>NC_136261.1:147257140-147682140 GCF_964187855.1 Myxine glutinosa | reverse complement strand
TAAAACTAGATTTACTTATTGCTCAAGCACACCTATGATGTTTTTTTCACGTAAACAGGTTGTAAGATCATAATTAAATGTCAACAAACTCACATAACATTTATTTGGTCCTTATTCTTTACAAAAATAATTACTTTTTGAGCTATTTTGAGCAAACTCCAGAAACACAATGGAAATGAAGTGAAAATGCCACATTAACGCTGTGGAAGTGACTTTCACTATAAAACAGTCTACAAAACAGTCTTCCACATGTTTGTGTATATGTAACAGGTGTGTTATTCCTCCTGTATACTATCGTGTGCACTCCCCTGCACAGTGACACAGAGCTGAGCACTGGAGTGCGGCCTTAACACACTTGCACTGTTTCCTGCAACCCTTCTTGCATCCACATCTAATCAATTGTCGGCATGCCTCAGTTGCCTCTGTGAGGGTTGTCCAATATATCCCCCAGCCGTTATTACTCTGTTTCCAACCCCATTCACTTGGCGATGGGAGCTCAGGTGCGCAAATCATCATCTGGCCCCAACAAAAGCCGGCTTGGTAGGCAGCTCTCTTGATGTGTTGTCTGAGGGCTTCTTGCGTTGGTGGGATAGCCTCTATTGATCTACCAGTCTGGGTGAAGAGATGCTTGCGGGCATCTTTAACATGTTCCTGGCTGCTTGTTCGATCGTAGAGCAGAACAACAAAACGCTCCAGTGGATCCATGTTGTCATTTGCAGTTGAAATGGTTGGTGTGGCAGCCAGTGCGCAGAAAGCTGAGGTGACCTCATCATAGGCTTTCCATGTTTCCCATGCTGTTTTCTTCCCCCTTCCGCCGAAGCAGGACACGGTGTCACACCCAGTGAAGGCGTGGAAGAATGGCAACCCTCGGCACTTGTTTGGTCCCAGTGCCACAGCCATCTCGTGAGCTGCCAAGTGCCTGAAATTCTTCCCTGTGCCAAAAGCAACCCAGAGTTCATCGATGTCAAGATATCCAGTTGCTGCCACTGCAAGGATCAAAACATCTGTGTCCACTGTGCGGATTGACACCTTGGTATAGCCCTGTCTGACTGCATCTTGGACATGGAGTAGTATCCTTGTATCTGCCTCCTCGTGACTACACCGGGAAAGACCAGTAACATCTCGTGGCTGTGTTCAAAAAACTTCTTTGTGGTTTGTGGTGACGATTTGCTTGTCAGTCTCAATGTTTGCTATCCTCGTTGCTAGAAAGTCAAACAACTCCACCTTGTTCTCGTCTATGCGAAGGAAGGCCTGCCAGTTTCGAGGGATGGAACTAGATGGCTCAACTCGTCTCCTGGTGCCTTTACCCCTCGTCTTCCTGGTGTCGGCTTTCAAACTGTCTGGGAAATATTCATCCCAGATAATATCAACCCTGCTCTTATTTTGTATCTGAGATGTGATGTATGGCAAGAATACTAGTGATGCATACTCAGAGAAGGTCTTCGCATTACGAGGTGCCAGCATGTTCACGATGGCTGCTCCATCCAGGATCATGACTTCAACAGGGGGGCTTACATCATCATTTTCCCGTGAGGTGATCAGATCTTCTAAGCACCCAACCAGATCAGACTTGGTTCCAAGCCGGATTTTGCCCATTTGTGACAATGCAGGGGGACAAGCTTGGTTTTCATGTGCAAAGAATTCATCAAGATCTCCATTCCGTGTCTGGGATGCAATAAACAGCCTGGAGAACAGAACGCAGTCATTCTTCAGAGATACCACCTTCAACTCTGTTCTTGACTTCTCTCTGACTGGGGGTCGGCTGAAGAGAGGGAGATTGTTTCTTTTTATTGGGTCAGTGATAGGCTTTGTCTGATGTACAAGCCTCTCGTTCACATATGTGTCATACTGTTCTTTTCCCAGCTTCTCGATCTGGTAAAGGGTGTTGATGACTGCTGGGTCTGCCAGGTCTCTGCTGTCTAGCACCAAGAGATCTTTGCTGTCGTCACAGAATGGGTTCCCCATCTCTCCTATGACACGGGTGAGTGCTCTCACATCTCGAGCAAAGGCTACCTGCGTGTGCTTTGTCCGTTCATGGTGTTTTAGTTCAGTTTTCCTAATTCTTTTTTCTGTTGTGGCCTCGAACTTATAGATCAGTTTGGCCATCTCTGGACCAGACACCATCCATCGGCGCAAAGCTGCAGCATTCTCCGTAAGACCTACAGCCCCTCCATCACCTTTCACCAATGCATTATTTTGCTCGTGTGCCTGGTCTAAGGCTATGGCAGAGAATGCACGTGTAGTCTTCTTCATGGTGAAGTTTCCTGCCAGAAACTGTGCGTATACAGTTGGATGCTTTGTTGCAAGTGTCACCATGTCGCGCAAGTGAACTGGGATCCACCTGGCATAGTTTGTATGTCCCAAGGCGAAGAACCATGGTACAAGCTTGGTCAGAGCATCAGTGTACAGTTGGAAGTTTCCTTCACGGACGGATCTCACATAGATCAGGACTGCCAGTTCTAGCTGCATAATTAGGAACCAGAACTGAAACTGTGGACTTGCATTGGCTTGTTCACCGCACCAGTCATCTAGTGGTATCGTATCCTGTCCCTCATCTAGTCCACTGGTGTACTGGCTGTAGGCTTCCTTCAGGAGAAGATAGAGAGTACTGGCTGTGACTTGGTGTGCTCGTCGTGTGAGTGTCACATGGGTCACTTTCAGGAAGGAATCAGCAGTACCACTTGTAGCAACCCCTGCAAGCATCAGAACGCCTGTCCACCCACTGCTATCCAGAAGGTCACCGAGGGTTTTCCATGCTGCCATCTCAATATGGAGTCCACCAAAGACCATGACGAAGTGATCTTCTCCGTGTGTTTCTGGCCATCTCCATTGGATCTGTTTGGCAAGTGTGTACAGTGGCTGATCAAGTGTGATTACAGGGATCTGACCTGGATTCAGAATATCGATTGCTTTCTTGATGACATCCATGGAGTGACGAATCATTGCCACAGATTTTGCCTGGTCATAGAAGAGAGGCAGCAATGAAGTTAAGGCCACACTACACTCTGGTTCTTCTGGAATAGACTGCTTGCTGGCATGGTATCCAGCCCATGATACTGTCTCGTCTCCCTTAAGTGGTGTGTCAGATAGCACTGTCTTCTCCATCTGCTCCAGCCACCTGTCAAAAGGCAAGATAATGAACACAATTAAGAACAAACAAGTCCACACAAGTTAACAAGTCTTGGTTATTTAGGTACACATATAACTGTCCACAGTTCAAACACAATAATCAGTTACCTGTACTCAATCTGCATTGCTTCAGGGATGAGTTGGCAGTTGCTTTTGTTGGGACCCGCTAGCTTGGGTACAGGTGGGTCACATTTACCCAGAACAACAGGAGGTACGATGGTGTATGACTGTGGCAGGTGTGCATCTGTTGTTGATGTGTCATCTGGGTTTACCCGTTGAACTCCACGGCTATCGCTATTTGGGTGCTGGAAAAGTGAAATGCCAGTGCCATGGAAGGAGTCGTGGGCACTTGTTGAACTGGGGTTATGATCAATGTTATCCACTGCCCCAGTTGTGAAGAGGTCACTTTTTAGCTCAGGGGGGCAAACTGTACCCTCATTTTGGAAGAAACGGCAGATTCTGTTCCCCAAGTCCGTGGAGATGCTAAGCACCCTGTCATAGGAGATCGAGAGACCCAGGTTGAACATAGTATCAACCAGGTCTCTTTTTCGAGTCTTTGTGTGGATAAGGGTGCCCAGGTACACAGGCAGGGGAGTCTCCCGATTGTGACTGTGCCTCGTGGACGTGGTAGTACTGCTACTCTCTCTGCGGCGTGAGTAACTGTTGAACATAAGGAGTTGTGAGATTGTGAGAATAGGTGTTGATACCGACGAGTGGCTTGACTGCTCTTGGATGTTAGGACCATTCAAGATCATAGAAACTAGTGATACAAGCGAATTAGGTACCGAATGTTCTTGGCAGTGGGCTTCAAATGAACCACTAAATGTTGAGTTCATTTTCAACATGTCTCTACGAACTATATTTGCGGCTCTAGCAAGACAAACTCCATCACTGTCAGTGTCGTGATCACATGCCTTCTGAAGGGCTGAGCCAACATCCTGGTTGAAAGCAAGCAGAATATCTCGACCGGACATGTGCTCCTCTAGGTCTGGAAAATATGTCATGATTCGATCTTTGAGTTTGGTGGAGTGGACGCGCCTGGTCAAGACTGTTCCAAGCTGTTCCAGCCTGGTGGTGTATAGTCTTGCTAGGTCTACCAGCTTGAACACTGGTGTCACAAGAGCATCTGTGCGGGCATCATCGATGTAGGACACTAGCTCTCCAAGTGCTATACCGTGATTGATATCATCTTGTTCATTCAGTGTTGTGCTTGTGGCCCTTGCTTTGTTATAAAGTGACACCAGACACTTCACGTGGTACTGTGCATCTTGTGCTATAAGGTCACCTGCACTCAGTTTAGCAAGAAGTGCCTGATCTCCTAGTTTCAGGGCAGCTGTCCTGACATGTTTATCGAGGTCGAAGGTGGAAGCTTTTCGCAGAGAATTAGTACCCGCTGGTTTGTCACAAAAGAAACACTTTTCAGGCTGTGGCTGTGTGTGGTCTACATGTACTCTGTGACGGGTGTACTTTCTTGAGACACTTGCGGTTTCTTCACTAGACGTTTCTCTTTTTTGTGCCCGATGCAGTTCAGTTTTGTTGTATTTCAGTCTGCATGAATCATGCCACTTAGCCTTGTGGCTCTGGAAGGTTGACTGGATACCTTCACCATCGTCCAGGCGGGACAGTTCTAGAGATTTTGGCAGGCAGCCCATCTGGCTGAAGGTGAGGAGATAATCTGCAAGAGTTTGGTATCCGGACCCTGTGGTTCGCTTGGAATCAGCTGGACAGGCAAGGGCCTCATCGGTGACCTCCTGACATAACACACACTTCTCCCAATCTGTCAGATAAGGCATGTTTGTTCCAGATGTACTAGGGCTTTGGGGGTCTAATAGCTTGAAATTTTTGTTGGCCATTGTCAATTAAGCATTATCCACCACCACCATCCAATCAATATACAAATTGGGAACCAAATCTAGGTAGCTACTACAGTCAATGAGCGAAGGTGCAGTGCAGTCGAGTTATCATCTGAAAAAGAAATACATACATTATTATCATAAATATAGTAATTCGCTTTCGTAACTTTTCACTAGCCTTGCATTGTTCCTTATAGTCACCTAGTCTATGATAGGAAAGTTCATAAAGCTACATCAAAGTTGTTCATATAAAGGTATTGAACCAAAATTACACCCAGGAGAAATCAGATAGTCATGCAAAGTTAAATAATTAAACCGCTAGACCAGTCCTGTCTATTGCAATGGTAAACCATTTGTTCTGCCCCTTATAGGCCACCGTAGATTCCAATTTTGAACCCAGTATGAAGGTATTGCATAGCATGTACATGACAATTTATAATATGCTCATTACATTGTGTTTCAATAGCAGCACAAATGACAAGTCTGAAATAATAGGTAAATATGTCCTTCTTAGCCGCCATTTTGGGCCAAGGAGAAATCTGGAATGCCCCTACATCCAAATTTCACTGTAAGGGTATGCCCTAACTGTGTGCCAAGTTTCATGCTTGTATCATCAAAGGCACAATTCTACCACAATTCTTCACATATCTGCCGGACTATAAAGGGTACTTAATCTCTCTCACTTTCACTCTTAATGGTTTTAAACACACGACAGTGAACGTCTATGCACCCAGTGACAGCACGGATAGATTTGCTTTTTTCACACAGTTAGAAACTTCTCTTGCGCATTTTGATTTTAATGGATTTGTTTGTTTAGAAGGGGATTTTAACTGTACGATGGACGCTACCATTGATCGCAATGGGAATGAGCCTCATCCAGCAAGTATTGTGCCTCTGACTAGGACTTTGACAACCTTCTCCCTTGTTGACATCTGGAGAACTCGAAATCCATCCACACGCCAGTATGCATGGGCTCGGTGTTTAAATGGCCGTCTGTCCCTCGCAAGGTTAGACCGGTTTTATATTAATAGTGATTTTTTAAATATTGTGACCCATACTGGTATTGACCCATACTGTGACCCATACTGGATGTGGAAGTTACCCATACTGGTATCCCGAGTGGTTTCTCAGATCACCACATGGTTGTGTTTCGCACTTTATCCCCGATTTGTAATCGTGGTGCTGTTTATTGGACATTCAATGTTAGTCTTCTGGAAGACAAATGTTTTATTGATGCTTTTAAAATCTTCTGGGAGACTTTACTCCTGCGGAAAGCTTCCTTCCCTCTCCTCGGACAGTGGTGGGACAATGCAAAAGCCCAGATAAAAATGTTTTGCCAGCAGTACGGGTCCTTTCATACCAAGAATGATGTTGCTCTTCAATCCCTGCTTACCAAGGAGATTCTAACTTTACAATCCAACCTCTCAGCTTCTAATGCTGAATGGACTAACCTTTTGTTGGCTAAGAAAAAGGCCGTTCTTGCTGAATTGTGCGTAAAGCGAGCGAGAGGAGCTTTGGTCCGGCTCCGAATGGAAAATTTGTGTTTTCTAGATACCTCTTCCAAGTTCTTCTTTGGATTGGAAACCCGAACCAAACGAAGCCAGCAACTAACCTCACTTCGGACAAAAGAAGGGAGAGTGACATACGATCAAAAGTACTTCTCTGACTTGTACCTTGCCAAGAACATTGATCACGGAATGATTGACTCTCTGGTTGCCTCTTTGCCCACCTTGTCCGAAACGGCACGCCTACAGTTGGATGTGGAAGTTACTTTTGAAGAACTTTTTTCTGCATTGCAAACTTTACCCACTGGCAAGGCGTCAGGCTTAGATGGGATCCCAATGGAACTCCACCGGGCCTTTTGGAACCTTTTGGGTCCTGAACTACCTGGTCTTTTAAACGACAGCTTGCGATCTGGCTCGCTACCCCTCAGTTGTCGCAGGGCTGTACTTGCCCTCATTCCCAATTAAGGAGACCTTCAGAACTTGAAAAACTGGCGTCCAATCTCGTTACTTTGTACTGACTATAAAATATTTTCTAAAGCTCTTGCAAACCGCCTCAAGCCGGTGATTGGGGAGATTGTACACCCCGACCAATCCTACTGCATTCCCAAAAGGACTATACATCATAGTATTTTAATCGTTCGCGACATTATCGATATTTGTACCATTGAACAAAGGAATGTTGGTTTGGTTTTCCTTGACCAGGAAAAAGCTTTTGATGCAATTGATCATTTTTATCTCTTTTCTGTTTTACGGGGCTTTGGTATCGGGGAAATTTTTATCTCTTACACTAAATTATTGTATAATAATACTTTTAGTTTGATAAAAGTAAATAATATTTTATGCCAGCCTTTCTCTGTTTGTAGAGGAATTCGCCAAGGGTGCCCCTTGTCTGGTCTTTTGTACTCCCTTTCAGTTGAGCCTTTGCTTATTCGATTGCGTGTGCGCCTTCTTGGTTTCGCCCCCCTTCCAGCAGTAAACCCGGTCAAGACAATTGCCTACGCAGAAGACCTGTGCGTAATTGTTCGCTCTAATGAAGATGTTTCTTCCTTGGTTCATTGTGTCCAGGAGTTTAGCTCAGCAAGCTCTGCAAAAATCAACTGGCTCAAGAGCAATGCTCTCTACTTGGGTCCGCAAAGTGACGCCCCTCCTCCAACCTTGCCCGGCCAGCTTGTGTGGGCACGAGACGGGATACACTATCTCGGGGTCTTTCTTGGCACTCCGGACTTCGTCTCGAAGAACTGGGAAACACTCATAAACTAAAACTGAGCAGCGGCTTCTAAAATGGAAAGGTTTACTGAATCAGCTCTCTTATCGTGGTCACACCTTGATAATAAACAATCTTGTGGCATCGATGCTGTGGCATAAGCTTAAGGCACGACAAGCCCCAGCTTTTATTCTAAAAAAACTCGTGTTTTTATTGACTTTTTTGGGGGGGGGGGGGGGGGGGGGAGGAACACTGGCTCCGGTCATGCATGCTAAGCCTGCCCGTTGCTGAAGGTGGACAGGAGTTGGTCGATGTCAACAGTAAGGTGATGGCTTTTCGCCTCCTCTCTACGCCGGCTTCTGTACACGGATGTCCCGTGGAAAGCTTTTGCTCACTGCCTACTTAGGCCAGCCGGGAAACTTGGTTTTGATAAGCAACTCTTTCTCATCACCATGAAGAGCGTTGACTTAACTTTCGTCCCCCTGTTCTACAGGAGCATGCTGGAAGCATGGCAGGCGATTCAGTTTCAGCATGATACATGTGATTATTCCCTCCCAATGTTTTTAAATGAGCCAGTCTTTTTAAACCCAGTTTTTAAAGGGGTCTGTAATGACCGATCTTTTATGCAAAAATTCATTGATATTGATTGCACTAAGGTCAAAAACTTTCGAGACACTTTTCTCCATAAATGGAAGTCAGCAGCTGATGTTGCTGTGGCTACTGGTGTTCGTTCTATCAGAGTCATTGGGAGGATCTTCTCTCTGATGTTTCGCCTTTTTAAACAAACCGGGCTAAAATGGGACCCACTGGTGGAAGCTCACCCTCCTTTGTCCCAATGCCCCGTTCCAAAACTTTTAATTTCTTTCCAAGGTCTTATTCCTTTTAATACAATGGAGAAATCCTCTGTTTATTCCATGTGTGTTGGAATTCTTGTTCCCTGTAAACCGACAGAACCACAGACACACTGGAGACCTCTGCTCCAAATTGGCGCTGCCGCAACAATCAAATGGCTCACCATGTATAGGGCACCCATTGTCAAACGCACTGGGGACCTGCAATGGCGACTGGCACATTATATTTTATCTTCAAACGTTTTATCTCACTGCATATGCCCTGACAACCCGGAAATGTGTCCCTTCTGTGATGTCCCTGAAACTGTTTTTCATGCTTTTATTGAATGTACGAGGTTGGCTCCTCTTTTTTCAGTTTTATCACGTGTGATTGAAGGGCGAGGCTTGGTTTTCACACATTGTGTTTTTATATTTGGCTTTAATATTTCTTACCGGTGTAAAGGAGAATGTATTTTTGCCAACTATCTGTTTGCGGAGGCAAAACTTGCTATTTATTTATCAAGAAAGCACAACATGCAAACCATTCGTGCACTACTTTTATCTGATGATGATGTTTTTATGATTTTCAAAGGTCTAGTTACGTCTCGTTTACATCTGGAGCTTGAATTCATTGAATGTACACTCTTCTCACTGCGATGGTGCATGAAGGAATCCCTTTGCAGCTTGGTTGATGGTGTCCTCCAAGTTCATTTGTAAATTCTAGTCCTTGCTCTCATGTAACCCCCATATTTATTTATATATATAAAATGTGTCGTATGACTTTTCATCATGTACACTGACTTCCCAGTAATCGAGGATCGAAATGTCTTTCTCTCTCTCTTTCTCTCTCTCTCTCTCTCTTCTCTCTTTCTCTCTCTCTTTCTCTCTCTCTTTCTCTCTCTCTTTCTCTCTCTCTCCCTCTCTCCCTCTCTTTCTGTACATGTTCTATGCAGGGCCACATATTTTAAGTCATAAACTCCAAACTCGGGTATAAAGACAATGTTGTGTGGGGGTTGACATCGGCTATGTGGTAGTGGTTGGGGCGCGGGTGCATAAATTCTCTATGTAAATGTATAGCGCCGTCTGGTGGTGGTGGCAGAGGGTATTACAATTTCCTTTCTTACTTGGACAGCACTGAGGTTAAAGAAAGCACTCTTCGCATGGGTAAATTTGTTCTCCCTCCCCTCCCCAATCCCTCCTCCCCCACCCCAAAAAGGAGGGGCCTGTCAAAGCCCTCCTGAAAAGATATATCTCTCCCCTCCCTCTCACCTCTCTCCAACCCGACACTTCCTCCTCACCTCTCTCTCCCCATACCCCCTCCCCCCTTCTCTGGCAATGCCGTTTGGGAGCCCAGATGGTATGCGTTTGTCTGTGCTGTCGCTGATGATTTGTGAATTCGTGATTAATCTGGTTTGGTGGCTGAGGGGGAGTGCAGCATTGGGATTCTCATGTATGTACCATGTATGAAGGTCTTTACAGCTGTGGAGGGACTCTGGGAAGAGTTTGAAACAGCAAACGGCTTTCCTTGTGTAGACTTTCATGGTTGCTTTATGCAGCTTTCTTTGGCTAGAAGAGCATGGGAGGAGTCGATTTTTATTAACTCAACTGGAGTACCGTCCAGTTGAGTTCATCACAAACTGAACCCTCCGGCGTCCGTAGTCTCGTCGTCTGTCTGTCGTCCGTTAACTTTTCGACGTTAACACTCCAGCGTCCACAAATATCAACCGATTCTGATCAAACTTGACATGCAGCATCCTTACCCCAAGGACCAGGTTGGTATTGCATTCCAACCCGATCCGTCACAAAATGGCCACCATAAGCCGCCATATTGTTTTCAGCTCCGAAACGACGTGAAGACTTTAACGTCCACAAATATTTATGGATTTTGATCAAACCTGGTGTGTGAGACTCCAACCACACAAGGTAAGTTGCTATCTTAAGTCAAATCGGGCACAGACAACTGACCTACTTTAAAGTTGTCCAGTCAGTTCATTTGAGTTCTGCTTCCCTGGAAGCTCTAGTTTTATCTATATTTATATACATATATGTACATTCAATACTGAAGACACTTTTCGATCCCTTCACCCTTCTAACCTTTTATACCATTTAAACCTTTACACCCCTGAAGTACCTTTCGACCCCGAAACCTAAGCACCATTCAGACCACTTGCACCCTTCAGACCGATTAGACAGCTTGTACCCTTGACCATGTAGAGCTTTGCACCACTTGGACTTTTTTGATAACAAATAAATAATATCACCAATATTACACAGAAAGTATTCTGACCCCTTTACCTTTTTCACATTTTGTTATGTTGCAGCCTTATGCTGAAATCGTTTAAATTCACTTTTTCCCTCATCAATCTACACTCAATACCCCACAATGACAATGAGAAAACAGGATTTTAGAAAGTTTTGCAAATTTATTAAAAAGAAAAAACTGAAATATCACATTGACATAAGTATTCATACCCTTTGCTATGACACTTGAAATTTAGCTCAGGTGCCTCCCATTTCTCTTGAGCATCTTTCAGATGTTTCTACACCTTGATTGGAGTCCACCTGTGGTAAATTAAATTGATTGGACATGATTTGGAAAGGCACACACCTGTCTATATAAGGTCTCACAGCTGACGATGCATATCAGAGCAAAAACCAAGCCATGAGGTCGTAGGAACTGCCTGCAGAGCTCAGAGACAGGATTGTGTCGAGGCACAGATCTGGGTAAGCCGACAAAAATATTTCTGCCACATTGAAGGTTCCCAAGAGCACAGTGGCCTCCATAATTCTTAAATGGAAGAAGTTTGGAACAACCAGGACTCTTCCTCAAGCTGGCCGCCCGGCCAAACTGAGCAATCGGGGGAGAAGGGCCTTGGTAAGAGAGGTGACCAAGAACCCGATTGTCACTCTGGCTGAGCTCCAGAGATCCTGTGTGGAGATGGGAGAAACTTCCAGAAGGACAACCATCACTGCAACACTCCACCGATCTGGGCTTTATGGCAGAGTGGCCAGAAGGAAGCCTCTCCTCAGTGAGAGACACATGAAAGCCCACTTGGAGTTTGCAAAAAAGCACCTAAAGGACTCTCAGACTTAGAAACAAGATTCTGTGGTCTGATGAAACCAAGATTGAACTGTTTGGCTTCCACATACAGCATACACCTTTCCCTTCAGCTTCAACGACACCCCTCCTTATCAGCATGCCACCCAGTTCCCGAAACTTCTTCCATGCACATCTCACTCTAGAAACCGTTGCCGAGTCTGATCCTCCTTCTCCATTCAGCATGTCTCCTAGGTAGCAAAATGTTTTCACATCTTCCAGCTTCACGCCGTCTTCAAGATCCAACTCAACATTTCCTCCATCTGCAGCTCCCTCTGTGCACACCTTACATTTAAATGTAGCTGCCACACTGGTTAATGACCCTCTCAGACCACTACATTTTTAATGAATCCACTAAGCGCACATTGTACATTGAATGGAGTTCACTCCGACACCCTTCCTGCACACAGCACACGGCCACTTCCCAGTTCTTTCCACCTCACCATAATGCTTTACCACGTGCCATCACCTTCGTCTTTCCGATATTCACCTTCAGACCTTTTGTCTCCATACATTCCTTCGAGTTGTTCATCTTTTCCTTCAGTCCATCCATACTTTCCGCAATCAACACCAGATCATCTGCATACAACAACTCCCACGGTAAACCCTCCTTTACGTTCTGAGCCAGCACCTCCATCACAGCTACAAATAGTAGTGGACTTAGTACCGACCCCTGATGCACTCCCATCTTCACCTCAAACTCACCACTGTTCCCGTCCTTCGTCCTTACAGCTGTGCTCGCTCTTTTGTACATTGCCATCACTACTCTGATCAACCATCCCTCCACTCCTAACTTCCTCAATGCCCATATCACTACTTCGCGTGGAACCCTATCGAATGCTTTTTCCAGATCAATAAACCCAAGAAACAACTTCTTCCTCTTCTCCATGTACTTCTCCTGCAACTGCCTCACAATAAAAAACGCATCTGTCGTTCCTCTTCCTGGCATAAATCCAAACTGCATTTCGTCGATCTTCACTTTCTTCCTTATCCTCCTCTCCAACACCCTTTCCAACACCTTCATTCCATGCTCCAATAACTTTATCGCTCGATACGAGCCACAGTCACGAGGGTACTCAGTTCCCAACCACTGGAATGCGGCCTTCTTTCACCACCAGATTACAGATCTCTGTCATTCTCTTCACACCCCAACTTCCTGCTGCCTTCAACATATCTCCCACAACTCCCGATGGCCCTCCCGCTTTTCTACTCTTCATTGCTTTTATCGCTTCCTCAACCTCCTTCTCAGTTATCTTCTCTGCCGGTCCTAAAACTGGGTTACTCTCTATGTTGCCATCCCATTCATTCTCTGTATTCAACAGCATTTCCATATAGCTTTTCCATCTTCCTTTAATTCCATCTGGGTCCACAACGATTTGTCCCACTTCATCCTTCAAGAAACTCACCCCATCACATCACACCTCTCTTTCGCTATCTGCTTTGCAATCCTGAATACCGCTCTCTGACCCTCTTCCGAACCCAAGCGTTCTCCGAACATTTTCCTGCATGCCTCCTGCGCCTTTGCTACCTCTTTCTTTGCAGCCTTCTTGGCTGCCTTATAACTTTCATGCTCTGCTTTTTCTGCTCCCGTGCCCTTCGCCTTCTGCCACTCCTTGAACTTCTTCCTCTTCTCGTCAATCCTATTTCCAACTTCATTATCTCACCACCATGTTTCAGAGTGCCTCGGTGGTCCTTTTGTCCATCCACATACCTCACCAACGGCTCCCAACAGACTATCTTTCATTGGCATCCAACCACTTTCAAGCTCAACCACATCATCCTCTACCCTACTCAGCCTCTCTTTTAATGCCTCCCTTACTGTCGCCTCTTTCAACCTCCACACCTTCATTCTCGGTTGGTACTTCACCCGCCGAGCTCTCCTCGCACCTTTCACCCTTATGTCGCAGACAACCAAGTGGTGCTGTGAAACAGCCTCCTCCCCCGGGATCACCTTTGTGTCCCGGAGGTGCCCCCTGTCTCGCCTACGCACCATCAGGTAGTCAATGGTTGTCGGTGACCCACCTGACGTGTATGTAACAAACTTATTATCCTCTTTCTGGAACTGAGTATTACAAATCAGCTCCATCAGCAAACTCCAAAATCCTTTCACCTTCTCCATTTCTCACACCATGTCCGTAACCCCCATGAACTCCCTCAAAACCGTCCATACTCCTTCCCACATGTCCATTTAGGTCTCCTCCTACCACAACAACTTCCTCATCTTTCACGTTTTCCATCAGCTTCTCTATTGCACACCAGAACTTGTCCTTCTCTTCATCTCTCCGACCAACCTGCGGAGCATATCCCGAGATGACGTTCACCAAGAGCTTTCCAATCATCATTTTCACCATCATCAACCTATCGCTCACTCTAGTCACACTCACCACACTGGCTACACACTTCTCAGAAAACAGGACACCAACGCCATGCACGCCCTCCGGGCACCCTTGCCACACAAACTTGTATTTCTGTCCCTGCCTACCCTTCACCATTCTCACACCACTTCCCTTCCATCTCATCTCTTGCACACAACATATGTCCACTCTTCTTCTGACCAATACTTCCACCACTTCTCCTGATTTCCCTGTCATTGTCCCTTCATGCCATGTCCCAAATCTCAGAAACCGATCTCCTCTTCGGGCATCAGGCGTTTCGTCGTCGTAAATGGAGTGATTTCCACCCTTGCTTCGATCGGGTTCCCACCTTGAGTTTTGACGAGAGGGAGTGGGGTCCCCCACGGGGTACTTTGGGCTGTACCCTGCCTGCCCATATGTAGTTGTAATTGTCATGGTTCTATTTTTGAGGCAATGTTTTTCTGGCCGGATGCCCTTCCTGACGCCAACCCTTTTAGTCGCCTCTTACGACACGCAGGGATACGGTGTACCTATTCTAAACCGTGGTACACACCGGTTGTGTGTACACCGTAACACCTGGCCAGGTTGGAAATTGCAGGCTGTGAGCAACCAAGACGTTGGGCAATTGTTCGCTGGCTTACACCAGTCTCGAGCATCCCAATTGCCCTTAAATGGTGTTCAGATGTCAGGCGTGGCATCTGAATTTGCTTGTTGTTTTCACTGTCAGAAGCCTCTAGTGACGATAGACAGCAGTAAATGAATGTCAAACCACGAGAACTGAAGGATTTCATTATGAGGGTCATTATTTGAAGGGAAACATCCCTATACAGAAGCGTGCATGCCATTATTGATAAACCACGTGATTGGAGTGAAGTTCCCGTTACATAATCAGCCATTACAATTGAAACATGTTTGTATATAGCTGCACATTTCAAAAAATGTCAGTGATAAGTTTCTTTTTTATGTTAAGTTTACACACACACACACACACACACACACACACACACACACACACACACACACACACACACACACACACACACACACACACACACGTATTAAATATTAAATATTGATTGTATGTGCCATTGTGTGGCCATTGAGATACCTTTTTTATTTTCTCCTTTAGGATTGTTATTTTGGTGTCATGCATGTATCGCCCAGTAGATGCCACTAAAGCGACACCATTCTATCTATTGCCACTTACCTTTGGCAATATGTCCATTTTGTGTAAATATATATTTGGATGAAATATTTGTCCTTTGTGGGGCATCAATTATACTCTACGGTGTTTTCAAAATGTGGGGAATTTTTTAAAATTTTCTATGCCTCTTCAAAGTAACCATCTTGTGACTTCAAATGTGATTCAACAAAGGCTAATATTAGAGCAATTTCTGAGATACAGTATAGGCAGGATATCTCGACCTGGATTCTAATCTCGATCCAGCTATAAACATGCAGCATGAGTTGTCAGTGTGCGCAGCCCCTTTATTGGACGTTATACCGTCGTTCTGTCTCCTGGCGTTCATTGATGAACGTCAAGGATCCCCAGTTGTTTGTTTTCCTTCTCGAAGTGCAAGGTGTTATCACTGGCACACACCCTGGCTGAAGTCCAAATTACTGCTCTAAACGACACAGGGCACTGCATCAGTGCAAGCCATCATCCCAGCACAAATAAATGTATGCAAATAGGCAGTCTCATGCTGCATGCAGAGGAAGAGGGTTACTATGAATGAAAGATTAGTTTTTATTAAGGTTGCAGAAGGTGCCAAAGAGCAAGAGCTGGACTTTTCACGTGAGATGAAGGTTCCGGTTATGGTCTGATAGTTTTGTCTTCGACATCACGTTTTTTCCTTCTTTTTTATTTAATTTTTTTATTGTCCCCCGTCGCACTGTGGAGCGAAAGGGGGACGATGGTTTTCCCCTCCGTATGTGCGTGCATGCGTGCGTAAGCGAAGGACCGCATTCGAATTTGGTGTGTGGGTGCAACCCACGTCAAAATCCAAGATGGCCGCCGCCATGTATGTCTGATGCCATGTATGTCTGAACCTTGTGAGCTGAATATCTTGAAAAATAAGCGAAGTACCAACTTCCAATCTGGTGTGTGGGTGTATCTAGGCACAAGGAAGAACGCTATTGAAAATTGTGTCGCCACGTCAAAATCCAAGATGGCCGCCACCATATATATGCCTGAACATTGTGAGCGAAATATCTTGAAAAATAAGCGAAGTACCAACTTCTAATCTGGTGTGTGGGTGTATCTAGGCATAAGGAAGAACGCTATTGAAAATTGGGTCGCCACGTCAAAATCCAAGATGGCCGCCGCCATTTATGTCTGAACCTTGTGAGATGAATATCTTGAAAAATAAGCGAAGTACCAACTTCTAATTCGGTGTGTGGGTGTATCTCGGCATAAGGAAGAATCCTATTGAAAATTGGGTCGCCACGTCAAAATCCAAGATGGCGGACGCCATGTATGTCTGAACCTTGTGAGATGAATATCTTGAAAAATAAGCGAAGTACCAACTTCTAATCTGGTGTGTGGGTGTATCGAGGCATAAGGCAGAAGGCTATTGAAAATTGGGTCGCTACATCAAAATCCAAGATGGCCGCCTTGCCTCTTCCACTTTGTCAACTCGCATCATTTCACCGACGGGGGACCGAGGCGTAACGCTTGTTTAATTATTTATTTTTTTAAAGTATGTATGCAGATGACTGGTCTCCTTTCTTTTTTTTCCCCCCTTCATGTTTTCTTCTGAAAAATTTTGCACAAAAGATCGAATTTTAGATGAGGTTGGTAAGAATAATTACAGTACTGACATGGGGTAGGCTGGTCTGCCCTGGTCCATATAAGTCATAAGTGATCATGATTGTGTGTGTATTGTTACGGGTCGCGGACAAGATGTTACTTTGGGCCGAGCGGATGTTCAACCGCGACCGTTACAGGATCCCCGATTAGCCCGACTCCCCCAACGTTGACCAATCGCGCCACAGGTATTCAATCGGGAAACCTCTAAAGCGACCGAATGTAAAGAGGAAGAGAGAAGAAGACAGAGTACGGAGGAATAACAGGATTTATTATACACACAAGCAAAAAGAAAGCAGTCACGTTTATTTACAACACATAAGACGCAGGTGACACAGTGCAAATACTAGCTTACCTACAGTCTTAATTAACCCAGGACAGAACAAACAAAAGACAGACTCATGCGGGGAATGATGACAGGAATCGCAGGAGGTGGATGGCTGGAGGTGAACGCTTGGTGGAGCCAACGCGGAGCTTGGTGGAGCTTGGTGGAGCCAACGCGGAGCTTGGTGGAGCCTTGGTGGAGGTGAACGCTTGGTGGAGCCAATGCGGAGCTTGGTGGAGCCTTGGTGGAGGTGAACGCTTGGTGGAGCCAACGCGGAGCTTGGTGGAGGTGAACGCTTGGTGGAGCCAACGCGGCTGGTGGGGGGTTGGTGTGACGGGTTCTCTCTCCTTCCCTCACAAGCTTCAGGACTCTTTCTCTCTCTTTCTTAGTCCCACCCAGTCCAACAACTTCCTCTCTTGCTTAGTCCAACTCAAGGCGTTCCTGTCTTCTGATCTCCTCCCTCCTCGACTCTGTAAAAGCTCATCTGCTCGGGAAACGCCCTGCCCCTCAACCTTTGCGAACCTCCCCGATCGCTCTTCCTCCGCCCTCTCTAGCCAAACCCCTGGCTCATGGTTGGTCGAGTGGGGCTGGCTCACTCCTCCCCTCTATGACGAGGTGGAGACACGCCTTTCTTCTCCGACCCTGCCTCGTGGTCAATGGCGGTTGAAGAGAAAACCGCCCAAAATGCAGTTGGCAATTGGAAGGGAGGTAATTGGCAATGGGAATGGAAGTTTTGGGAGTGGGAATGAAGTTTTGGGAGTGGGAATGAAGGGAATCTATCTCTTTCACTGGTGCAATGGAGTATTTCAATTAATGGGAGACACAGCCTTACCCTAAAACACAGAATAAGATATAACTATCGAACAGGGGTATTCTATTATTGGCTGACGTGTATGCTTGTGGACTAATTATGGGACGCCCTTTTGACCTTTACACAGCTCCGGAGGCAGGAGGCGCAGACTCAAGCAATATTCATCACCAATTTACCACAATACAACACAATCAAAAAAATACAGTCCTCATATCCGCAACAGTATATTTGCTCGTTATCCTTGTATTACCATGGTGTTGGGCTAGCTAGTCTTGTTGGGCTAGTCTTGGGGCATGTCTAGTTTGTTGTCTAGTCTAGTTGGGCTAGTCTAGTTTTTTTGGGCAACTAGTCTAGTTGGGCTAGTTGGGCTAGTCTTGTACTTGTATATTATTATACCCTGGTGTTGGGCTAGCGGCTAGGGTGCCGGCTTAGGATCCTAGGATCCTGGGTTCGAATCCCGGTCAATCGCTGAATTAACGCCAGGGGGGTTGACTCAGCCTGTCATCCTTCCGAGGTCGGCAAATTGAGTACCAGTTCACTGGTAATTCCCTGCTTGTCGTTAAAGGCGGCAAAAAGGGTTGGCGTCAGGAAGGGCATCCGGCCGTAAAACATTGCTTCAAAAAGGGGACCGAAAAACAACAACAACCACAGTTCCTGAAAAAGGCCAACCCCCGCTTGCGGGGAAAAATGGCCTCTAAAGGTGGTTTTTTTAATTTTTATCCTTGTATTACCACCATTATATCATTGGATACCTCCTGTTGTGGAATATCGCCAGTTTCATTATGCCTGCCTTATTTGATTAGATTGCAATGCACATACAGTCATGTGAAAAAGTAAGTACACCCCATGTAAAGTTTTGACTTTTTCAACATATTTCAACATACAGCTATTTGATCTTCATTTCAACAATATCGATAGATAAAGGTGATATAATATAACAAATATCATGAAACATTTACATTTTGTAGTCCATTGTATAATTTAAATAAACATAAATGCAAATTTCGCATGTGGAAAAAGTAAGTACACCCTTACATTTATCACTACTTCAAATACCTAAAATTAGAATCAGGTGCACCAGCTCAGGTGCAAATGATTAGAACATCGTTAGAGAGGATCTTGGAGGAACCTGTCTTATTTAAACGTCAGACATTTCGTTTGGTTTGATCTTTGTTGTTGAAGAGTGTGGCGTCACCATGCCTAGATCAAAAGAGCTCTCTGAGGCCTTCAGAAAGAAGGTTATAGATGCCTACGGGTCTGGGAAGGGATTTAAAAAGATCAAACAATTTGAAATCGATCATTCGACTGTCCGGTGTCCGACTGTCCGGCAGACCGCAAGATACTGAAAGAAGTCTCTAAGAAACCCAGAATGTCATCAAGGGACTTACTGGTAGCTCTTGCCACTGTTGATGTCAAAGTGCACGAGTCTACCATTATAAAGAGGCTGCACAAATTTGATCTACATGGGAGGTGTGCCAGGAGGAAACCGTTGCTGTCCAGAAAGAACATCAGGGCAAGACTAAAGTTTGCCAATTAACACCGAGGCAAAGACCAGCACTTCTGGAACAATGTGCTCTGGACAGATGAGTCAAAGGTAGAGCTATTTGGCCACAGTACCAGAAGACATGTTTGGGGAAAACCAAAGACAGCATTTAACCACAAGAACCTGATACCAACTATAAAGCATGGTGGTGGAAATATCATGGTTTGGGGCAGCTTTGCTGCATCAGGGCCTGGGCAGCTCACCATCATAGAATCCACGATGAATTCTTCATTGTACCAGAGGGTGCTTGAGGATAATGTGAGGCCATCTGTCGGAAATTTGAATCTCAACCGAAGGTGGACCTTGCAACATGACAATGACCCTAAACATACCAGTAAATCCACCAAGAAATGGAGGGTTCTGGAATGGCCAAGTCAAAGCCCGGATCTAAATCCCATCGAGATGTTGTGGGGGGATTTGAAACAAGCTGTGCATACAAGAAACCCCTCAATCATCGCACAGCTGAAAGAATTCTGCATGGAGGAGTGGGCAAAAATTTCTCCCAGTCGATGTCAGAGACTGGTAGACAGTTATAAGAAACGCCTACTTGAGGTTGTTTCTGCCAAAGGGGGCAATACCACCTATTAGAGCCAAGGGTGTACTTACTTTTTCCACATGTGAAATTTGCATTTATATTTATTTAAATTATACAATGGACTAAAAATGTAAATGTTTCATGATATTTGTTATATTATATCACCTTTATCTATCAATATTGTTGAAATGAAGATCAAATAGCTGGATGTTGAAATATGTTGAAAAAGTCAAAACTTTACATGGGGGGGGGGGGGGGGGGGGGGGGGGGGGGGGAGGAATCTACTTACTTTTTCATGTGACTGTATATGTATATTGTAGTGTGTCTCCCCCTCGGTTAAGACCGGGAAATCACGGATAGCAATCAAGCTTACTTGAGGCGTTTGGGTCAATGGCGGATTTCACTCTATGCGCGGGAGGAATAAGGAATGAAGAAGAGCGGCGAGATTTCCCCTACGGTCCCGAGTGCAGGCGTCTTCACTCTGCAAAGTGATTAAACTCACACGAGCATGGGATTTAGAATAGAAAGGGGAAAATAATAAAAGTGTTTATTTACAATAACTATCTGGACAAGGATACACGACGATAAAAACTAACCCAAGGTTAGGATCCCACTCAGACTTCAACAACAGGACAAATGGAAGGATAACTGAAAGAAAACGTTGTGTTCTGTGGTGCGGGCTTATCTTTGTGGTTTGTCAAAAATTCAGAATCATCGGAATCTCCCGCGATGAAGCTAACTCCAAGGGCCTTTCACTCACTCACCGCAGGCAGGTTGGTGGTCTTTCCGTCTTCTACCGACTCCTCTCTGGCCTTGCCCCCCCTAGCTCTCTCTGGGCTCTGTCCCCCAAATATTCCTACAGGTCGCACAAGATCTGCCTGCAACCCTCTTATGGTTAAACTGCCAAAATCAAGACTCTCTGCTCACCTTCACTCCTTCATTCCTCTTTTCTCCCACCTCTGGAACAAACTCCCTCACTCTCTTCAATCCCATTCCACCCTCCAGGTCTTTAAAACAGCTGTTCACCACCATCTCTTATCTTCCCCCATCCAAAACCTTGATCTTTTCTACCCCCGCTAATTTCACCCCAAATCCACTTTTTTGAAATACTAACTTCTGTCCTGGAAGTCCTTCGTGTCCTTGTGTTTTATACTTCTCCCACCGCCCCCCCCCCCCCATTCCCACACCTCCTCCCCCCAAGCCCTCTCCCTCCCACACATCTCCCTGCTCTCAAATGTTGTGTTTGTCTGCTTCCCCTTCTCTCCCCATGTTGTCTTCCGCTCCCTCTTTTTATATATTTTGTTTGTCTGTTTGATTTGTTTTTGAAATAAATGTTAGCTCTTTCACGAGCCTCGATTCAGTATACAAAAAAAAAAAAAAAAATCATCAGGGATCGAGCGCGTTTGTCCGACGCAGTGCTGGTGTTGGTGGGAACTGCATGGTCGTTGGCGCGGAGTGGCCCTCGGCGCGCCCACGCGATCGCTCGTCAGGTTTTGTGCATGAACGCAGTGAAGGAGGATCGTCAGCACTCCAACCACAAGCCTCACTCGTCGTTCGTATGGGAACGTAGGGGAAGAGAATCGTCTGCGCTGCGTCTCTCCACCAAAGTCCAAAGGCAAGAACAGGTCCAAGCGCGTCAGACGAAGGGAGGAGAAAGAGAGACGAAGGAAGAAAAACTCAAATGTCCGTCTCCGCTCACTTTTTATCAGACTTGGTCTGACGTCACTCGCGCTTCCCTTCCAATCAGTGCGTCGCTTCTTGCCTGCCTTTCGCGCCCTCCTCACGTCACCGGCGCTTCTCCTCCAATCCGCACGTAACGTCTTACGCGTCTTTCGCGCCCTCCTCCCTGATTGGCCTAGCGCTTCGCGCCTTTGGTGTTACGTCATCGGTAGTGGCCAATCAGTGTCACAGGTCCTTCATCTTCCTTCCTCTCCAATTGCTCTGGTTGTTGTTTGCCCCTCCCCCTGGCCAGTCACCAGCCTTCCTGGGTGTGGTTCCCGGCCTGCCTGTGCGATGTCTGTCTTCATGCCGGCGTTGTGCGCGGCCGCTTCCTGTTTGTTCTTCCGGTCAGTCATTGTGAGGGGGGAGTATTTATTAATGTGTGCGCTAATGGGGCTAACTAATGTATGTGATGTGTTGCCATCAGGGACACTGGAATGATCACAGAGGGAACGACGTACAATGGAATCTTATCCTTATGCCCTAATTCTAGTTACCAAGCCCCACCCCCTTGTGGCAGGGACACAGATACGCAGCTTACTGCGACAAATCGGGCTAGTCAGGTCCCTGACTTACTTACATCGAGATGGTTCTTCTTCACGACATCGGAGCACCTACCTATGCAGATCTACCTGGATCTATATATCCCCCGACCAAAAATTCATAACAATATGTATATATATACGTATATATATATGTATATATGACTATATATATATATATATATATATATATATATATATATATATATATATATATATATATATATATATATATATATTTGTATATATATATTGTTACGGACCGCGGATTCGATGTTATTTTGACCGAGCGGTGGTGTAACCGCGGCCGAACAGTTATTCCCCGACTAAAACCCGATTCAACCCAAACGTTGGCCGTATCGCGCCACCGCTATTCAATCGGGAAAAGACTAAGACGACAAATGCAAAGAGGAAAAGGAATAAGACGAGAAAAGGGTTGAAAATACTACTAAATTTATTTACTATTTACAGGTTCAAAATAACCAAGGAGAAGGAAAGATAATAAAATAATATACAGAAGCTTTTAGAGACACAGGGAAAATACTAGCTTATCTAACAGGCTTACTTACTACCCAGGACAGAACAAACAAAGACACTGACTCACGCGGGGAATTGCAGAGTGGATTGCTGGAAGGAGGTGTGTGGCTGGAGGGGGGAGGACGGCACGGAGCTGGCTGGAGCTTGATCCCGCACGGGACGTCGGGCTGGACCTCGACGGCCGCTGATGCCACCGAGCCTGTCGTGTGCGCGGAGTCACGGGTCGGAGCTGCTTGTCTCAGTAAAAGCGCATCTGTTCTGGCGACCCAGCTCTTTCTTTGGACTCAGTAAAAGCGCAACTCTCTGACGACCCAGCTCTTTCTTTGGACTCAGTAAAAGCGCAACTCTCTGACGACCCAGCTCTTGTCTCCTCCCTCCTTGTCTCAACTGCTTGGGGAACGCCCCGCCGGCGGGTTATATAGGCCCTGCCCCTCAACCTTTGCGAACCTCCCCCAAACGCTCTTCCTCCGCCCTCTCAAACCAAACCCCTCGTGCTTAGTTGGTTGTTCGGGGCTGGCTCACTCCTCCCCTCTATGACGAGGTGGAGACACTCCTTTCTTCCCCAACCCTGCCTCGTGGCCAATGGTGGTTGAAGAAAACCACCCAAAATGCAGTTGGCCATTGAAATGAACTGAAAGGGGATCTACTCTTATTTCACTTGGTACAATGGAGTATTTAAGTTAATGGGAGACACAGCCTTACCCTAAGACACATAATAAGATATAAGCTATCGAACAGGGGTATTCTATTATTGGCTGACGTGTATGCTTTATGGACTAATTACCGAGACGCCCTTTTTACCTTTATACAACTCTGGAGGCAAGAGGGGCCATATCCAACCAATGGTACACAGCAGTTTACCACAATCCAATACACACAATAAAAAAAATACAGTCCTCATATCCGCAACAATATACTTGCATTAGTGACCTTCACAATTTCTTGATTTGGCTTGACCTACATAAGCTGAATTCTTCACGTCTATATATGCTATTACATGAGTAATGGAGCCTCATAAATTTGCAGCTTTTCTTGTCTTCAATAATGCATTCAGAGTTATTAACATGTTACTGTGCTGTTCACCCCTTGTGCTTATTGGGTGAATTAATTTATACCTTTGTTTTTCCTGGTAGTGCTTGTTCATTAAAAATATTGTAAAGGTGTAGATGTATGTTTACTTCTGTTTTGCATGTTATAATAGACATGTAATTAAAGCAGGCACAAGTGCTGCTGGCCTGCATGGTTATGAACACCCAGAGATCAGGATGAATACGTTCCGGCAGGCATTCAAAATGATGAGAGGAAGTCATTTTCTTGCAGTGATAGTGGATTGCCACCTCTGCCCTTTGTCAGGAATACGGGGCATCTGCCTGATTTCGATTTTGATCACATGGTAGAGTAACAAATTCACTTAAAAGAAACCGATTCATTGCTTGTATTTATGGAAAACGATTCGGGCTCCTTTTTGCACAGTTGTGCTGGAAGCTAATTGCTGAAATGCAAGTAATCGGACCATTGCAAATTGATGCCAGCTTATTGGAGAGCCTGGGGAACTGTCTGTTTGCCAAACCTTGTGGCCGAAAACAGTTTCCAAAGCATTTTTCCTTCTCCCATCAATCTTTAATTATGATGCCACCATGGGAGGCGGGGGGGGGGGGGGGGGGCAGGCAGTTTACTATTCAGGCGTTTGAAGATTATAAATGTTTGCCTTTCGGCTCTAATTCTCACAGAGGTACCCAAGTGCTGTCAGCCATGTAGTGTAATGAAGGATCTGTGGAAGTGCATTGTCAACATAATGCAAATGATGTGTGCTATTTCAGTTTTCCATGACAAATGATGTCACTGTTATCTTCTGGATTGTTCTCCTTTTACAGGCAGATCCTTCCTTCCTTGGGTACTTTTTCTTTCTTTCTTTTCTTTTTCCTTTCTCTTTTTCTTCTGTGTGTCCCTGCTTTTATTGCAGAATTGTTTTGGTTTTATTTTGGATTATGGAGCTGGAATGAATTTGGATTATGGAAAATACTCATTTTATCGTGCAGTTTTGGACTCAGATTTACCACGGAAAACGATCTCGGCATAACCAAAAAGGACGAGCAGATGCAAGATAAAATTCCTCGAAATTCTGGCCACAATTAAAAAAACAGAACTGGAACTGGGCTCGACATGTAGCAAGAATAACGACAACCAGTGGAGAACAAGAATTGCAAAATAGCAACGCAAAGAAGGCCCTGCAAGAAGCAGATGGAGACGAAATATCAGGTGGAGAGATGAAATGGAAAATATTATTGTAGTGCAATGCCCTCATAGAACAGAATGGACAACGTTGAGGGTTGCCTTAATCCTGCAGTGAATGAAATGCGTTGGTAAAGTCAATTCAAGTTTACAAATCTGCTAAATCGACACAAAGCATAAATATAACCACAAATATTTTGAATTGGTGAAAATGATCATGGTCATAAGCAAGGCCAAGCAGCTCTATTAATATGGAGGCAAATATGGCTTGGTATAATGAAAGAATCGGTGACCTTTTTCTGTACAATTTCAACCATTGCATAGGGTTGGCAAAATAGTCAAGATATAGGTGCACAGTCTCCACTGGGCTCCCTGGTCTAGGTTCAAATATTGGCCCAGCTACAAACTGTCATCCTGGTGTTTCACAGGCAGGATGAGGCATTGTGTGTTCTGCGCCTCGGTTGGTCGTTAAACTGGGCGGCGTCACGTCTGTCGGCATTAGTTGGTGGACGTTAAAGATCACAGTATTCTCTGCGACGAGGAGGGGAGCTATCTCCGGGCATCCTGGCCAAATCCCAAATTGCTACCCTGACTGTTGGGAAGGCAATGGCAAATCACACGGCATAATCCTTGCCGAGAAGCTCCTTCGGCAGCACCAATGCTTTGCAAAGAGTATGGTTACAGTTCATAGTCCTACAGCATACACTGAAACAGTCCTTCAGCATATGAACCTCCTTCCTGCTGAGGTGGAGAAATTCCTAACCCTTCTTGACTGCTCTTCTATTACTGACCCGGATGATGTCTGTGCCGTAATATGCAAAAACTTAATGTGTCTTGTATTTGCCTGTGCTCTTGCAAGCAACAATTTGCTTTTGATGGAACTAGGGCATGCCCGTACTATATATATATCTAAAATTATATCCCCCCCCCTCTATTTACATGAAATGGTTTGGTTCATTCGCAAAGCCAAAGCGAACGGCTTGCGAGTACGGTAGAACCCCCCCCCTCTATTTACATGAAATGGTTTGGTCCATTCGCAAAGCCAAAGCGAACGGCGAACGGCTAAATCGCCATAGCTCGGTAGCTCGCTGCTCTCTGATTGGTCGAATCGTTTTTTGGACATAGCTCGGTAACTACTTGTCCGATTAATATGAAACCTTGAAAAGGCACATCCTCGGGTCCCCAGCAATATACCTGGCAAGTTTCAAGTATATCGGACCGGTAGTTGTCGAGAAACAGCGGTCGCATACACACAGAGATTACTGGAATTATAGATAGATTGTATAGCTGTTGAGGCTGGTCACCTCGGTGCAGTGCTCTGAGACCAATTGTCTTCTTGATGCACGTCAATGTACGTGCATAAAGTAGATGTGCATTGATCTGCATGTATGATTCTACTCTGTGCAGGATGGTTCCATACCACTCCACCAGCCAGACTACAGTGGCATCTCTCAGTCAATCTGGACAAAATGAGCAACCAACCATATATCTGGAACATGTATTTTTATGTAACAAAAAAAGAAGAAAAGGAAAAGAAAGAAAGTTGTTTTGTCCAGGCTCTGCACGGACTGGCAGGCAAATCTCCTAATTACCTCTACCACTGAGAGTGGACGGAGGTTGTTTTTGCCTCTGCCTGTTTGGCATTTGTTCCTTGCAGAAATCGAAGATTTTTCAAGTATGTATATTGGTTAGTTGCGTGTGTCTGTCTGTCTCTGTCTGTGTCAAACGCCTATAGGTCACAATTTTAAACCGATCTTCACGAAACTTCACCTGGTAGAATTGGTCATCAGTGTTATGGATTCGTCACTTCCGTCTTTGTGGTTTTCATCCACTGGAAGCATTTTTAGTTTCCTATACTATTATTGTTATAGTTTGAGTGAAATGGAGATAACTGTCTTCAAAAGGAAAAATTAGTGTTTTAAAAGAAAAACGAAATGGATCAGGAGAAATCGGAAGAAGAGGAGGAGAGGAAGAAGAAGCGGATCAAGTGAGATCGGGAGAGAAAGGCCGATCTGCTTGGAGGTGTCGAGCGGACGCTGGCGAATGTTGGCCACGAGCGAATAATGGTTTCCCCGGGAAAGGGATTCCTGTGACAGAGTCGATATCGCTGTGGCAGATGAACCTGCGTGATGGGTTTTGCGGTTGATTCCGAAGTGAGTCGTTGTTGGAGAGTAGGTACGCCGCCATTTCACCTCGCTCCAGCCATTTCACCGCACCCCGGCCGTTAGCCTGGTTCGCGTGTGTAACGTGGATTTTGATTGGGAATTCGCGGTTCTCCGTTTGGGAGCCCCTGAACGTTCATACCAGCGTCATTGTCTGGTGAACCGAAGGTGTGAATTCCCAGTCACCTTTTGGGTGCACTTTTGCCTGACCGATGTCGGCCCGACACCCACCCAGCGGCTCTTCGGCAGCATCGACTGTCAGCCGACCTGGGTTCTGGTCTCGATACGACCTTTTTCTTGTGATCACCGGAGCGTGGATCGACTTTGGCCTGGTGCCGGGACAGTGACTTTGGGGGTGTTACATTTCGCTCACGTGGAGCACCGTGAGTTATTGAGTTAAGAAACTGGTGGTACCATCATAGGAATTACATGGTATTTTGTTGTTATATTGTACTTGTGCAAGTTGTTATTATTGTGCGATATTAATACAATACTTGGTTTTTGGTATCAACTGATTGGTGTGGTTTCACCATTGGTCATTGGCACACATAATACATCTTTCTGCCGTGACTCCTTTCGGGGCTCGGATGTACACCGTGACCGGGGTTTGGGGAGGAGCACGTAACAATAAGGAAGAAGCCTATTGATATTGAGGTCAAAGGTCACCTTGAGGTCAAATTTCTAAAATTGTCATTTTTCATCTGATTGACTTGAAAATTAAACCGCATTTGCATATTGAGTCAGTAAATTGGGACATCAACTATTTTTAAGATCAAAGGTCAACTTAAGGTCAAACTTCTGATATCAATTTTCATCTGAAAAAAACCAAAACATCAATTTTAATCCGATTGACCTGAGCTTTGATTAAGATCGTCAATTTTAATCTTAATGAAATGGGCAATTTGATGTATCCATCGCAACTTTTTATTTTGGGGTGGATTTTGCATGACGTCTTTCTTGTTTGTTTGTCTATGAGCAGAATATCTCAAAAAGTTGTGCACAACTTTGGACGTAACTTGGTGGACAGGTTGGGTGTATGACAAGGAAGTAATGATTAGATTTTGGTGAAGATCTGGATCCGATTCCGGATCAAATAATTTTTTTAAGTGATTCTTCACCATTGAGTGATAGGGCTGAAACCGATGGATTATACAGTATGGCACAATGTCTCAAAAAGTTATGGATGGATTCGGGCAAAACCTGGTGTGTGTGTGTGTGTGTGTGTGTGTGTGTGTGTGTGTGTGTGTGTGTGTGTGTGTGTGTGTGTGTGTGTGTGTGTGTGTGTGTGTGTGTGTGTGTGTGTGTGTGTGTGAGTGAGTGAGTGAGTGTGTGTGTGTGTGTGTGTGTGTGTGTGTGAGTGAGTGAGTGAGTGAGTGAAGGACGAAGTGATTCTATTTTGGTGAAGATTCGAATACGGATCCGGATATGAGAATTTTTTATTTTTTTAAGTGACTTCACCACTGAGTGATGGGGCCAAAAACAATACATAGCATTATACATATTTCAAAAAGTTGTGGATTAGTTAGTTAGGTGATAACAACAAGTCATTTTGGTTCAGGTCTGAATCCAGATCTGGCCTATACTATCAGTGAGTACAAAACGTAAACTGTTCGGCCTGGCGGAGGTATGCTCTTTACCAAGTGTCGTTGTAGTTTATTTCTGTGGTCAGCCTTTGAGTTGGACCCCCTGTTTAAACCCGTTGAATTAACACCAGGTGGGTTGACTTTACTTGTCATCCTTCTGAGGTCGGCAAAATGAGTACCAACTTACTGAAGAGAATGAGCCATTTGAGTATCCTGCGTCAGTGGTGACCCGTTCAGAATTGTGCCCAATAGCCAGGAAACTGCTTTGGTAGTGCTATGCATCTGAAGATGCAAAAGGGGTGGTCGTCCTCTATTCTGATCTTGCTCCTTCTGTCCTCTCACCTATTCACCCAGTCCCTGCCCCTCCAAGTCTCATGAGTTATACCAGAAACTCTTTACTTATTTTTACCCTCCAGTCAGCCCTCTGCTGCATTCTTTCATATCCTTTAAATATATATATTATTTTGGAACCATCTTCCTCACCAGTTGGTTGTCTTGATCTTTTCCCTCCAGGATTTTAAGTCTACTGCCCACCAATACATCACGTCCTCTCCCATTTCACTACAGCATTTCACGCTACTCATTGAAATCCTGTTGCTGCCCTTTTTTCCTTTCCTTTCATTTCCTTGCATTGTTGTACATCTGATTGGCTCACTGTTCTACGTTGTCTATTGATCTATCACCCTTTACCGTTCTGCTTTTAAATGAGTCTTGATGTGGATATTTAAAAAAACATTGTGTGCAATAAAATGTTTTTGGACTTTGTCAAAGGGTCATATTTTGACCGGGAATGGAATTTGCTGAATATATTGCCGAGTAAAGTGCTGTTTGATTGGAAATATACTGGTAACTACAATACAAGTGTTATAAAGCGCGATGCTGCGCACGCTAATGCTTACGCAAGGAGCAAGCGGACAACGCGGTTCATAAAAGAGTCTTTATTGAAAGTACTCAAACTGCAGCACTAAGCTGCTCAGGGCTGCGCGCCCCGTGTATATCGTGAGGCCACGCCTCTCTCCCTGGCGTGGCCCATCCCCACTTGGTGTGCGGGGTGATGTCACCACGTCAGTGCTTTCGTGTCTGCCACACGCGCCCCCCCAGAATCCCCGCGCACCTGAAGGGTCAGTTTGCGGGGCAAACGGATGACCCGGCCGAAGCGCCCCCTGGCGACTGGCGGCGTCTGGGATGCAGGGATGCCATCTGGGATGCCTCCGGCTGAAGGACCGGGGGGCGGCATGGCAGCGGGGCTGGGCGGTGCCGGGGGTCCGCCCGCAGGGGGGCGGTGCCGGGGGTCCGCCCGCAGGGGGGCGGCCCCGACGCGGGGGTCGGGCCACTGGCGGTGGATGGTCCACGTCGAGGTGGGCCGGCTTGAGGCGGTCTACAGAAACGCGGTCAGGAGTACCGCCGATGTCCAGGGTGAAGTGCTTCGCCCCGGTCTCCAGCATGCGGAAAGGCCCGTTGTACGGGGGCCGCAGTGGTGTCCGGTGGGCATCGTGGCGGACGAAGACGTACTCCGCCGTGCGAAGCTCCGGGGCGACGTGCGTCGGTGGGTGCCCGTGGCATGCCGTTGGCACCGGGGCGAACCTCTTGGCGGTCTCTTGCAGAGCGGAGCGCTGCTATGCCGCGGACCGTGGAGTCGGGGAAGAACTCGCCCGGCACCCGCAGCGGTTGCCCGAAGACCAACTCCGCCGCGGATGCGCGCAGGTCCTCCTTGGGCGCCGTCCGGAGGCCCAGCAGGACCCAGGGGAGCCTGTCGACCCAGCCGCCGTCGCGGAGGGTGGCCCGGAGCGCGGCCTTCAATGAGCGGTGAAATCGCTCACACAGGCCGTTAGCCTGGGGGTGGTAGGCCGTGGTTCGGTGCAGCCGGACCCCGAGCCCCTGCGCGACCGCCCCCCAGACCTCCGAGGTGAACTGGGGGCCGCGGTCGGACGAGATGTCTGAGGGGGCGCCGAACCGGGCGACCCAGGTGGCGATGAAAGCCTGCGCGACATCCGTCATCGACGCCAAGGGCACGGCCTCCGGCCACCGGGTGGTGCGGTCCACCATGGTGAGGACGTGGGTGAAACCCCGCGAGGGGGGCAGAGGTCCCACCAGGTCCACGTGGACGTGGTCAAACCAGCGTTCCGGCACCGTGAACCGGGCCAACGGGGCCTGGGAGTGCCGGTGCACCTTGGCGCGCTGGCACGCGAGGCACGTCCTAGCCCAGCCGCGGACGGCCTTCCGGAGGCCATGCCAGACGAACTTGTCGGCGATCAACCTTTGGGAGGCCCTCGCGCCCGGGTGGGACAGGCCGTGGATGGCGTCAAACACCTGGCGCTGCCAGCCCGCGGGCACGATGGAGCGAGGACGCCCAAGGGAGACGTCGCACAAGAGGGCCGCGCCCGCGCCGTCGAACGGCACCTCGGTGACGCGGAGGCCCGTGACGGCGGTCCGCAAGGCCTGGACGTCGGGGTCAGCGGCCTGGTCCGCTGCCATCCGGGCATAGTCGATGCCGAGGTGGACTGCTTGGGCGACGGCCCGGGAAAGGCCATCCGCCACCGGGTTGTCCTTCCGCGCAACGTGCCGGATGGCCGTCGTGTACTCGGACACGGCCGAGAGGTGACGCTGCTGCCGGGCCGACCACGGCTCGGTGGCCTTGCCCATCGCGAAGATCAGCGGCTTGTGGGCGACGAAGGCCGTGAACGCACGGCCCTCGAGCAGATGGCGGAAGTGCCTGACCGCCAAGTGAAGCCCGAGCAACTCGCGGTCGAAGGTACTGTAACGGCGTTCGGGCGGGCGAAGCTGCCGGCTAAAGAATGCCAGCGGTTGCCAAGCTCCACGCACCCATTGCTCATGCACCGCGCCCACCGCGTAGTCCGAGGCGTCGGTGGTGAGGGCGATCGGTGCATCGGGCGCCGGGTGCGCGAGCATGGTGGCGTTAGCCAAGGCGAGCTTCGCGCCCGTGAACGCCGTGTCCATCTGCTCGGTCCAGGTAACGTCGCCTTTGCCCGGCTTACCTCGGAGAGCTTCGTGCAGGGGGCGCAGGAGCTGGGCGATACGGGGCAGGAACCGATGGTAAAAGTTCACCACGCCCAGGAACTCCTGCAGCCCTCTGATCGTGCGGGGGCGCGGAAACCCCTTCACCACCTCCACCTTGGCCGGCAGGGGGACGGCTCAGTGCCTGGTGACACGGTGCCCCAGAATATCGATTACGGCGGCGCCGAACCGGCACTTTGCGGGGTTCACAATCGGGCCATGCTGGCCCAGGCGTTCGAAGAGCGTGCGGAGGTGGCGTAGGTGCTCTTCGCGGGATGCGCTGGCGACGAGGATATCGTCCAGGTAGACGTAGACAAAAGCCAAGTCGCGCAGGACGCTGTCCATCAGTCGCTGGAACGCCTGAGCCGCATTCTTCAGACCGAAGGGCATCCGCAGGAACTCGAAGAGTCCGAATGGCGTGATGACCGCCGTCTTCGGGACGTCCTCCGGCCTGACGGGGACCTGATGGTAGCCGCGTATGAGGTCCACCTTCGAGAAGAAGGACATGCCCGCCAAACGGGCGGAAAAGTCCTGAATGTGGGGGACGGGGTAGCGGTCGGGAGTGGTGGCGTCATTGAGACGGCGATAGTCCCCGCACGGTCGCCATCCCCCGCCGGGCTTCGGCACGATATGCAGCGGTGACGCCCAAGCGCTCTCTGAGCGCCGAACGATGCCGAGTCGCTCCAGGGTAGCGAACGCCGCTTTTGCCACCGCCAGCTTCGCCGGCTCGAGGCGGCGTGCCCGGGCGTAGACCGGTGGCCCGACGGTGGGGATGTGATGGGCCACCCCGTGCTTGATGGCCCCCGCCGAGAAGGTGGGCCGCATGAGGGCCGGGAAGCCGGCGAGGAGGCGGGTGAATGCGTCCGCTGCCGGAAGCGTACAGATCAACGTGACCGGAACCGAACCGTTCGGCAAGCCGCTTGGCAAGCCGCTCGTTGAGCTGCTCGACGAGCTGGGCAGCGCACAAGCGAGCGAGCTGAACATCTCGGCCTGGACAAGACGTCTGCGCTTTACGTCGACCAGGAGCCCATTAGCGCACAGGAAGTCCGCGCCAAGCAGTGCCATGGGCACGTCGGCGGTGACGAACGTCCATCGGAAAACCTGCCCTCCGAACCGCAGAGAGAGGCAGCGTTTTCCTTACGTACGGATGGGCGTCCCGTTCGCGGCAAGCAGCGCGGGGCCCCGGCCCGCGGCGTGCTTGTCTGACGTACCGGCGGGAACGACACTCACCTGTGCTCCCGTGTCGCACAGGTAACGGCGCCCGGATAAGGTGTCCGTTATGAACAGCAGGCTGCTCGAACGGCCGGCGCTCATCACCACTATTGAGCGCCGGCCCGGGCGTTTCCCGACCTGTTGAAGGAGCATGGCGGATGACATTGCCGAGCCTCGTGGCCAAACTTGGCGTGGAACCAGCACCAGCTGGTGGAGCTGGAGGAGTGTGGCTGGCTCTGCCAGGCCGGTGGAGTTGGCGGTTTTTCCCCGCGGTGGCGGTTTTCGCCGTGGCGGTGGGCGGGGCGTGGCGGCGGTCACGAGGGGCGTATCAGCATGCTGCGTATGCTGTGTAAGCTGATGCTGTGGATCAGCATCATCAGCAGCATCAGCAGCATCAGCCTCGAGGTCCGTGACGGCCGCTCCGACTCTCGCCCGCGTATCCGAAGCCGCGAAGTACCTGTCCACCTCGGCTGCCAATGCTCGGGGTTCCGTTAGCCCGGTCCCGGCCAACGCGAGGCGAACCTGCGCTGGAAGTTGGCGACGGAAAAGCGCCCGGAATAGAGAACCGGGGGCTTCGTCGCCCAACAGTGACAGCATATGGTCCATTCGGACCGACGTGCGCGTGTCGCCGAGCTCGGGGAGATCCAGGAGGCGGTCGGCCCGTGCGTCGTCCGTGAGGCCGAACGTGACTAGGAGTAGCCGCTTGAGTGCCTCGTACTTGTGGCCGTCCGGTGGGTGGCGAAGGACGGACACAACTCGAGCGGCCGTGCCGGGCCCGAGGGAGGCGACGACGTGGCAGTAGCGCGTGTCGTCGCCGGTGAGGCGCCGAAGCTGAAATTGGGCTTCGGCTTGAACGAACCAGACTTTGGCCTGGGCCTCCCAAAATTCGGGAAGTTTAATTGCCATTGCCTTGTCGTTTGCCATTGCAATGGCGTCGTGTTCGGAAGGAGCGCTACGGCAGATCCAACGTCGAGGTCACCATATAAAGCGCGATGCTGCGCGTGCTAATGCTTACGCAAGGAGCAAGCGGACAACGCGGTTCATAAAAGAGTCTTTATTGAAAGTACTCAAACTGCAGCACTAAGCTGCTCAGGGCTGCGCGCCCCGTGTATATTGTGAGGCCACGCCTCTCTCCCTGGCGTGGCCCATCCCCACTTGGTGTGCGGGGTGATGTCACCACGTCAGTGCTTTCATGTCCGCCACAGTGTAATATTTTAAAGAAATGTCAGTGAAAGGTAGTAATACAAAACATATAGTATTTCTTGACGGAATGATCGGGTCCAGTATCCATTTTCATCCCCACACTTTTTGAAAACACCAGGGGTATGGGGGAATTGGAATCTGCTGTACCTCTCTGTGTCTCTCTGTCTCTCGTGTCTGTTGGTCTCTCTGTCTGCCACACTATTTTGTCATTACTAACTTTAACTGCCACAATTATATCGTACCATCTTGCGGGGTTACCGTCCACCACCTAATGCTAGCGCATGGGACACTCCGCGTGATGTCTATGCAATGGACAGCGCACTTCGTGTTGCAACACCTTGTCTACGAAGCACGAGTCTAACAGTTTATAGTCGGGGTGAGAATCTTACCCAGATGAGACAGCTCAAAGGTAAGTGCATTACCAAACTGCAATATCCAAGGGATCTGATAGTAATGGTTCTGCATCCTAGAAAATGCTAATCCGTCAGTTTCAGGCAAGCAGAACCGTGGGAGTTTTGAGATAATATCACTGTCCATCCCCTAGTCATCTAGATTTATTATCTTATAGTGTCAGATAAAATGTTATTTTCCATGACCGCTCCAAATTAAGAATTTTCAAAAAAAAAATTACAATTTTTTTGGGAAGAGAAGCAAACAGTTTTCTTTGGTTTGATATGCAATTGGAGTGTTGGATCCCACTGTGTTGTATGTGTATGTTATTTTGCATAAATGAGATGATTAATGGCTTAAATGACACAATTTTGATTGCACTATTGTTTACCTACGTAATAATGATCGTACACCGAGCAACATGATAGTTTTCATCACTCTTTACCAAAAATTTTGAGAATGGGGTAAAACGTACATTTGTGGGTGTTTTTTGTGTGTGGGCATGAGTGGGGAGGGGGGGGGGGGGTGAGCGTTCTGTACCCAAGTTGCTGCATTTTCTTTTTGGGGGTTGTGATTTCTGTTTTGCTACGAGACTGAGTTTTATAACATAATTAGGCCAAAGTAATTTGAAAATATAAACTGTTAATGGTCTGAAGTCATTTAACCTTTATCAAAATGCTTAATGCTTAAACGCCTTTGAAATGCAATATTTGATTTGCCCTCGATACAGGCCATAAGGTTTTGAAATTGTATCACGGAATAAATATGAAATTTGTAACACGATTGAACTGCTATTTATTTTGCCACAAATTTGTCAGATTTTTGACAATTTCATTTTCTTATCCAAAGGTCTTGGTTCATGGAGGAGCTAAACCATAAAGGGCTGCAAGTTTACAAATTACCGAAGAATATAAGTTGGGGGAAGGGAGGAATGGCATTTGCTGGGGGATGTGTGCACGATGTAGTGATGGGCAGTACAATTGAAAATCGGTAGCAAAGAGGACAAGAATGATACAGGGAGATTTCCACATCTGGATGAACAGCCTGGACTTTGTGAGGGCACGCAGATGAGGTTTCTTGAGGAAATAGTGTGACCTGGGTTGGTGTGGGGAAATCAGGGGTTGGTGAAAGTAGGAGGAGCAAGGCCAGATGCAAGCTTGTACATACCAAATAGCCTGCTAATTTGCTGCCTGTGGGAGTTTGACGGTCCTTGGGAAGTCACTTTCCTTCTTGAGATTCAAATGATGCAGAAGACCTTTCCTAACTGCCTAAAGAGGAGCAATGTGGAAAGCAGAACCACTAGCCCAGAAAGAGGGGTGGGGGATAGGATGGCTATATTCTTTGGAGGTCTGTATGAAAGCCTCTCTATGTATTGTCATGGGTGTGATATTTAAGACTGTGTAAGCTTGCCCTGTGTCCTTTTGCTCTTCTCCCTGTACATGCCCTTCTTTCGTTTCCTCTTTTATTAGTATAAAAAAACCACCTTTGGAGGCCATTTTTCCCCGCAGAGCGGGGGTTGGCCTTTTTCGGGAACCGTGGTTGTTGTTGTTTTTTTGGTCCCCTTTTTGAAGCAATGTTTTACGGCCGGATGCCCTTCCTGACGCCAACCCTTTTTGCCGCCTTTAACGACAAACAGGGAATTACCAGTGAACTGGTACTCAATTAGCCGACCTCGGAAGGATGACAGGCTGAGTCAACCCCCCTGGCGTTAATTCAACAGTCGACCGGGATTCGAACCCAGGATCCTAGGGATCCTAAGCTGTCACCCTAGCCACTAGCCCAACACCAACACCAGGCAATTTCCATCTGTCCGTGGTTCGAGCGGAAATTATCTCCCTGCTTTGCGGAGAGATTGGCACGCAGGTATTTGGGAATCCATCTTGACCAATCACCCTGGCCAATCTCGACCGCAAAGGAGCATATAATTTCCAGGGTTGGGGGGATCGGCCAGTGTAAAAGACAAGGGGATTAACCCCCCTCTTTGTAAGGGGAGCGCCGACCCCCGGATCCGCAACAATTGGTGATCCGCAAAAAAAAAGCCTGGTGTTGGCTTAGCAGTTAGGGTGCCGGCTTGGGATCCTAGGATCCTGAGTTCGAATCCCGGTCGATCGCTAAATTAACACCAGGGGGGTTGACTCAGCCTGTCATCCTTCCGATGTCAGAAAATTGAGTACCAGCTTGCTGGGATGAATGATCCCGGTGTGTACCCCGGCTTAGAATAGGTACACCGTATCCCTGTGCATCGTAAGAGGTGACCAAGGGTTGGCATCAGGAAGGGCATCCGGCTGTAAAAACATTGCCTTAAACAGGGAACCATGATTGTCATGGGGCCCGCAAGGCTAACCCCTGCTCTAGCGGGGAAAATGGCCTTAAAACGATCATTCTGTATGAAAGCCTTGTACACCTTGAAAAGCTTGGTGCAGCTGAGGAATGCTTTAGCTCTGGAGAATACCAAGGGGTTGACCACCCTTTGATAGTACTATGGTGATATTATCCCCCCTCAAAAGGTTGTGGCAGATTGTGAAACAAAGGAGTTCCAGGGATTGCGCCTCTTCCCGTGGCTGTCCAGAGAAGTGGATTGGATAGTTAGAAAGCATGGAATTTTGATTCCTCAAGTTCAATGCCTTGAAAGCATGGCTTTTTGCCAGTTTTTTTTTATTCCCAAAAAAGCCTAGAAAAGGCATGGAAAATGAAGAGAAAGTAGTAAGGACTTTCATGGTTTAAATTCGTTGTTGTTTTCATTTTTTCTTTTTTTTTTGTTTTGCTGAAACGTACCACGCCGACGTGTTCCTGTAGCGTGAAGAAAAGAAAAATCAATCGCCACTTTTATTCAGCTTCTCTTGGAGAATAAGGGGACGTAGTACTAGAGGAGAATGATGCACATTTTCCTGCACTAATTTTGTCCCATTGTCTTTCTCCTAATAATCTATGAAATCGGGTATAATTGGCATACACATCCATGCGAGTTAGTGAATGCAACCTTTGGACAATGTTCCTGGTGGCATGCACGCAACAATTTGTCTGGCAGGCGATTGGATTGGGATAACCAAAGCTATTTTCTTAGCAATGGAGAATCAATTTTCCAGATTGCTGGCTGGATAGAGATAATTGCAAACAATGGTTGGCTGCAGATAAGGAGACCTCACATTGAGCATGCTGTCAAGTGTGCAAACATGGATTTGACTTGCATGATGCAGGTGAGAAGCCGTTGTAAACAGCCACATGGGGGATGCACCATCACCAACAGCCTCATAGAGGGACAAAACAGAGAAGGACTTGGAGGAATAAATGACATTGCGAAGAACAAGAGCAATGGGAGGAGGACATTTGGTGAACAGGCTGGATGCAGGTGAAAACTCTGTCACCGAAGTAGAAGGGAAAACTAAGGTAAAGCAGAAATGGAACCAAAAAAATTGGAGAAGTTGTGGGGAAACTTAGAAAGAGGTGGGCTTTGGGAGAGTTGATAAGAGTATGGGTATGGATGTGGGATCATCTGACATGGTGGTGAACACTGAACACAGCTATGGTTTGAGATCTGGAGGGAAGAATGAGATGGAGTTGACTGAGGAAGTTGGTTTCACGAGGGCGGGGGGAGGGGGGATGTTAGGGGTGGGGGGAAAGAGGAGTGACTAACTGGAGGTGTGCAGTGAGTCTGGTTTTGGGAGTTTTACCAGATGATTACTGGCAGACCACATGCACTCTGCAAAACTTGGGAGGGGGCAGAGCATCTAAAAGGCAGACAATATATGACTAGAAAGGAGGTGGTCGAAGACGTAGAGCGGACCATGCATCAGTGGATCGGTGTCGACATGGTGGACAGAAAAATTGAATGTGTGATGGAATGACGTTGTGAAGAAGAGAAATTGCATTGTTGTAGAAGAAATTCCAGGAGCAGTCAATGTTTGGAGCTGATGTGATGATGGATCAAATGTGAATGGAGAGAGCAGATTTTAGGCCAGACAAATTGGCTTCACCAAATCAGTAATTTGGCTTTACTCCCATGAATGGAGTTCACGAGGAATGCATCTGCGAATCGGGAGGTGTGATTGTGCTCTGCAATTGAGTTGGGAGCAGGAAAGAGTGTGGGAAGTGGTGGAGGAGTTAAAAGAAAACGATGACATGATGAAGAATTGCGTGATAGAAGACTGGGAAAAAGGTTTGAAGTAGGAGAGGTTTTGCGGAACACATGGTTAAAAGGAAAAGGAGCGCAGAATATTGTTGTTATTGTCGGATGCTCCCACTTCCTCCCATCAACCCCTCTCAATTGCTAAAGAGTGATTAAGCGAGTTGCTGTAGTTTCTGGAATATGTTGAATTTTTGTTTCATTTTACCCTTTACTGTTGTGTAGTGTTCTTTTCTCTAACAAGGCAGTTTATTCACTGATGTCATGTCCTGGCTGTAGTCGGTTCTTTGTTGTGTATGTAATATCGTGGCATACTGTAAATTTTGGTTTCACTTTCTCATTAATACAGATTTTTCAGTGCAGCATTTGGCATTCTAAGCTGGGTTTGTCGTATGCCCTGCCATGTAAACAAATTTGTTCCCTGTTATTTGAATGGTCTGTGAAACACATCTGTTTATGTTGACGACGCTAATCTACATTGTTGGGGGGTAATTGCCTAATGGGCGTAAGACAGGCTAGTTATTAGTCCCCTACCGGTGCACACCGGAGGGGACTATAGGTTTGCAGTCAGTCAGTCCGTCCCTCCGTCCGTCAGTCCGTCACGCAAAGAGCAGTTTTCCGGACTTTTTTTCTAAACGCTTAATGCTAATGATTTCAAACTTGGCACATCGTTTCCTCATGACAAGTTACAGATCCAGTTCGGACTTCACGACGTTTCGATCATTTTTGACAGTTATGGCACTTTGAACTTTGGGAATTCTGATAATTCTGATGATCCTTAACTCAGTGCCATTTTAAGTTTTAATTTCCTTTAAAAAAGATTTTCTCTGCAATAATAGGACCGATTGAGATCAAATTTTCACCGTAGGAGGGACTCGGTCTGGAGAATATTTTAATGGTAATTATGACGTCACAGGTCACGTGGTTCGGGCGCCATATTGTTTTTCGTGTAAACACGAAAACCCCTTTTTCTCTGCAACGGCTGAACAGATCGAGGCCAAACTTTGCAGGCAAAATCGCATACCCATGACGAACAAAAAAAGTCAGCGAGCATGACGTCATGCGTCACATGGTTTCAGAGTTATGACGTTTTTAAGCATGAACCTTTAAAACCGAGCCCCTCCCTCATTTTTGATCCAATCGAGGGGAAACTTCACAGATCTGTTCCGCATGTCAGTCTACTAAAATGTCCTTTTGGAATTTGCGATAGCTCACGTGGTTTGGCAGATATCGTTAATTAAACGAAAATATTTTTTAAATGGATATCTCTTGAATCGCTTTATTGATCGACGTGAAATTTCATACTATAGTAGAAGTCATGAAGAGTAACAAGTGTGCAAAATTTCAAGATGATTGGATGTACGGTCTGGAAGCTAGAAGTTGTTATTGCGTGAAGAAGAAGAGGCGTTAAGTGTGCGGATTTAATTATTTATCACATGTACAGACTGAAAGCATCGTTGGACACGACCTGTCGCGCTCATTTTAACCTCAAATAAAATTCTAATTTAAGATTTGTCAATAGCTGAGGTATATTAACAAACAAATAAAACAGATTTGGTCAAATTCTGACTTTTAACTCGATCGCATTTCACAGAGTTGTGACAAGCTGAGGAAGAAGAAACCTCGCATTGGCTTCTCCAATGTGCCATAAAAAAATGGATATCTCTTGAATCGCTAGTACCTCAGACCGTGAGTTGGTAATAATTTATATAATTCACACAGTGCAATACGTGCAGGCCGCTCCACGGAGCGACCTTGCGGGCTTATCAACGAGGCGAGGCATGACACACGTGTCTCAGCATACCTCAGATCAAGTTTGAAAACCAGCATCAACCGTGCATAAATTTGCATATTCGATCATTTTTGACAAAGTTATGGCACTTTGAACTTTGGTTGGGGACATGTATTGCAGCGCAATACTCAGAATGCTTGTTTCATTAGTAAATGTATAGCATGAGTTTTTGGAATCTGTGTTCAATGATAGGGCTTCAACGAAGTGTGTTCGGAAAGCAGTTAAAACGTGGCCCCTCAATCCTGTAATATGACTAAAGTCCCACTGTACGAAAGTCCCACTGACTAAAGTCCTGTAATGTCCCACTCTTCCCACCATTGATCCTTTTAAGCGTTTCACATTGTAATCTGACTGTTTCTTTTATAAGTAAGTCATTCTGCCTCTGCACAAACTAGCGAACCCCCTCTAACCCCACGCCGAGAAAGGCGAATGCAGTGCCTTGCGACAGTGCGTGAAGGCCACGTTGAATCAAGCCCAGGGAATAGCAAGCAATCCTTCCAGTGACTCAAAGCAGTTGGTAGCCGCATAAGTTGCGAGAAGCCCGATGGCGGGTCATTGGAAGCTACAAACTAGCAGTTGTGGAGTGGGTGGTTAAAAACAGTTGCGAAGTGAGCAGTGGTGAATAATCGCATAGATGGTGTCGGGGAAGTCGAGTCCCAGAGTTAGATCGTTGAAGCGCTCGTGTGCGTTGAGCTGGAGCCACAAAGCCAGGACATGATGTAAAGTCCCACACCACAGGCAGGTTGGAGGTCTTTCTGTCTTCTACCGCCTCTTCTCTGGCCTTGCACCCCCTGGTCTGTCTGTGCTCTGTCCCCCGCACTCCCCCCCACACCCCAATATTTCTCTTGGACGCACAAGATCTGCCAACAACCCCCTTTTGATGAAACTTCCAAAATCAAGACTTTCTGCTCACCTTCATGCTTTCATTCCTATTTTTTTTTTCCGCCTCTGGAACAAACTCCCCCACTCTCTTCAATCCCACTCTTTCCTCCAGGTCTTTAAAACAGCTGTTCATCACCATCTCATATCTTCCCCCATCCAAAACCATGATCTTTTCTACCCCCATTAATCTTCCCCAAACTCACTTAAACAGATATCCTGATGTCTCTGTTTCCTACTGTTGTTGTGCTTCCCTCTTTCACCCCCTCTTGTCTCCCGCTCCCTTTATGATATGTTCAATGTGTTAGCTCTTATACGGTTCTCGACTTGGTATATCAAAAAATAAAAAAAGTATTTCTAAGATTTATGTTCACTGAACTGTCAGAAGATCGTTTGTTGCTTTATCTGCCATGCCATCATATTCTGTTTACGATTTTTAAAAAATTTAAAAAACACCTTTAGAGGCCAATTTTCCCCGCAAAGTGGGGGTTGGCCTTTTTCGGGCCAACACCGTGGTTGTTGTTGTTTTTTGGTCCCCTTTTTGAAGCAATGTTTTACAGCCGGATGCCCTTCCTGCCGCCAACCCTTTTTGTCGCCTTTTACGACAAGCAGGGAATTACCAGTGAACTGGTACTCAATTTGCCGACCTCGGAAGGATGACAGGCTGAGTCAACCCCCCTGGCGTTAATTCAGCGATCGACCGGGATTCGAACCCAGGATCCTAGGATCCTAAGCTGGCACCCTAGCCGCTAGCCCAACACCAGGCTCTGTTTACAGGCTCCAATTCTGTTTACGATACAATAGCATAATCCTTTCTATTAGAATACTCATAGTGGCACAATCTGGTACACCATCACGATGAGTATGCTCATAGACTGCAGTCAACGTGCTAAAACATTCACTGAGCTAATAAAATTTTAATTTTGCGTTTGTCAAACTTTGAACACAAAATGGTTCTGCTATTTACAGAGATTCAGATCCTCATGGTAACCTTTGTTTTCCTGTATTTCATTGCATTTATTAACAGTCAAGTCAAAACACTTTGTAGAAACAACAAAAAATGATGTTGGTTATGTTCCCATTATTATTCCATCAGTTGCAGTTCTGGAGTTTAAAAAAATTATTTGTGTTGCATAATCTGTTATCTTGCCCTGTTATTCTGTACAGGCCATGTTGCTGGGGTGGGGTGTGTGTCGTGTGCTCCTAAGGACCAGCATCTGTTCCTCTCCTGTGCCCAGGCAAGTTTCCTGCCTTTCATGACTTGCAAATTACTTCTTTCTTTTTTTTTGGAAAAGTTTGTAATATTTGCTTTAATATTTTACTTCCCCCATATCAAATCTCCTTTTATATATTGTGGAATGTGTACTTCTCTTTTCTTTTTTGTTTGGTCCTGTAGCTGGGAGGTGTGGTGTGCAACAGGCCTCTGCTGTTGAGTCAGGAGCAGGGAAGTTCCCCTCCCTTTATATTCTATAAACAGCAGCTGTGCTAACCAGTCAGGTTAAATAATGTCTGCCGGCACATGGAGGTGTGTTTTTTTGATTGCCCAGCTATATCCTAGATATGTGACACTATTGAGAGACTGGGGTTGTTTGTGTTTGCATCATTATTTTCTAATGGAGTAATCTGGCATTAATCAATGTCGGTTATTATTCATCCAATCAAGAGCAAACCACTTTTTTCTCAAAGATGATCACATGACTCAACCATGCAGGTTCAAGTGCCTATAGACCGATCCGACGGAGGGTTCAATGGACGGGTGCCCTCTATAGACGCCGCCATAGCTGGGGGGCGTCCGCTTCATTCGGCTTGTAGTCCATGGGCTGGACCCCAGATTATAGCCAATCGGTACCAACCAGAGGTACCAGATGAAAATATACTTTTATTAAAGATTATTATCTGTCCTTTTCAAGTAACTTTGCTGGACCACTATAGCTTGTAGCTTTTTTAGGCAAATTGCTGTCAAATAGACATACTGTCAATCAAGATTTGAAAGCAACGGCTTGGAGATGTGCCCTTGATAACACACTCTAATATCTCAAATAGGACACAAAACATAACTTTACAAGTCACAAATTCATGTATTTATTACACAATTAAGCATCATAAATCCATGTAAACAAGAAAATCCACAGTTTCACATGTCAAACAGAAAGCTGACTTGTAAACATCGTACCTGTACATGTACATGATCATCTACATTAAAAATCTTCATTGTTTGAGTGGCCAAGTTACTCTTGTCAATGTATGTTCATAAGGCATTCAAATATACTTGTACAGTGTGTAGGTTTGATGTTTAGTCAACATCCTCATCATCATCAAGATCTTCAGCATCACTGGTATTCTGGTCTGAATCATCTTCATCAGCATCCATCATGTTGGTACAGTCTTGAAGTTTGCACTCAATTGTGCACTTTAGTCTATTAGACAGACACTGGCAGTTTGGTAGCTGACAAACACGCCGGCATGTACAGGATATGAATTCCATGATGACCTGAGGTGCAGGAGAGCCAGTCATCCACAGAACATCAAGTGTGCCATCCTCTCTTGCAGTCTATCCATGGTTGTCCTGGGGATCTGGTACATCTGGATCTGCTACCAGGCTACGTTGCCATATGGCACTTTGATAGTTGGCTCTCAAGGCATGTTGGTGAAGGCAGTCTTCACAGGGTGGTGTTTTTAAAAATGTTTTTATGTTTTTATAGCGATGTTTTTATGCTTAGCAGTTTTGACTTCTGCCATTTGTGCCTCGTCAGGCTGAAGTGGTGTGATTGCTGGAGGACTTCTTCTGTCGCCACAGTTGTAATTGGGTGACACAAAAGGTTTAGGAGGAATAGAGCGTCTTCTGTCCTTCTGCATTCCTTCTCTGTTTGTGGGGAGCTGGGCTGTTAATACTTGTGGTTGTACAACAATCCCATTAACTCGATGTGATGTCCCTCCTCCACTGAGGGTTTCCTCCTGCCTGTCAATGTTGTCGTATGCTAACACAGTAGGAACCCCAGGATAGATATTTGATGGCAGCACAATATCATTTTCTGGTTGTGTTTGCTATTTCTGCAGACACAAAGCTGTGTCTATTTCCAACAATGTAGAATATGATATCCCATGACCTAGACGGTTCAGAATCTTTATGATCTCGACATTATCGGTCAGTGATTTTACTGTCCAAGGCAATAATATGTGCTTTGATGTCTTTACTTTGCCTGAAGTTGTTCCATATATGAGATCTTGAGCGAATGACCACCCCAATCTCTGATCACGAGTTGTGCTACTTGAGCTCTTTGTTTCACCAGTTAACAATTTTGTTAGAAACGCTTTGAGTGATGATGAGATGTCCACATATTTGTCATCTCGTTCATTTGGGCAAGGTGGCCAAGGCTGTTCATTTCTGGCTTCCTTTATTTCATTCCGCAAATGTAAAGCTGCTTTAGAGAGCCATGCCTCAATATCCTGATCATGCTTTGAGTACATGTCAAGTTTCTCCTTCATGATCATATGTTCTTCTGCTAATTTTTGGAAGGGGGCTCGGCATGGCGTAGCATAAGGTACGCGGTTGCTAACAAAATAGCTTTGGTGCAGGTGGAAGTGTAAACCGGGTACCCCCAGGTGCCAGGTGCCTTCAGGGCGGCATGGCCGTATGCCTTCGGCGCCCGGCGATATCGCCGAAAACGGGGTTTGTATCGTGTGCCTTCAGGTGCCAGGTGTCCACGACCGCTCCACACGTATAGAGAAACACTTGAGAACGATTATCACGGACACTTTTCATGTACGATCGCGATGATAGTTGTGCTGGCGCAGACAGCTGGAGTTAAGTTTGGATCGGGACGCCCCCCCCAGTAATGGCGGACGCAAGAGCGCTGCCTATCGGCGAGGGGGCCCGATTGTCATTATCGGATCAGTCTATGTACAGCACAGTTCAAAGCCTCTTCATAAGCCGGATGACTACATAAAATAAATAAAACGGATCCTTGGTGAAATCTTACCCTGACTTCAAACATTTCAGTGTTTCCCAACTTGGTCTTTAACAGAATTCTTGATTTAAAAAAAAAAAAAAATCCCATGGCTACTTTTTCCATTTTTTTTTTTCAGACATGAGCTGCTTTCTGAGAGCCTTTTTGAAGGTGCTAAGGCTTAGCCCACAATGCGGCATTCCGAGCTCTGTGCGAGCGCCATGATTCTTCCGCTCAGCACCCAAGATCTTCAGCTCTCTGAGAATGAACTGATCTCACCTTCTGCCACTCTCTTTCTCTTTGATCATTCTGTCCAACTGTTCTCTACACCCCCAGAGATCTCTAAATCTCTAGCTCAGATCTGCTTGAACCAACCAATTGGCTAAATGCCGTCGGCCAAGCCTGTCATGCACTGTGAACTTTTCATTGACGGGCTAAATGACTTCATTTCCTTGTTTAAGGTTGTACAGGAGTCTGCGATCACTCCTTGCACTCGATGTAGTCCCAAGGACACTGTATCCTTTGTATATCATTACCACATATACAGAAAGTGAAAATCGCTGAGTTTTTGGACCTTTGGTGTGAGTGGGACCCACTGATGTGACAATATGTGGCGCGCCACGTAAAAAGGGGGCTTACGGGTGGTCAGAAAACGATGAAAAGTCAGTTTACCCAAGGAACACCCAAAAGCCCCCTTTTCCCCTTTTCTCGTGGCCCGCCACATATATAACCACAAGAAAGACATCATGCAGAGCACGATACTTGCAATGTCCACCCATCCACTCTCAAAAAAAGTTGCCATGGATACATCAAATTGTCCATTTCATCAAGATTAAAATTAACGGTCTTAGTCAAAGTTCCGGTTAATCAGATTAAAATTGTTTATTTTTGAGATGAAAATTGATATTAGAAGTTTGACCTTGAGTTGACCGTTTCACCTCAAAAATTGTTAGTTTCCAATTTAGTGACTCTATATGCAAATGCTGTTTGACTTTCTAGTCGATTGGATGAAAAAAATGACAATTTTAGAAATTTGACCTCAAGATGACCTTTGACCTCAAAATCAAAAGGCCTCTTCCTTATGACCAACTCTACCATTTGGTGAAGTTTCGTGAAGATCGGTTTAAAATTGTGACCTGTAGGCAACAGACTGACAGACAGAATAACGCACAAAACCAACCAATATACTTGAAAAATCTTTGATTTTGTAAGTAATAAAGAAGGGGAACATTGATCATGCTGAGATTTTTAGTATTCTGGAGGTAAATACATTCCAAATGTCCTTGCACATTGACACATTTAATTTTGTTGTTTTTCTTTTTCTGGTAATAAAAATAATTGGGCAAATTAACATGAAGCAGTGCATTGAGCTTTGTTTTTGACACGTACATTCAAACAAAGTCCCCGAAGAGAGTGCAGAGAGCATATCGGAGAGGATTTCAGGCATTTCCTGTAGCTGCTTTTGAAACTATGGCATTAATGTGAAATATGAGATACGAGCTCATTACAAAATGTGAACTGGGGCTTGTTCAGGACTGCGTGTTTGTGTTTGTGTCTCAGCGACTAATGAAGCTGTATGGCAACATGGAGAAAAGCCCGTGCAAATCAACAAGACTACTCTCAGTTGTAACAGGAATTGGTCACAAATTAGTGCGACGAATACTACAGGAAGACATTGGGCTTGTCCATACAAATTCTGCTTTTCGAGGCACTTGATGAAAATGATCACAGATGATCGATCGTATGGATTTTGTAACTGCTTTTCTGAAGCATTGGAAAATGAAGACCTCGTTATCGATGACATCATTTTCTGTGTGTCATATTTACTTTAATGGGATGATGACTAAATGAAATTGCATATTTTGGGGAGTGAAAAAGCCACAAGACCATGAAGGAGGATTACTTCACTCTGAAAATCACCGTCTGGTGTGGATTGATTTTGCCAAGATTCCATGGTGCCAATTATTGTTTGAAGACAGTAATACCAAAATGGCAGTAACTGTGACATCCTATCGTTATGTTTACATGTTGAAGACATACGAATGGAACAAGGTGAGAAATGATGAAAATCTGTGGTTTCAACAAGATTGAGCCACAACCCACACTTCAAATGAATGTCTCGGTGGCAGAGGGAAAACATTTCCTAATTGACTTGTCAGTCAGAAATGAATTCCCGGGGCCCTCCCGATCCCCCGACATTATGGATTATTTTGTATGGGGACTATTCGAAGGGAGAGCGTTTCAGTTGAAACTGATCACAATTGCTGATTCGAAAGATGATTATTCAGATTATGTCAGAGTTTCTCAAGACGCCCTTCATTAAGTGATGCCTGACCTGTTGCTGCATATAAGGAAGTGTATAGAACAGAGGGAAGGTCATCTTGAGCATTTGGTGAACTTGAGGATTGCAACAATGTTGTGTGTGCTCACACATTTGTGTGTGTTATTTATTTATTTATTTTTGTGTTTTTATGATTAGGTTTCACATTGTTGCCTTGAACCCGTTAGCCTTTGTTTATTAGTCCCCTACCTCGAGGGGCCTCAAGGTTTTCTCGCAGTCTGTCTATCCTTCCGTCCATCCCACCTGTGGTTTTCAGCATATTTTTTCATACCCTTTAACATACTGAACTGAAACTTGGTACATGGCTTTATTATAAGTTACAGAATAAGTTTGAGTTTTGGGGCATTTCACCAATTTTTCATGGAGTTTTGCCCTTTTTGCTTGGAACAAGAACATTCACATTCACATGTATGGCAAAGCAATTCTTCCTCTTGTTAATTGTGCCTATCAAAGGCCAAGTTGTATTATTCTGGTACTCCAGTCTATCTTCTGATTTATTTATGATCATGCCACAAGCTACCATCATTCCCTGTAAGAGGTTGGGGAAGTATTTGTTCACAGCTTCAATAAAGATGGCCAACTATAATGCTAAATGTTGCAATGACGTCAAAATATTGTTGCGGATCTCGAATTACGGCGCTCCCCTTACCTAGGGGGGGTTAATCCCCTCGTCTATTAAGCTGGCCGTCCGAGTCCTAGAAGATATCGCGCTCCTTTGCGGGGTTGAGATTAACCAGGGTGACTGGTCAATGGGTTCCCAGATACCTTCGCCAACCTCGCCGCAAAGCAGGGCGCTACTTCTGCCCGAGCCGAGCCACGGACAAGATGGAATTTTGCCGAGCGGTTTAGCAATCCGAAGCTCGAGCCGTTAGCAGAAAGACTAACCCGATTCTGAGCGGTTCTAATCGTGCCACCGATACTCCATGGGGAAAAGACAAAGACGATCGGACGAGAGGAAACCAAAAGGTAAGGCAAGAACAAATATGATTTATTGACTACTAGTAAGGGCATTTTATGAGATATTTCACAAATCTGTTAACTAAATTGTTACCAAAAAATTTCTACACCAATATGTTTGCAAAGGTGTGTAATAACATGTGTTAAAATTTGAAGTTCAACTCCCGTGGGAAACCCAGAAAAAAAGCTGTTGAATTCGGGTACCGAAAAATTATTTTCGAGAATTTTTATTTTTTTTAATCGGCCCTTAAGTAACTTATGAGGGGTCAAATAAGGGTTTTTCATGATTCTGAGTTGATTGTTAACATTGATATTTTCACTTTTACATTTACACACAAAGTAGCTTTTATTTCACATACATATATACAGTGGTACCTCGGCTTACGAGTTTAATCCGTTCCGTGACGGAGCTCGTAAGCCAAATCGCTCGTAAGTCAAAGCAAATTTTCCCATTCAAATGCATTGAAATGCTATTAATCCGTTCCAGCCTCAAAAAAAAAACACCAATTTTTTTTGTTAGGTGCTTTTAAATAACAAAAATGTACTTTATAAATAACAAATAATGTATAAACAAGCACGACCTCGTATATACTGTACATAATACAAGAGAATGTAAAGAAATAAACTGGTTTTATTAAGCAGAGGAGAAGAGCATGCCAGGTGAGGTGTGCGTGTTGTCGACTTGGCGAGGCAGTACGATCGTACTCCTTCTACGATATGTACGATTTTGAAGCAGAAGGAGTCCATAAAGGCTATAACGCCAGCCAAGGGCGTTACGATTATTTCAAAGCTCCGGACCTCTATCCATGAAGATATGGAGAAGTTGTTGTTTGTGTGGTTGAAGGAGAAGCAGCTCGCAGGAGATACCGTGACCGAGAGCATCATGTGTTTGAAAAGATTGAAACTCGGATATCGAGCACGGACCACGAGGTGTTTTTTCTTTTTTCTTAATCTCGGTTTCAGTGAACTTTTGCTCTGTGCTCACGTGTACTGTACCTGTACCTGTAATGGTACGTCAGAGGATGGCACCTGTTGTCATCATATTAAGTGCAAGATGTTCTGCATCGTAAGTTGGTACACCGTGGTCTTTCGGCGGTGTTTAAGCCGGCCGTCTTGGCTTCTGTCACCATTGGCATTGAGTCTTTCGATGTAGGTAGGTCGTTGTGTGCCGGTGCCTTGGCCGAATTCCTTCATTGCTGCATTGTTAGCTCACCTGGTTTTTTATACCACATCTTTGGTTATCGGACCAGCGAATGACGTCATCTCCAAAGTATGGCTTATTCTCACTTGTCTTGGACGATCTTCTACTTCTAGCCTTCCACCGTGCATTTGGTGTCCACTGTACTTACTGTACAGTGCCTGGTAAAATTGATGTAATGGGTTTTTGACCGTCAACGCCATGAACCGTCATGAACCGTCATGAACCGTCATGAACCGTCAACACCATGAACCGCTAACACTCAAAAGCCCATTTATCGCGCCTTATAAAGCAAAACGCAAACCGAAAGCCATGCCTCTCAAGCGAGGCGTGCTTCCGTGGTCACGTGATCCACAGGTGTAGCTCATTATACCCGCACGCGCGACACGCTTTGGCGGTCACGTGACCAGCCACTCTGGAGGCGGGGATCCCCGCCGATGACGTCACCGGCTGGAGCAAGGAGATTCCTCGCTCATGTATTTAGACGATTGCGTGTTTTATATCCAAGCAGAGATGCTTTCACGGCAAGATAACCACGTGACCGGAACCGGAAGCCACAACCGGAAAATTCAAAAAAATAAATTTTTTGAGCTCGTACATCGGATCTCGGCTCGTATCCCAAAGCAACAAACCGCCCGAGCGACGGCTCGTATCCCGAAAAACTCGTACGTTGGGGCACTCGTAAGCCGAGGTACCACTGTAATACTCAAGAGTTATTTCTCATTCACAATGTCAGAAGTTTCAACAGTCATTGTCTATGTCTTCTTCAGACTCGACAACATCATGACTGCAGTTTCTGCATGTAATGCCATTACAGACTCCACAGGCCGAGATGCACGTGACCCCAACCTTGGAATGACGGGTAGATTTGCCTGCTTTATTATATTCACAGCCTTCAGCCAAATCGGAAGATCAAAGGTCACTATAGCGACCCCAGCGCGCCGTATGCACTCTTTCAGAGTGGTGAAGATGGTGTTGAGGTCATTAGGGTCTCCTTCAATAACTGGGAGGAACTCGATCTGTGTGCTCTGCTTTGCATCATTAGCATGGATTCTCTTCATCCAGCCATTCCAGTTGGAGTGTGGGAACTCAGGATCGTTGGCTTTGATCACCCACCCCGCTGCCCAGAGTGTGTCACCTGGAGTGAGGAGTGGCTGATCATGAGCCAGGGAGGAGGAAAGCTCAGCGAGGGGGAGAAACATGATCGCGTTCGTTCCTATCTGTTTCCTGTTCGTAAATGGAATAATCTTTACTTCAGTTCCTCTCAGGATCTTAGCTTTGTCGAGTGCCTTCAACTTCACCCAGGGGAAAGCTGCTGTTGTCTGTGGATCTGGCAAAGGTGGTGCCAGAGAGGTGACTTCGATCCAACCCATTGAGTGAAAGGGAGTGTTTCCGTGAATAGAGACAATGTTTAAATCTATATTGTCTCCAACAAACTGAGTGACTGCATTGTTTGTTTCCCCAACCTCCATAAAGACCACCTGATCATTACTTGACAATTCACTTTCACTGGCTGGCACTTTGGCTGTCATCACTGATTGATCCTCAAGCGCAGCATCAACCGCAACCTCATCATTGATCTGTTCATCGGTTTCCTCCACAATGGTGTCAAGAGTGCCAGAAGTATCTGGAACATCATCTCCACTCCTACTATTAAGGAAGCAGTATTTGTAGTTTTGTGTCTCCGTGTAAGACTCAGTGTATCCCAGCCGGTGGAACTTGTTGAGCATCCATTTTGACCCAAATCTATGATCAAGTTGTATGGCAAGCCCCATTTGGTGTGGCAATACTCCAGACCGAGGTCGACAGGCCTTAATAAAATTCTGCCCCCAAACGGCAACTCTTTCGTCCGTCTTGACAATCGGTCTCAAGAACATCTGAAGGCTTGCAGGAACAAGTGTCAGCTGACTATGGATGTCAGTCATACTGTGTGTGGTGGGGTATGACTTTGGACCTAAATCAATCAAGGCAATATCATTGGATATGAACTTGAGTGCCGTCTTTATGATCTGAGTCTTCTCATCTCCATGGTCAAGATTAGCATGATGCCCTCGCAGAATATTGTCGGTGCCATCTTTGAGACAGAGTACATCTGCCCTTCTTTCCTGTGTTGTGAAATACAAGGTGTCTTCGTATTTCTCTAGAAGTTTTATCTTTAGCCAATGCTTTGAATAAGAAAGGCTCTTCTCTGGTGACTGATCAAACTCCTGCAGCTTTTCATGGACTTGGTCCATGTTCATTACCCCATGCTCTAATTCTGAGTCTAACCATTCGCAGAATTCAATAAAAACTGCCTCTCGCTCCTCATCAATACTCCTCTGTCCTCTCTTCCTTTTTCCTTCCTCATCAGTCTTGGACAAACTGTCACCTCTCGCAAACATAAGTTTGCATCGCAAATGGTACAGTGTTTCTTCTGCTACCAAGTCGTTGATCCCTTCCAGGCGTCCAGTGACTTCAGTGCCCCAGTCATCCCCGCGACTCCGTGCTGTCTTCAGCAAGCTTGCCTTCAGTGTATCTGCAGTCAAATTATCTGGCACTCTGTATTTCTTTCTAGCTTGTGCTGGATTATTTTTGTAGAGCTGGGCTGCTTGGTTGCAAAGAATGCATACATCCTTATACAGGAGGTCAACTGACTGTGATCTTCTAGAACTGCAGCCAGTTGATGAACTGAACTCACAAGTAGTGTGTCATCTCTTCAACTTTGATGACTCTTTCTCTGCCTTTGATGCTTGAGCTGACTTCTTGGTGGTTGCAACAAAGTTGTTGTACAGATCATTTTTACACTTCTGGTGGTACCTCAGTTTTCCTTCCTTTTGAGCCTCCTTCATACGTTCCACAACAGTAACATTTTCGACAGTTTCTGCTTGTTTCAATAAAGTTGAGTATCCCTTTGGAGTTGCCTGTATGAGCCTTTCAGCTGGTGTATCCGAGCGTGCACAGATGAAGCAATTGAGCACAGGTGGAGTAACGTCTTCATCCATATTGCTAGACTCCATGTCCTGCAAAGTAGAAAATGAGATATATTTAGAAATTATTTTTCCACAAAGGAGTGTCTGTGGTGAAATATAAATGTTAACAATCAACTCAGAATCATGAAAAACCCTTATTTGACCCCTCATAAGTTACTTAAGGGCCGATTAAAAAATATAAAAATTCTCGAAAATAATTTTTCGGTACCCGAATTCAACAGCTTTTTTTCTGGGTTTCCCACGGGAGTTGACCTTCAACATTTTAACACATGTTATTACACACCTTTACAAACATATTGGTGAATAAATTTTTTGGTAACAATTTAGTTAACAGATTTTCATATGTTTCCCTTACTATACACTAAAAGAGGAAACGAAAGGCAAGAATATACAAAAGAAGGAAATAAAAGGTCTTAGGGCAACCTTATACAGTCTTATATTATCACACGCCCAGGACAATACAAACACACTTACATGAATGGGGTGGTGGGAAGGAAGAGAAGGGTCCAAGCAGATGGTTCCAGGCTCCGGGTCCGCCGCGAAGAATGGCAGGCAGCTTCGCGTGTCGTTGGCGCGCGACCGGACCTTATAATTATGCGGGGGACTGGGATGCCGTGTACATAATCTTTGTGCCAACTCTCTCTCTCCCAACGTTCGTCTCAGAGGGTACCCTCGCGCAGGTCGCTCCAACAACGTGACAATCAATGGAGCGCTCCCCGCGCAGTTCGTTCACAATCAGCATCCCCCGGCGCAGTCCGTTATCAATGGCCTCCCCTCGCGCATCTCTTGAGAGGGCTTGGCGCTTGCGCTTTTATAACCCGCTTAGAAATCAAGCCACGCTTCATCGAGCCACACCTATTAACGAGCTCACCTCAGCCCTGGTTGGCTGGTGGGGGCTTACCGGCCACGCCCTGGTGGTGAGTTGACGTGGCCACACCTCTTCCCGTGGCTCCGCCCCTTCTTTCCTCGAGCCGACCGCATGGTCAATGGCGGCTTGAGCCAGGCAGCGACCGCTACTGGCAAGCCAAGGAACACAATTTGGAGGAAGGCTACGCCGCAATATGACTTGACAAGGGGACCTACTCTTATTTAATTAATACAACGCAGATTCAACTATTGGGAACAGATCCTTACCTGAAACACATACTAATAAAATAACTAAAGAAGAAGCCTATGGTGTCCTACGTGTTGTAATATGACCTAACTAGGGTGCGACCTTTGACCTTTACACCAAAAATGGGAGTATTTACACGGGATTATTTATAAGGGAATATTACAGATATTTACAAAGTGGAGGGTTCTAAAAACCGCAACAATATTATGCTCAAAAGTTTCCAACTTCCTTTCCTCAGGATGGCCGAGTCCTTCTTTGGGACACCAGAAAAGCGAAGCCAGCAAGTGTAATTGGTGAGATAAACCAAGGTTATTGCAAGTTAAAAATTGCAATTTGCCATTGTGCATTTTTTTCGCATTTTCACCTCATCTCCACTCGTTTGCTTATTTTTCTAGCTCGTATTCATTTGCTTTGCTATGAATAACACTTTTTTTTCTTTACCATGATATTCTACTTCATACAGATGTGAAACCAGCAGGTGCACTCCCATCATACGTCACTTGGAACCCTTTCAGCAGTCGTGCTATTGCTGTTGGTATGCCTTTTACTTAAAGACTGAGTCTTGCTCTAAAATATTTACGTTTTTGGGGGTAGGTAATGAAATACCTTTGTGAAGTCAGGATTGTGTAAATTAGCATGGATTAGCGTGTGAAGCTAAGAAGAAGCCCACCTCGATGTAACTAAGTAGGGAATCTGTGTAGAATAAGATTGTGTGTGTCTCCATACGAGGGGTGGAGCTATGCTAATTAGGTAGGGCTTAAGGATAATCCCCAGTGTGTCATTGCCCCTGTGATTTTTTTTCCCTTCTTTCATTTCATCAAAACTCAGCCAGCCAAGCAATCTGTCCCATTGTTACAACAACGGCCATTAAACCGACATTGCAGCACATTCCATCGGGCAGTACCCAGCGCATTCCATCGGGCAAGTAAACCCTGCCCCATGACCGCCGATGTCATCCGAACATTCCCGAAGGACGGCTAGACTCCGCCTCCAAGATTTCGTAATGGAGAAACCACACCCCGAGCTTTGTGACTAGTTAAGGAGCCATGGAATGATGTAATGGGACGTCAGGATTGGTCGGGGAGTGACGTCAGCAAGGGACAAAGGAGGGTGCACCCTCCTCCCCACCCCCCTCTGTCTTGGTCCTGGGCTGCATGGCGAGCGGCGCATTTTTTGGCTCCCTCTTTGTTCTTGGTGGCGTGAGGGAAAGGCTGTGTTTTCGTGCCGTGGAGAGAACATTTCAGAGCTTTGGGGAGCCTTTGCAACGTTGGAGGGGATGTTGTTGACGGTGGTGCTCTTTGGAGACGGAGGTCGCGAGTAGACCGAAGGAGGCTATCCTGTCAGCTTGCCTCATGCCGGCGGCTGGCTGCGGGCACGACTCCGTGCCATCTTGTGCGCTTCCCGCGCAGTGACTCGGGTTCGGCTCCCACCGAGCTCCTCAAAGTCCTCGTTGAGATGCAAAGTTGAGTGCCAGCCAAGTTGTATATGAGTCTGATGGAGGCACCTTAATATAGGAATTAGTTTTACTTTACCCTTCGTTTTGTTATCCTTGCATTATGTTCATTAAATCATTATTTGTTGACTTTCAATTTCTTGTCCTGTTCGTTTTTGTGTCCGTGGGTCGAGGGATAACCCCGTGTCGGCCGCCTGATCAGGTAAGGCTTCGGACCTTTCCCGCGCGTGCGAAACGATAACCCCGCAAGTTTGAAATACGCCTCAAAGTTAAAGCTCGTTTCTGCTATCTGTCAAGGGGGGGGCTAATCGCGCAATGCGCGCACTTTGAAACCATGCCCGCCAGCGAGCTCACCTCAGCCCTGATTGGTTGGCGAGGGCTCACCGGCTCCGCCCTTGACGGCGGGTTGACAGGGCCACGCCTCGTTCCCGGCGCTCCGCCCCTTTCTTCCTCGAGCTTGACCGCGTGGTTAATGGCGTTTGTTTGAGCAAACCTCAGCTCAACGCAGCGAACGCTGCTGGCAAGCGAAGGCGCGTTATAGAATTGGGAGAGAGAGATTGGAAAGGAAGCGAATGGGGCCTATCTTATTTAATTGATGCAACGCAGATTCAACTATTGGGAACATGGCCTTATCTGACACATAATAAGGAAATAACTAAAGTTCCTATGGTGGCCTACGTGTTGCATATGGACTAACTATGGGTGCGACCTTTAACCCTTTAAATGATGGAATATTATTTACAAGTATTTACAAAGTGAGGGGTTCTCAAAACCCAAATTAAAAGAAACCCAAATCGAGGCGGATTTTATATGCAAAAATAAACGCGGCTTTATTGCCGGACCCCGATACAAAGAAACGCGCCGGTGAATAAATAATATTCCTAAATCGGGACGTCCCCACACCTCACTTTAAAATGCAAGCACAGGGGAAGAATTAATCAAATCAATCGTTGTGTTCTGTGGGTGCGGGCTTATCTCCGTCTAGCTGAGGTGTGTCAGGTATCGTCGGCCGACCACAGCTCCGGTTGGCATGAACCGCTCGGTCGTTGGCGCGAACACCGGCCTCACTGCACGGTCCGTCCCACGCCACAGCACTCGTACGCAGGCACCAGGAGCAAGAACAACAGGGGAGGATAATCGTCGGCGTTCCACCGTCTCTCCACCGTTCGTTGTCGCCCAACAAGCGAAAGTCCAAACGGGAAGAGGTCTCGTCACGTCGGCTCTCTTCCCCTCCAACCAGTGCGTCGCTTCTTTCACATCTTTCGTGCCCTCCTCACGTCACGCACTTCTACAATCAGCGCGTAGCTTCTTACTCGTCTTTCACGCCCTCCTCTTTGATTGGCCGAGTGCGTCGCGCCTTTGGTGTTACGTCATCGGTCGGTGGACAATCAGTGTGGCACGTCCTTCACCTTCTTTACTCTGCCAATCGGCGACCTGTAGCGCAGGAGCATTAGGTTAGGACCTAGAATAAATTAGTAGAAAGCTGATTTTTTGCACAGAGCTTCAGAATACCATGTGGACGCCCACAATATAAAGTCCCACGAGTCCCACCTTGTGGCATTTTCAGAATTCAAGATGGCCGCCGGTTGGATGGAAAATACATAAATATGGATAACTTCAGCCTCGAACCTCATAAAAGTGTACTTTTCGTGGCTAAATATATGTTTTAGCACACTAGGATTTTAATAGAATATATTTCAGTGACCTCAGATAATGATATGTAGATATAATCCAAGATGGCTGACAAAATTGCCACTGCTGTAATGCAAAAAAACATCAAAATCATGATAAGTTTTATTTGCTATTATTTTATGTAATGCAAAATGTTTCACATTGTGACCACAAGACCTGCAAGAGGTAAACAACACATGGGGATTTGACATTTAATTACAATACGGCACAAAAGCAGACCAACTCTTTGATCCCAGTCATCCCAACCTGATTCTAGTGTTTTGGACAGTACCGTGTTAACTGAATGTCACTTTTCTTATTCCTGACTTAAACACTGTTATCACCCTCTAAATCAGTCCCGAGAGTTTTTGCAATTATGGCCATTACAAACAGTACACAAGAGGGTACACTCCAGACCAGACTTGTAGCAAGTGCATCGTTTTCCACACCCGGCCTTGCATCCACAAGATATCATTTTCAGCACTTTCTCAGGGGCGACAGGCCTATCAATCTCGATAGGAACAAGTAGTCCCTCTCTGTACTGCCACCCCCACTCAGTTGGCAGCAGTTCATTCCCCTGCCACTGCTGAACAGCTTGATATGCTCTGTAGCTGTGGAATTTGGTAGCTGCCGAAGTAGGTGGGAGTGATTCCAGCTTGAAACCAGATGACGTCAAAGATGTTCTATGGATTGATCGGAAGTACATGAGATATCGGTGTTTGTCCAGTGACTTCGATCGAGCTGCTCCATACAGCTTCAGCAGAAACAGCTCTCCCACTCTCGCTATTTCTTGTTGAGTGCTTTTAGATCGAGAGAAAACACTCAGGCAATCCCAGTTGTCACCATTATCCAACACTGCAAGAGCCTTCTTCTTCCCTTGATTGTAGAGGGCAGAGACGGTATCACATCCTGTTATTGAATGCACAAACATCAGGTGTTGCTTGATGTTCTGGAAGGCTGCCTGAATTGCCCCTATAGAGTGCACTTGCAATGGGTTCCATCCAAAGAGCATATGGAGGTCCATGTCTGTGGTAGCTTGTGCTACCAGCATCACAAGCAAATCGGTATCGGTCCCCACAACAACAACTGGTGCTGTATCTGCTTTGGCAGTGTCCATGGCCGTTGATACAATCAGGCAATCTGCATCTGCAGTGCTCTGCTTGACATTCACACCTTTGGCTGCAAATTTTTCCATCATCTTTTTAATCAGTCGATCCTTGTTCTTGCCATTACCCAAAAATGCTTTTTTTCTTGTGGTGGTTTTCATTTCCAGCTCAAACAGAATATCAGCTGATGTGTTCTGTTGTGCTCGTCGCTGCTGTTCTGCTACTTTTGTCGATGAGTCACTGCCATACCCATCAAACACGATTATGGTCTGCATCCCATAATGTTCAAGTACGTACAAAACGTAGTGGTCACAGACCTGATCATATGTGGCATTCTCAGGCCAGGGCAAGCTTTGAAGGAGGTGACCCCCATCGAGGATGAAGCGTGCTCCATCAGGAAGGCTGAGGTGGACACTCACTTTAGACTTCAGGATACTTGCCAGGCCACTCTTCACATTCTTTCTCATAAGCCCTTTATCGAACAAGGAGGGTGGTTGTTTGGCAAATTCATGAAGGAGATATCCCTCCATTTCAGCACTCTCCTTGATCACGCATGTGACCCTTAGGAATAGTAATGTGCTATTCACCTCCACCTCAACGCCGCAAACAGTGATCTTGTTTCTGTCACCACTGATACTAGTCACTCGATCGTTTCGTTTTAACTTAACGTCGGCATACGTTTTGCCCGTCATCGCCGAAGCTGCCTTGGTGCCAACCGTAACCGCTTGATCCGCATTTACATTTTTGCCGGCAACCACCCCACTTGCTATGTTGACTAGGGAGTCATGTTCTCCATATGAGAACAGAGAGTGCACTTCCAGCCACTGCAAGAAAGTCTCGTAGTCTTTCCTGTCACGAGCTGTGCTGCTGGCGCGCAGGTCCACATGCTGGTCAGACGTGTGACTATGAACCCCAGTGAAATCTTCCAACGCATCACAAATTGGGATACATCGGGGCATGGCATGAACCCATTTGGCTATTGTGCTGTCTGTGATTCCACGACCATGAGCCAGACCTCCAGATGTTTTCAGCAATCGCATCAAATTTTGTTCTATTGTCTGGTCGCTGAAATTGCCACTCCAGAACTTTTCTGTCCGTCGAATGGTGAAGAACCCTCTTTCTGTGTAGTTATAGAACTGCACTGAAGACATGGTACTTTCAAGGTCTTTCATCTGGTCAAGGTAGAGGTGGTCAGACTTAGCATACGCAAGGTGACCAGCAGCATGGAACAGGGGGATCATTTCACTGACTGCCTGCAGATGCAAGTCCCAATCCCCAGTGCGCTCTGCTCGGATGAAACGCCTGATCATGGACACTTGCTTCAAATATTCAATCCATAGTTTACCGGTTCTACCTTGCTTTTCTGCCTTTACCATGAGAGCATCCATGATATCACTGAGCTGGTTGACACATTCCTCATCTTCCACACTTGACGTGGGGCATTCCCCATTCAGCAGGGCTTTGTGAATAGCCTTAAGATGGGGCAGATCCACACCACTGAGACATTCAGGTTGGTCAAGTAATTTTGACATTATGGCAACTGAAGACAAAAGATGAGCGTGGAGTGCACGAGCATATGCATGACCTGTCATCATATGAATCACAGTGTTTGGAGCATACACGGTCTCCCACAGATCCTCTAAACCACTACCACCCATTACATATCCAATTGCTCCCATATATGACATGAGTAGATGAAAACCCCCAAGTCTTACAACAATATTCTTCAGACCTGGGTGAGAGGATTTCACAATTTCAGCTGCCTTGATATAGAGGGGTTGGTCAAATGTGACAGGACAAAGACCCAGTCCATGCTTTTCAGACAGCTTCTGGACGAAACACAAAGCAGAATAGATGGTGTCAGGTTGAGATGGATCCTGGTTAATGAATGGCAGAATATGAATCTTACTCATTTCGTGATTTTCTCCCTTCACAGCACATTGCATAAAGCCACTCCATGATGGACATTGTGACACAGAGAGAAGCTTACTAACCAGATATTATCCAAGCATTCAGATAATTTGAGGAGGGGTGGTTTGGGTTTGGGAGGTTCATTGGGCCCTATTTTGATGGACTTGAACCCTGGTGCAGTTTTCTTTTTGTACACTTTGATTGGCACTTGTCCAAATTGACCAGTTTGGGCAACATTTTTGTCAACTCCCTCTCTACTGGTAGTGGCCGGTTCCTCACCTGTAGGCGTAACACATGCAATACCACTTAGAACATGCCACGTACCATGCCCCGTGAGTGTTCTTATATTGATGTCAGCATTGTCAAAAATGAAATTTACAAACTCGCCAGCAAGATCATACAACTACTCATTTGTAAGAAAAGCACCATATAGACGCTGAACCTCCCGGTAATCATCTGCAAATGACAAACTACTCAGTATATCAACAAGTTCACGAGATTCGTACTTTCGGTTAATGTACACACCTATTGCTAGCAATATGGGCGATATGAAGGATCGAGGTCGGCAAGCAGATATGATACTGTGTGCAATTGCCATACGCCGGCGTTCACAGACTTCAACCTTTTCAGATTTGGACTTGATAATACCACTCAATAATCGTTTCAGAGAGTCGGGCACTAATTTGTCACTGTCCTGCAATTTGTTCATTGCTGGATATTCAGAACTGACATATGCCTTTGACCTTATATCATCCCGTATGAGTGCCGCTGCCATATCTATGATTGAGTCTTTAGTCATGGTACCCTTCTCATAATTCTCTCTGAGGATGCGGTTGCTCTCATCAAAGAAAGTATATATGGTAGGCTTTCCAATCTCATGAGTACGTACAATGTCCTTCCCAAAATGTTCCTCCAGTTTTTGCCCCAGCCACTTTGGGTCATACCCCTCTGCTCCATCTAAGTAGTCACTCATTAATGTTTCAAGTTCACAGAGTGAATACTGATGACATTCATCATTGTCACGTATGTGCTGGCACAACCTTTCGAAAGCCTCGTGTTTTGTGGCATCAACAGGTCGGCCGGCATGTTGCTGGCCATCCACGTTATCTTCATTGGGACGTGGTTTATCAGCATAAAAGTTGACCTGACAGTCATGGTGATACTTGACCTCAGCGGCAACGAGATCATACTCATTTGAAATGCGAAGTTTGACAGTCTCACCCCACTCATTACCACGATCATCAACTTTCTTGATAACGCTTTGAAGAGATTCCTTGGTCATAGCATCATGTGACCGTTCCCTTCGGTGGTGGGGTATCTTTGACTCCACACTATAGTCTCTCAGTTTCTGAGCACAGTACAAGCAGTCTTCTTTGAGGCTGAAGGTCGGGGTTTTTGAATGCAGTACTGAAGCTGAGGAGTCACTAGTGGAGGCCAACTCATCTTTCCTTTGCCTTTTGTAAGAGTTTATATTGCTGGCTCCGGTGTACTCCTTGCGGCATTTGCCATGGATGGCTCGAGGTAATTCTGATCTCTTGCCTTCAAATACAGGTTGGAAACCATCGTACCTCTCAATACTGGCTCGGATGAGACCATCAAGTCCTTTTTCATGAACTAAAGCACGATCAGATGTAATCGGCTCACCACACGTGGGAATGCCACACAGCTCAGCCATCACTTACTCTTGGCCGGTACGCCGAAAGTCTGTAGAGAGAAAACGGCAAGCATTAAAAATAGCAGAATACACATTCACATAGGCTATGGCTCTCATAATAATAATAGTAGCCATCTTGGATTATATTTACTCATCAATGTCAAGGGTCATACAAGGACATTCATTTGAAATACATGGGTGACATAACAGATATATTGACAGAAAAAGCTAGGTATTACTTCATGAGGTATATAAGCAGAATAATGATAATTGCAATGTTTTATAGTACAATAGGCAGCCATCTTGGCCGCCATTTTGGATGTTATTTACACTTCATTGTGAATGGTCATTCAGAAATATTTGATTGCAATTCCAGTATGCTGAAACAGACAAAAAAGTACACCTCTATGTGGTAAAAGAACAAAATTATCGTGATTTTAATGTTTTTTGCATTACGGCGGTGGCCATTTTGTCGGCCATCTTGGATTATCTCTGCATATCATTATCTGAGGTCACTGAAAGATATTCTATTGAAATCCTAGGATGCTAAAAAATATATTTAGACATAAGTATACTTTTATGAGGTTCTAGGCTGAAGTTATCGCAATTTATGCATTTTCCGTCTAACCGGCGGACATCTTGAATTTTGAAAATGCCACAAGGTGGGACTCGTGGGACTTTGTACTGTGGGTATCCACATGACATTCTGGAGCTCTGTGCAAAAAAAATCAACTTTCTACTAATTTCTTCTAGGCTTCCCCTTCATTTTTGGCTAATGCTCCTGGGCTACTGGTTGTTACTCACCCTTCCCCCGGCCAATCCCGAGTCCTCCTGGGCGTGGCTCTCGGCCTGCCTGTGCAATGTCTGTCGCCATGCCGGTATTGTCAGCCTAAGTGCGTGGTCGCTTCCTGTCTGGCCTTCCCTAAGTTATTGTGGCGGAGGAGCGATTTAATTAGTGTGGTGCGCTATTGGGCCTAACTAATGTACATGATGCGTTGCCATATGGGACACAGGTATGATCACAGGTTTGACACATGGGGGAATTAGCATAGTCCCTACTCTACCTATCACAGGGCCATCCTTGTATGACCACGAATATACACTTAATTTGACAAACAGGCCGTAGAAGATTGACTACGATAATTCAGCTCAGCTTTTAATTGCGAAATGGGCCCAGCCCGGCCGCAGCGGCCTCCACCGGCCTCGCCACCTAGCCTATAACCTTCCTGGGGCCCATCCCGACATTTTTTTTATTCAGAGGTTTCCTTCTATCTCTCACTGTTCAGGAGATTAGCGCGTGCAGACAAACACACAAACAAACAAAAACTTTATTTAATATTTATATAATATCAATATATATATATATATATATATATATATATATATACATATATACACACACACATACGCACATGCACAAAAACCTTCATCACCGTTCCAAATCTTTTTGTATGATTGTAAACATTCACCTATTTTCTTTCTTCCAGCTACAGAGACGGGCCACATTGGCCTTCGAGATTTGAGCAGCTTGGTGATACCACTTGCCCATACTGTTGTACACAACCGCCCTGTTACACGACTCAAGTTCTCTCCCCACAGGTAACTGTGCCATATTGTCATCAGTTTTGTGGAAATTTTAACGATTGGCCTGTGCTTTGTTCCTGCAATTCATGTGACTGTGCTATTATATATTGATATGGAGAGTAGAGTGATGGGGGAGGGTGGGGGGGCGAGGTAGGAGAATAGAGTGGTCAAAAAAGTAATGTTTGAAAAATTTTCAAAGTTCAGGTATATGAATTGAAATATTATTACATTATTTTCCAATTCTCTCTTGAAATCTTCATTCACTTGTCCCATTGCTTTGCTCATTCTGATCCTCCCATTATGTTTTTGTTCATTTAATTTGTTCTGGCTTCCTAACTCCAGCAATTTCCTCCAGTGAGAACCGAGCCGCAGGAGCCTTTGCGGCGATCCCTCTGGTTTATTATTGTCATTGCACACAATGAACACTTTCAGCACATTCCTTAATCTTTTCTTCAATCAATATAATTGGGGGAGGGTGAACTGTACCCGAACAGTAGAAAAAGTTAAGTTTAATGCTTTGGCAATGTCACATTTTCTTGTGGCATATATGAGGGAGGGATCACAGCCTTGCTGAAATTAAATATGCCAAGTTATAACAACCAGAAGGACCCACTCCATACGTGAGCGGCCAGGGAGGTTATATTGTTATCCTTATTCAAATGAAATTCAGAATAACTCTCCAAAATACCTCTCACTGTGTAATTCAAAACACCGCACTGTGCTGGAAAACATGGGGACAGCAATATTGTACTGTACTGTACTGTACTGTAAATGGTGACTCGTAATACCCTCTCCCACCTGGAAGCGGCACTATACGATATACGTTTACATCCATAATTTGCATTCCCCTTCCCTGTCCCCAATACCACGGGCAAAGTTTAAAACACGCCTTTGAACGAACTAGTCTAATGGTGATCGTATGTCACAAGTCTGGATGTAATCGGCCCAGAACTGTAGAAGTAGCACGACAAACAAACAAGCACACCAACATACACCAGTTCGTGCATTATCGTAAGGATTGCTAATTTCTTTAAATTTTCAGATTTCACTCCAGATTTTGGCACTTTCGTCCATAAGCTCCGATCTTCAAATCCGAAGACAGATTCGATTATATACTTTAATTAGTCCGTGTGAGTATATTGTGGTTCCAAGGCAAGGCATTTTTGAGCAGGCTGGAATAAAATGGCGGCTTCAGACCTCGATGAGGGGAAAGCAGGCTGACCAAGGGAAAGCCTTCCACCCCCCTCCCCCACACCCCACCGCTCCCCCCCCCCCCCCCCATGATGAGCACCCTGTTAATTATCTTCTAAAGCGACGTTTAATTTACCCAAATACCCAGTTTTCATTCATGCACTCCCTTTGAGTTCCCTTCGTATGCATGCAATGTTTTGGCTCGCTAGCTTTCATGGTTTTGGAGTTATGTATGACAAACACATACACACACATACACACACATACACACACACACATACACATACACATATATACACACACACACACACACACACACACACACACACACACACACACACACACACACACATCAAATCATTAGAAAATCCATTTCAAATTAAAGCAAATCAAAGTATCAGCAAATTATTTTCCCCATTTTGTTTTGATCAAATTATGATTTATTCTCATTAGGTAATTTATAATATATAATTTGCTGTTGAAAGCACTTCTCTCCAATGACTGAGTTTATTCTATAATGTTTGCTTTGCAGTGCTGTATGGTTAGCATCTGCAGGAGAGGACTGCCGTGTCATCGTGAGCAATGCTGTGGATAAGCTGTCTCTGATGTGAGTACTCGAAATGGCAGAATGAGGGAAAATGGTTTGATCGTTTTGTCTCCACTAACAAGTTCAGAATTACTCCCTGAAAGAATCAGTCATTTGAATGAAGTTTTGTCTCTATTAGCATAGTGGATTTTTGAACTGTACCCGATAATTATTTTCCGCACATATACTTTAATGCACCATGCGCAAGATCCCCTTTTATCAGGAAAGTTTGGTAAATTGCTTTACACGGCACTGTCTTTCTGTAATTGCCTGCTGTATTGCTTTTATATTGTATTGTTCAACACATCCTGTATTGCTTATGAAGATCAAAAAATTATAAACCTTTTTGAAGTGATTTAAAAAGATCTATAAATACTGTTACGTTTATGGGGGTAGGTTAAAGAATACTTTAGGAAAGGTACCATTGAATCGAAATAGTATGGACCGTGTGAAGTGCAGGAGCATTTTGATGTACTAAGTAGGGAAAATGGAGCTTAAGGTTATGTTTAAATGTTCATCATACGAGGGATGATGCTGTGTTAATTCGTAGTAGGGTTTAAAGATAATTTTCCCTGTTTGTGATACCTTCTGTGACCATCCCCAACATTTAAAACAACTGCTGGCCAAGCAAAACAGCAGCCGGCTAGTATTCACGCTCCATGGACATGATACGACAAAAACCCACCCAGGAGAGGGCTACAGTGGTTTAATGGGCGGTTAAATTCCCGATGAAGTTCTGCAAGAATACGGAAGGCTAGTATAGCATCCATTGCAGACCTGTTTGGGGTGAAACCAGATTGTTGGGGGCGTCTACGTTGTACCAGGAGGGGGTGAATATGGTTCAAAAGAACATGAGCCTTCCCAGGGACTGAGAGCAAGGTGATCGAGCGACAGCTGCTCCAGTCAGAGCAGGGGCCTTTGCCTTTGTAAATGGGGATTATTATACCATTTTTCCACTCTTCTGGAACATGCACAGAATTCCAGACATTTATAAAAAGCCTGTGTAATATGTCACAAATTGGAGTCTCAGCACATTTCAGCAGTTCTGTGGTGATGTTGTCACACCCAGCGGCTCAACCATTTTTGAGTTTCCTCACTGCACAGCGGACCTCAGACAGGGATGGAGGATCCACGCTCACAGCGACATTATCACCAACTATGGGTGCCTCTTCCTCCAAGTCGGGGAAGTTAAGAGCCTGCTCAAAATTCTCTTTCCAGCATTTGAGGGTTTCCTCATGTGTGTGGCAGGATGTCCCACTTGCCTTCATGATCGGAATGCTGCTTTTGTTTTTACTTGAATTTCGACCAGGGCTCATGTGCTGGATTGACCGGAAGGCATCCAAGGTCGTTTTGATGAATACCATCCTCAGCTTCATCGGCCAGACTCTATACCAAGAGTTGAGGTCTTTCCGTGCCTTCGCTCGATATACACCTCGAAGGCGCCTTCTTTCTGGGATGTTTCCTTGAAGCCATGCTTGCCTCTTCATATCAATAATGGCCAGGGTATCAGCCGATAGCCAGGCAGTTTCTGTTGCCGACTACATCCGACTGTCGTAGATGCTGTAGAGAGGATAGTGTCACGGATAAGAGGCCAAGACTCCTCAACATCGTCTAACAGTTCGCCCAAAGCATCAAAACGATTCTGGATGGAGATGTTATATCGGGCTGACAGCTCTGGGTCACGAACCATAGCTTCCACGTTCAAGCGTTGCCCAGGTTTTGCTTGATTATGGTATACAGAATGTAGGCAGATATCAGCCACAACTAGTCTGTGGTCAGTGTTTGCTGGAACTTCGGTCCCTCTAAAAATCCGATATGATTTGAAAATTGAACGATCTCGAGATAAAATGTGATCAAGTTCTTTACAGGTGTAAGCATCATTAGAGATCCAGGTGAATCCTGTGTATGTTTCTCCTTCTAAGCCAATAACCTACAACGGATAGGTTATATGAGGAGCAGAGGGAGATCATATGAAGAGAGTTGTCATTCATATAATAAAACTTTCGTATCCTGTACAATCTGTGCCAGAGGATGCGCTCAGGTCACCGAGAATCAAAAGTTGATCATGGGGGGAGACCGATGCTACAAGAGACTCCAGTAACTGGTAGAATATGCCTTTCTCTGAACGTGCAGAGACCTGTAGGGGAGTATGCCACAATCAGAGAAAGGGCACCATGTTTATGCTTTAGGCGAGCCATAAGGAGACGGTCAGAAACAAGGAGCCATGACATCAATGATATTTGGAGTCTTGTCATTTCATGTACCATGGCTTCCAGATAGCCTAATTGGGCTAATGATATGTTTCATGCAGCGATACGTCTAGTATATCGAAGATCAGGAATTGGTGGAGCCGAGGATACGCCACATCTCAGCCTACCATCTCCCCGAGAAAGGGTTTGGGTTGTAGGCGTCGTACTTGCTGGAGAACCAGCACCGGGTTGTCCTACGGGTGCTCGATAGTCGGGGCTCTAACCTTGGTGCTATAAATATTTGCCATCATATTATAGTGTGGGGGATTGACCCTAAATACTTCACTCCCTTGGGACAGGGGGAATGTGAAATGCAGTAGACAGAGCCAGTTCTTCATAAAGTTGAGCAATGTGCCTCCCAAAGTTATTTTTTAAGTTGATGTGCCCAGTTCTTCATAAAGATATGTCAGACATTGCAGTTGATCCCAAAAGGAATTCATCCACCAATGAATGGCTCAAGGAGCAATCTGGGTTTAAGGCACCAGGACCCCGCCTTTAACACCTCTGCCATCTGTTGGAAATGGGGTTCAGCACGAGAAACGAGGCAGTCGGAGTTTTGTTAGGAGAGGCTATAAGAGACCAGGATATAAGGGGCGATAAGAGACATACACTACATGACCAAAAGTATGCGGACACCCGAACATCGAACATGTCATTCAAAAATCATGGGCATTAATATGGAGTTGGTCCCCCCCCCCCCCCCCTTGCTGCTATAACAGCCTCCACTCTTCTGGGAATTATTTCCACTTGATGTTGGAACATTGCTGCAGGGATTTGCTTCCTTTCAGCCACAAGAGCATTTGTGTGGTCGGGCACTGATGTGGGGCGATTAGGCCTGGCTCACAGTCGGCGTTCCAATTCATCCCAAAGGTGTTCGATGGGGTTGAGGTCAGGGCTCTGTGCAGGCCAGTCAAATTCTTCCACACCAATCTCGACAAACCATTTCTGTATGGACCTCGCTTTGTGCACGGGGGCATTGCTATGCTGAAACAGGAAAGGGCCTTGTTGTGCTGACGTTGCTTCCAGAGGCAGTTTGGAACTCGGTAGTGGGTGTTGCAACCGAGGACAGACGATTTTTATGCGCTGCACGCTTCAGCACTCAGTGGTCCCGTTCTGTGAGCTTGTGTGTCCTACCACTTCGCTGCTGAGCTGTTGTTGCTCTTCGACGTTTCCACTTCACAATAACAGCACTTACAGTTGACTGGCTGCAGCTCTAGCAGGGCAGAAATTTGACGAACTGACTGGTTGGAAAGGTGGCATCCGATGACGGTGCCACGTTGAAAGTCAATGAGCTCTTCAGTGCAGCCCATTCTACTGCCAATGTTTATCTATGGAGATTCCATGGCTGTGTGCTTGATTATATACAGTGCATTCAGAAAGTATTCAGACCCCCTCACCTTTTTCACATTTTGTTATGTTGCAGCCTTATGCTGAAATCGTTCAAATTCATGTTTTCCCTCATCAATCTACACTCAATACCCCATAATGACAAAGAGAAAACAGGATTTTAGAAAGTTTTGCAAATTTATTAAAAAGAAAATCTGAAATATCACATTGACATAAGTATTCATACCCTTTGCTATGACACTTGAAATTTAGCTCAGGTGCCTCCCATTTCTCTTGATCATCTTTGAGATGTTTCTACACCTTGATTGGAGTCCACCTGTGGTAAATTCAATTGATTGGACATGATTTGGAAAGGCACACACCTGTCGATATAAGGTCTCACAGCTAACAATGCATATCAGAGCAAAAACCAAGCCATGAGGTCGAAGAAACTGCCTGCAGAGCTCAGAGACAGGATTGTGTTGAGGCACAGATCTGGGGAAGCCTACAAAAAAAAATTCTGCTGCATTGAAGGTTCCCAAGAGCACAGTGGCCTCCATAATTCTTAAATGGAAGAAGTTTGGAACAACCAGGACTCTTCCTAGAGCTGGCCGCCCGGCCAAGCTGAGCAATCGGGGGAGAAAGGCCATGGTAAGAGAGGTGACCAAGAACCCGATGGTCACTCTGGCTGAGCTCCAGAGATCCTGTGTGGAGATGGGAGAAACTTCCAGAAGGACAACCATCACTGCATCACTCCACCGATCTGGGCTTTATGGCAGAGTGGCCAGACGGAAGTGTCTCCTCAGTGAAAGACACATGAAAGCCCACTTGGAGTTTGCAAAAAAGCACCTAAAGGACTCTCAGACTGTGAGAAACAAGATTCTGTGGTCTGATGAAACCAAGATTGAACTGTTTGGCGTGTGTGTGTGTGTGTGTGTGTGTGTGTGTGTGTGTGTGTGTGTGTGTGTGTGTGTGTGTGTGTGTGTGTGTGTGTGTGTGTGTGTGTGTGTGTGTGTGTGTGTGTGTGTGTGTGTGTGTGTAAGAGATAGAATTGTCAGGAACAGAAATGAAAAAACGGGGTGTGTGTGTATATATATATATGTGTCACGCTACCAGATTCTTGTACCAGATGCGCTAATCATCTACTGGGTATAAACGCCGTTGAAAGGCGGCGCCACGTGTTTCACCGTTTTCGCTTCCGGATTGATCGTTTATCAGCAATAAACTTCCGTAAATATCCCTTTATTGGACACAGTTTCGTCTTGTATTTCACCCATCGACGGAAAAATATACGATCTTTCGTTCTATGACAGTGGCATTACCTGTTATGACCGTTGAAGCCTGAATTTTGCTTCGGACTCGACGGTCATTTTCCGCGATTCCGCGGCAACAGTCGCCTGGTGGCGCGCTCGTCGCTACACGTGTTTGTTTAGATAATGATTAATGATACTGACAATGAATAATACTGATACGTGACTGATAATTATCATTGAGTCATTATCTTGTGAGCCTAATTCACAAAGTACATACAAGTACAGCATTGTTCAGTAAACGATATTCCTTGTCCAGTATATGAATAAAATATCATGCACACTGGATGCACAGCACTGAGCAGCATGTACAGGTCTTATCAATTGCACAAACTATGATGACTGTCTCAATCATTATAATGATCAATCATTATAATGATTGAGACAGTCATCATAGTTTGTGCAATTGATAAGACCTGTACATGCTGCTCAGTGCTGTGCATCCAGTGTGCATGATATTTTATTCATATACTGGGCAAAGAATATCGTTTACTGAACAATGCTGTACTTGTATGTACTTTGTGAATTAGGCTCACAAGATAAGGACTTGACCTTTGAATCACACTTCTGGCTGCCAACTTAATATCCCGTGGGGTTTTCAAGTGTAAGTAGTTTGATGCCACATGCATTTCTTGTCCTTCATGGATAAGTCAAGCCTAGTGTACATACAACAACAACAACATGCATTTTAAAGGCCATTTTCCCGACAAGAGCGGGGATTAGCCTTGCGGTCCCCATGACAATCTTCTCCATTTTGCCATATTTTCTGCATCTCTCCTTGTTAACTCCCTTGCCCGCATTTCTTCTTCCACCATCTTTAACCAAGTCTTTCTCGGTCTTCCCCGTCCTCTACCTCCTTCTACATTAATTTCCATCACTCTTCTCAACCAGTCACTTTCATCATTCCTCAACACATGACCAAACCATCTCAACCTGTTCCTCTTCACAGCATCCATCACAGGCTCTATTCCCATCATCTTTCGCAATTCATCATTTGTCTTCCTCTCTCTCACCGATACTCCGCACAGCCGTCGAACCATTTGCATTTCCACCCTTTCCAACCTCCGTTGCTGCTCTACGTTCATTACCCATTTCTCGCTCCCATAAATCATAACACTTCTCACACATGCAGCATACACCTTTCCCTTAAGCTTCAACGCACTCCCATCATCAGCACGCCACTCAGTTCCCGAAACTTCTTCCATGCACATCTCACTCTAGCAACCGTTGCCGAGTCTGATCCACCTTCTCCATTCAGCATGTCTCCGAGGTAGCAAAATGTTTTCACACCTTCCAGCTTCACGCCGTCTCCAAGATCCAACTCAACATTTCCTCCATCTGCAGCTCCCTCTGTGCACACCTTACATCTGAATGTAGCTGCCACACTGGTTAATGACCCTCTCAGACCACTACATTTTTGATGAACCCACTCAGCGCACATTGTACATTGAATGGAGTTCACTCCGACACCCTTCCTACACACAGCACAGGGCCACTTCCCAGTTCTTTCCACCTCACCACATTCTTTACCACTTGCCATCACCTTCGTCTTTCCGATATTCACCTTCAGACCTTTTGTGTCCATACATTCCTTCCACTTGTTCATCTTTTCCTTCAGTCCATCCATACTTTCCGCAATGAACACCAGATCATCTGCATACAACAACTCCCACGGTAAACCCTCCTTTACGTTCTGAGCCAGCACCTCCATCACAGCTACAAATAGTCGTGGACTTAGTACCGACCCCTGATGCACTCCCATCTTCACCTCAAACTCACCACTGTTCCCGCCCTTCGTCCTTACAGCTGTGCGCACTCTTTTGTACATTGCCATCACTACTCTGATCAACCATTCCTCCACTCCTAACTTCCTCAATGCCCATGTCAATACTTTGCGTGGAACCCTATCGAATGCTTTCTCCAGATCAACAAACCCAAGAAACAACGTCTTCATCTTTCCATGTACTTCTCCTGCAACTGCCTCACAATGAAAAGCGCGTCTGTCGTTCCTCTTCCTGGCATAAATCCAAACTGCATTTTGTCGATCTTCACTTTCTTCCTTATCCTCCTCTCCAATACCTTCATTCCATGCTCCAATAACTTTATCGCTCGGTACGAGCCACACTCCAGAGGGTCACCTTTCCCCTTGTATAGAGGGACGAGGGTACTCAGTTCCCAAGCCACTGGAATGCGGCCTTCTTTCACCACCAGATTACAGATCTCTGTCATTCTCTTCACATCCCAACTTCCTGCTGCCTTCAACATATCTCCCACAACTCCTGTCGGCCCTCCCGCTTTTCTACCCTTCATTGCTTTTATCGCTTCCTCAACTTCCTTCTCAGTTATCTTCTCTGCCGGTCCTAAAACTGGGTTACTCTCTATGTTGCCATCCCATTCATTCTCTGTATTCAACAGCATTTCCATATATCTTTTCCATCTTCCTTTAATTCCATCTGGGTCGACAACGATTTGTCCCACTTCATCCTTCAAGCAACTCACCCCCATCACATCACACCTCTCTTTCGCTATCTGCTTTGCAATCCAGAATACTGCTCTCTGACCCTCTTCCAAATCCAAGCGTTCTCCAAACATTTTCCTACATGCCTCCTGCGCCTTTGCTACCTCTTTATTTGCAGCCTTCCTGGCTGCCTTATAACTTTCATGCACTGCTGTTTCTGCTCCCGTACCCTTCGCCTTCTGCGACTCCTTGAACTTCTTCCTCTTCCTGTCAATCTCTTTCCAACTTCATCATCCCCCCACCATGTTTCCGAGTGCCTCGGTGGTCCTTTTGTCCATCCACATACCTCACCAACAGCTCCCAACAGACTAGCTTTCATTGACATCCAACCACTTTCAAGCTCAACCACACCATCCTCGACCCTACTCAGCCTCTCTTTTAATGCCTCCCTTACTGTCACCTCTTTCAACCTCCACACCTTCATTCTCGGTTGGTACTTCACCCGCCGAGCTCTCCTCGCACCTTTCACCCTTATGTCGCAGACAACCAAGTGGTGCTGTGAGCCTCCTCCCCCGGGATCACCTTTGTGTCCCGGAGGTGCCCCCTATCTCGCCGACGCACCATCAGGTAGTCAACGGTTGACTAGTCTTGTACATATGTCTTGTAAATGGGGCTTCACCAAACATGTGTGTGAAAATTCTACATATGTAGGCCTACTCGTCATTTTGCCTTGATATTTTGGCATGACAGCTTGGGCTAGCGTACAGATGGCGGGCGATGATTTACAGTATTTGTGTACAGTTGCAATGCAGATTATGCCTGAAGATTCAATGCAGATTATGCTGTACATAATAAATACAGCAGTATTAGAAGAAACATGTGCGTGTTTGTTTCCCATAAATTCCAATTAAAATCAGTGCTGGTCACAACTTATTTGCTCAGAAAAAAGTGAAAAATACACAATATTGGCAAGGTGCTAAAGAAATAATTGGCACTCGGCCAATAACTCTTATGGTACTTTTATTTACTTTACTTGTCCAACATCATGCTTGAAAAAAAACCTTTAAACCCTAGAAATTGATTCTGATTGTAAATTACTGGTTGGTATTTTTTGCGAAATTTTCTAGATTTCCTGGCATGAAAAGTTGAAAGACTTGACATTTTGGGTAACACATGAATATTTAAATTTTTGTTTTCATGAATTTGTAATTGCCCAATTTGACCAACCCTGCTATTTTATGAAGGTACAGGGTTGGTACTTTAATGCTGCAGGTATAACTCGAAATCCATAATTTGAGCATCTGGTACAAGAATCTGGTAGCGTGACACACACATATATATATATATATATATATATATATATATATATATATATATATATATATATATATATATATATATATATATATATATATATACAGACTTGGCATTTAATATGGAATTTTTTTTTTTTTCTTGACTTGGGTTTACTTTCTGAACTCAGTATATCAATCTGGTGAGTTTCTTTTACCCTTCGGTGATGTCTTTGTTGAAAGAACCATGTCACTGATTGTCTTTCGCAGCAAGAAGTCAATAACAGGATTATATCACAGGTGGCGTGACAAAATGTAAGCACAGGTACATTTGACGATTGGCTTCACAATCGGGTATATAAGGGTTGTTGCGTTCTGTATTAGTGGAAAACAACTGCTGCACGTCTTCAAAAGTTATTGCCGCTTCCTCTGGAGATGGTCCGTCAACTCGACAATGCTGTTTGTCATGGAGTGGTGGCTTTACGAAATTACGGCATGAAACAGCGTGCTATTGCTCGGCAGTATGGCATCACTCAAGGTCAGGTGTCAAAGATCCTGAAACGAAATGCTCAGAGGGGTGTCCCAAGTCCAATACCGAGGCCAGGACGTCCCCGCAGAACCACAAGGAGGGATGATCGCCAGCTGCACCGGTTAGTCCGCAATGGCCGTACCAAGTCAGCTAATCGGCTTTGGGCTGAGTGGCAGCAACTGACAAATGTGCCTGTATCCAGAAGGCTAGTCAACCAACGACTGGTTCAAGCAAGCTATCGTGCCAGGCATCCCCTGAGAAAGCCACGCCTGACCAGACAACACCGCCAGCGCCGATTGCAGTGAGCCAGAGAGCACCGTCAATGGCAGCCAGGACACTGGAATCACGTGATCTTCAGTGACGAGTCTAGATTTCTGATCTATCGTCAAGATGGCGGTGTCCGAGTGCGCAGACAAGTGCATGGAGCCTACAACAAAGATTGTATAGTGCCAAGAGTCCAAGCTGGAGGTGGTGGGGTGACAGTTTGGGCTGCTTTTCATGCAGGGGGCAAAACTGACCTGGTTGTTCTGAATTGAAACCTGAACCAGTTTAAGTACAGGGCTATTCTGGAAGAAACATTGCTTCCATTTGCTCGTGCAGCCTTTCGAGGAAACATTGTCTTCCAAGATGACAATGCACGGCCTCATCGTGCTCGCATGATCCAACACTTTCTTGCTGACCATGGTGTGGAGCATATGGACTGGCCTGCCATGTCCCCGGATATGAATCCGATAGAGAACTTGTGGGCAGAATTAACGCGTCAAATCGACCACTTGGACCAGCAGCCGGCCGACCTCTGCAGCAGGCTATTGTCACTGCATGGCAAGCGATTCCTGTCCAAACCTTGGCAAATCTCGTGAACAGCATGCCTCGACGTGTACGTGCTCTCCTGAATGCTCGTGGGGGTTACACGAAGTACTGAACTGTAATTTTACTGTCCGTAATCCCAGTCGTAATTTAACTTTTGTTTTTGTTTTAAAATAATTTGGCCAATGTGCAAAATAAAGAGATACTTCTGGAAAACGTACAGAAGTTTAACACAGTACTGTCCATGAATTGAGTTCGATATCAGTTTACATCACTTTCAAGGATCAATTTATTTGCTTCGAAATGTCAAATGTGGTTTTTGTTTCTTTTAAAGGTCACATTAACAAAATCTAGAATAATTTCAACATAATTCCAATGAACTTTTGGGTCTAAGACATCTTGAAAAGTAAGTTCACCCCCACAAAAAAAATAATCCATATTAAATGCCAAGTCTGTATATATATATATTTATATATATATATATATATATATGTATATATATATATTATATATATATATATATATATATATATTATTTATATATATATATATATATATATATATATATATATATATATATATATATATATATATATATATATATATATATATATATATATATCTGTGCAGCATCTGTCCTGTCCTGTGTTGTCTTGTCACTGAACTACTTTCTCAAACTTTTGTGAAATCGTACCAAACTTCTGGTATGCACATATCTCTGCCGTCGGTATGTCCTAAGGGTATTTTTTTGAAAAGATTTCCAATTTTTTTTTTTTTATGGGAATTTTTGGGGAAAATTTTTTTTTCCCAACTTCAATTGTTTATAAAATGTGATATAACGTATATTACAAATACATTTGTGCAAAATAATTGTTTGAATTATGATTGGTTCAAACCATGACAAAACGGCAACTCGGGTACAGTCATTTATCTATATATCCACACATCTGGGCAGTTTGTATACTGAATCGAGGCTCGTGAAAGAGTTAACATTTATTTCACAAACAAACAAACAAAACAAATCAGACAAACAAAATATACAAAAAGAGGGAGCGGAAGACAAGATGGGGAGAGAAAGGGAAGCACACAACCACAACATTTGAGAGCAGGGAGAAGTGTGGGAGGGAGAGGGCTTGGGGGCAGGATGCGTGGGAGGGGGAGGGGGGGAGGGGGGGGGGAGAGGTATAAAACACAAGGGGACCGAAATTCGCGGGGGTAGAAAAGATCAAGGTTTTGGATGGGGGAGGATAAGAGATGGTGGTGAACAGCTGTTTTAAAGACCTGGAGGGTGGAGTGGGATTGACGAGAGTGGGAGTTTGTTCCAGAGGCGGGAGAAAAGAGGAATGAAGGAGTGAAGGTGAGCAGAAAGTCTTGATTTTGGCAGTTTAACCATAAGAGGGTTGCAGGCAGATCTTGTGCGACCTGTAGGAATATTTGGGGGACAGAGCCCAGAGAGGGCTGGGGGGGCAAGGCCAGAGAGGAGACGGTAGAGGACGGAAAGACCACCAACCTGCCTGCGGTGAGTGAGTGAAAGGCCCTTGAAGTTAGCTTCATCGCGGGAGATTCCAATGATTCTGAACGCTTTGGTTTCAACAGCGTGAAGATGGGCTAGGTGTGAGGCAGGAGCACCAGACCAGAGGGGAGAGCAGTATTCCATAGAGCTGCGGATGAAAGCCTTGTATGTGGTGAGGAGCTCAGGTGTGCCAAGGAAGGACTTCGCACGACGGAGGATGCCCAGTCGGCGACTGGCTTTGGAGGTCAGATTTGAAATGTGGTTTTCCCAGGAAAGATCATGGCAAATAGTGAGACCCAAAAGCTTGAGTGACAGAACTTCTTGGAGAGGATTATTCAGAAAGTGGATGGGAGGGTTTTCCAGTCGGTCTTTTCGGAGAGACATCGTAAGAGTGTGAGATTTATCAGGATTGAAAGACATGTTCCATTTGTTTGCCCAGTCTGTGATTTTGTCCAGGTCTGCAGAGAGTGAGGAGGCTGCAGACTGCCGATCTGAGGGATGAGGAATGGAGCGGCAGAGAGTGGAGTCATCAGCAAAGAGATAGAGAGGATTTTCAAGAGAGTCAGAGAGATCATTGATGAAGACCAGAAAAAGCACAGGGCCCAGAACACTACCTTGGGAAACTCCAGCCTGAACAGGAAGAGGAGATGAGAGAAACCCATTCAGGGCCACACGTTGACTACGACCAGAGAGGAAGTCCGCCAGCCATGCGTGGAGATTTCCATGGATACCAAAGGAGGAGAGTTTGGTGAGCAGAGCAGGGTGCCAGACCGTATCGAAGGCACGTGAAATGTCAAGGGAGACAGCTCTAATTTCCTGTTTGGCGTTGAGGACCTCCATCCATTGTTGAGAAAGCAGAAGCAGAAGCAGTGTCTGTGTTGACACTTAACGACTCCCTCAAACTTTTGTTTCCGTGGTTGTGAAGTGTTTTTAATAACGTTGTTGTGGTTTTGAATCACGTGGTGGTGAGGTATTTTGAATTATGTGGTGGTGCGGTGTTTTTAAATGACATGGTGGTGATGTGTTTTTAAATCACATGGTGGTGAGGTGTTTTGATTTACGTGGTGGTGAGGTATTTGTAATTACGTGGTGGTGAGGTGTTTTGAATTACGTGGTGGTGAGGTGTTTTGAATTACTTGGTGGTGAGGTGTTTTTAATTTTGTGGCTGTGAGGTGGTTTTTTTACGTGTTTCCTGGCTGTGGGGTGTTTTTATTACGTGTTTTATGGCTGTGAGGTGTTTTTATTACGTGTTTTATGGCTGTGAGGTGTTTTTAATTTCGTGGTGGTGAGGTATTTTTATTACGTGTTTTATGGCTGTGAGGTGTTTTTATTCCGTGTTTTATGGCTGAGGTGTTTTTAATTTCGTGGTGGTGTGTTTTTATTACGTGTTTTATGGCTGTGAGGTGTTTTTATTACGTGTTTTATGGCTGTGAGGTGTTTTTATTACGTGTTTTATGGCTGTGAGGTGTTTTCAATTTCGTGGTGGTGAGGTGTTTTTAATTTTGTGGTGGTGAGGTGTTTTTATTACGTGTTTTATGGCTGTGAGGTGTTTTAAATTACTTGGTGGTGAGGTGTTTTGAATTGCGTGGTGGTGAGGTGTCATCGTCCCAAACTTCCAGTCTGCACCTTCCCCTCCCCTTTGTGTGTGCTCAGGGGTTCTTTCTTGAAAAAAAAACATTCAACCTAAATCTTCAACCTAAATAGCCTATAAAAATGTAATATCACAAACAACAAATACATTTGTGCAAAGTAATTGCTTGTATTATGATTGGTGTAAATCATGACAACACAGCAACTCAGGTCCAGTCATTAGCCTCAGCTAAAATAAGCCTGTTCCTCAGTAACGACGCCTGGTGAGGCGAGCGCAGCGAGCCGAGCCAAGCTAGTATGTATATATATATATATATATATATATATATATATATATACAGTGAAACCTTGACTTACGAGTTTAATTCATTCTGTGACCGAGCTCGTAACTCAATTTGCTCGTTTCTCAAATTAAATTTCCCCATTAAAATGCATTGAAATGCTATTAATCCGTTCCAGCCCGCCAAAAACCACACCAATTTTTTTTGAAATATACAGTATATATAAAAATATATCGCGCTTTATATTTCACCTGTATGCAGCATACAAGTTGGCAGGATGGCCTGGACTGGAGGTACGCACACTTGACTCTAAACTGTCCAGCCTGGGTTTGAATCCCGACCCAGCTATAACCTGTCATGGGTGAATCACAGGCAGGGTGATTCATCAATGTGTGTACCGCTAAACTGGGCGCCCCGTTTGCGTCCCATTAGTTGTTGGATGTTAAGGATCTCACCGTGTTTTCCACAAAGAGAAGGCGAGCTATCGCCGGCACTCTGAACAAGTTGTGGCCTGGCATGCTCTTCTCCTCTGCCGTTATATACGTCCTCCTCGGCATCTTTTTCCAGAAGAGCCCTGTCTCGTCACAGTTGAAGATTTGCTGGGGGATGTATCGTTCGGCTTCTATCAGTTCGGCAAAAGTTATAATAAAATATTCAGCTGCCTTCACATCCGAGCTTGCTGCCTCACCATGCCTGATGACAGAGTGAATGCCGGTCCTCTTCTTAAAATTATCAAACCATCCCCGACTGGCTTTGAATGACTTCCGATGCCTTGTCCGTTGATGTTCCCGCCGCCTGCTGCACCAAATCCCCGTAAATGTCTCGTGCCTTCTCACACATGATGTTCTCGGTCACGGTATCTCCTGCGAGCTGCTTCTCCGTCAACCACACAAACAATAACTTCTCCATCTCTTCATGGATAGAGGTCCGGAGCTTTGAAATAATCGTAACGCCCTTGGCTGGCGTTATAGCCTTTATCGACTCCTTCTGCTTCAAAATCGTACATATCGTAGAAGTACTACGATCGTACTGCCTCGCCAAGTCGACAACACGCACACCTCGCTCATGTTTTTCGACGATTGCGTGTTTATTTCCAAGCACATCATCCTCTTCTTCTTCTCAGTACTGCCCTTGGCACTCAATTTCTTCGGACCCATGGTTAAAACTAAGAAATTTTCCAAAATAACCAAAATGCGAAAACAAAGCAGCAGCGATATACGGCAGAGCTGCTTGCACGGCAAGATAACCACGTGACCGGAACCCACCTGGTGGCGGGTGGCGTAAGCTCCAAAATAACCAAAATGCGAAAACGAAGCAGCAGCGATATACGGCAGAGCTGCTTGCACGGCAAGATAACCACGTGACCGGAACCCACTTGGTGGCGGGTGGCGTAAGCTCGTAACTCAGATCTCGGCTCGCATCTCAAAGCAATAAACCGCCCGAGCGACGGCTCGTATCTCGGAAAACTCGTAAGTTGGTGCACTCGTAAGTCAAGGTTTCACTGTATATATATATATATATATATATATATATATATATATATATATATATGTATATATAGATATTGTTACGGTTTTTAGAACCTTCACTAGTAAATTTTAGTAAATGTTTCCCTTGTAAATGTTCCCCTGTAAATATCCCCATCAATTGGCTTGTTAATGATCGCACCCTAGTTAGTCCATGTACAACACGTAGCGAACCATAGGACCTCTCTGTAGTTATTTCATTATTGTGTGTTTCAGTTAAGGACCTGTTCCCAATAGTTGAATCTGCGTTGCATTAATCAAATAAGATAGGTCCCATTCCGTCCATTTCACTCTCCCTCAAATTGTGGTACCTCGTTTGCCAGCAGCGTTCGCCGCCATTGCACTGGGCTCTTTACTGGCACCACGCCGCCATAAGCCATGCGGTCTGAAGCCGAGGAAGAAGGGGGTGGGGCCACCAGAACAAGGTGTGGCACGTCGGCTCGTCATCAGAGGTGGAGTCAGCAAGCCCTTACCGACCAACCAGCGCCGCGGTGAGCCAACCGGTAGGCGTGTCATCAGAGCCGGCGGCTTGATTCCAACACGAGCAATAAAAGCGGCTGCGAGGGACTGCTTGAGAGAGACGTGATCCGGCAGATGAGGGAGGTACCAGGCGAGCATACCGCTGGATCGTGAGGCAGAAGAGTGGGTCCGTGACGGCGACAACAATGCAGTAGTCAATTGACATTGTCCGACCGTGTGTGAAACCGAAAACGTGAAGCTGCCGCTGGCTGTTCGCTTCCAGCCCGGAGCGTGGACCTGGAGCGGACCTCCTTGCTGTGCCTTTGCCGAACCTGCCAGCCCTGCTGTCCCACCTGGACCATTCTCCTTCTTCCAGTCCTTCCTGCCTGCCATTCCCTGTCGTGTTAGTCTGTTTGTTTGTCGTGGGGAATAATATAAGACTGCTTAAGGCTGCCCTTTGTCCTCTTCTTCTTCTTCTTCTTCTTCTTCACTGTATATTACTTTCGTTTCTTCTTCTTTGGTTTTGGTGTACATAATTAATAAATGTCTTATTTCTTACCTTTGGTTTCTTCTTTCCCCTGATCGCTTTCGCCCTATCTCCAATTGAGTACCTGTGGCACGATTTGGCCAACTGCTTTATAAATCGGGTTAGTCTTTTGTTAACGGCTCGAGCTGCGGGTTGCTAAACTGCTCGGCAATTACCATCTTGTCCGTGGTTCGAGCGCTACTTGTCTCCCTGTTTTGCGGAGGGATTGGTAAAAGTATTCGGGAGAACACCTTGACCAATAACCCTGACCAATTTCACCCCGCAAAAGAGTGTTACAAGTACCAGGACTAGAGACGGCCAGCTTAACAGGCCAAGGGGATTAACCCCCCCCCCCCCCCTTGCTAAAGGGAGTGCCGTCTCTGAGATCCGTAACTATACATATATATATATATATATATATATATATATATATATATATATATATACAGTGGAACCTTGACTTACGAGTTTAATTCGTTCCGTGACCGAGCTCGTAACTCAAATTGCTCGTATCTCAAATCAAATTTCCCCATTGAAATGCATTGAAATGCTATTAATCCGTTCCAGCCCGCCAAAAACCACACCAATTTTTTTTTAATATACAGTATATATAAAAATATCTCGCGCTTTATATTTCACCTGTATGCAGCATACAAGTTGGCAGGATGGCCTGGACTGGAGGTACGCACACTTGACTCTAAAGTCTAAACTGTCCAGCCTGGGTTTGAATCCCGACCCAGCTATAACCTGTCATGGGTGAATCACAGGCAGGGTGATTCATCAATGTGTGTACCGCTAAACTGGGCGCCCCGTTTGCGTCCCATTAGTTGTTGGATGTTAAGGATCTCACCGTGTTTTCCACAAAGAGAAGGCGAGCTATCGCCGGCACTCTGAACAAGTTGTGGCCTGGCATGGCATGAACATGAAAACATGAACATGAACATGAAATGTTCGACATGAACATGAAATTTTCCGAAATAACCAAAATGCAAAAACTAAAATGCATCGCTATACGACAGAGATACGTACTGTACTTGAACGGCAAGATAACCACGTGAGCAGAACCTACCTGGCGGCGTAAACTCGAAATAACCAAAATGCGAAAACTAAAATGCATCGCTATACGACAGAGATACGTACTTGAACGGCAAGATAACCACGTGACCAGAACCTACCTGGCGGCGTGAACTCGAAATAACCAAAATGCGAAAAAAAAAATGCAGCGCTATACGACAGAGATACGTACTTGAACGGCAAGATAACCACGTGACCGGGTGGCGAAAGCTCGTAACTCGGATCTCGGCTCGCATCTCAAAGCAATAAACTGCCGGAGCGACGGCTCGTATCTCGAAAAACTCGTAAGTTGGGGCACTCGTAAGTCAAGGTTCCACTGTATATATATATATACATATATATATATATATATATATATATAATATATATATATATATATATATATATATATATATATATATTCAGACTTGGCATTTAATATGGAATTCTTTTTTTTTCTTGACTTGGGTTTACTTTCTGAACTCAGTATATCAATCTGGTGAGTTTATTTTACCCTTTGGTGATGTCTTTGTTGAAAGAACCATGTCACTGATTGTCTTTCGCAGCAAGAAGTCAATAACAGGATTATATCACAGGTAGCGTGACAAAATGTAAGGACAGGTACATTTGACGATTGGCTTCACCATCGGGTATATAAGGGTTGTTGCGTTCTGTATTAGTGGAAAACAACTGCTGCACGTCTACAAAAGTTATTGCCGCTTCCTCTGGAGATGGTCCGTCAACTTGACAATGCTGTTTGTCATGGAGTGGTGGCTTTACGAAATTCTGGCATGAAACAGCGTGCTATTGCTCGGCAGTATGGCATCACTTAAGGTCAGGTGTCAGATCCTGAAACGAAATGCTCAGAGGGGTGTCCCGACTCCAATACCGAGGCCAGGACGTCCACACAGAACCACAAGGAGAGATGATCGCCAGCTGCACCGGTTAGTCTGCAATGGCCGTACCCAAACCAAGTCAGCTAATCGGATTAGGGCTGAGTGGCAGCAACTGACAAATGTGCCTGTATCCAGAAGGCTAGTCAACCAACGACTGGTTCAAGCAGGCTATCGTGCCAGGCGTTCCCTGAGAAAGGCACGCCTGACCAGACAACACAGCCAGCACCGATTGCAGTGGGCCAGAGAGCACCGTCAATGGCAGCCAGGACACTGGAATCACGTGACCTTCAGTGACGAGTCTAGATTTCTGGTCTATCGTCAAGATGGCCGCATCCGAGTGCGCAGACAAGTGCATGAAGCCCACCCTCCCCCCTCCCCTTCCCTCCTCCCCCTCCCTCCCGCTCCCCCTCCCTTTCCCCCCTCCCCCTCCCCCTACCCTTCCCCCTCCCTTCTCCCTCCACCCTATCCTCTCCCCTTCCCCCCTCCCCTCCTCTCCCCGTCCCCTCCCCCTCCCTTGCCCCCATGCCCCTCCCTTCACCCCTACCCCTTCCTTTCTGCCCTCCCCATCCCCCTCCCCCTCCCTTTCCCCCATGCTCCTCCCTTTCCCCCCTACCCCTTCCTTTCTGTCCTACCCCTTCCCAACCCCCTCCCCTCCCCCTCCACCTCCCCCACACCCCTCGCCCTCCCCCCTCCCCCTCCACCTCCCCTCCTCCCCCCACTGCCACTCCTCTCCCCCTCCCATCCTCCCCCCTCTCCTCCCCTCCCCCCTCCCCCCACCCTCCCACTCCTCTCCCCCTCCCATACCTCCCCCTCCCCCTCTCCTCCCCTCCCCTCCCCCCTCCCCTCCCCCCCTCCCCTCCCCCCCTCCCCTCCCCCTCCCCCTCCACTCCCCCTCCCCCCTCCCCCACCCCCCTCCCCTCCCCTCCCCCCCTCTCCTCCCCTCCCCTCCATTCCCCTCCCCTCCCCCCACTCCCCTCCCCCTCTCCTCCCCTCCCCCCCCCATTCCCCTCCCCTCCCCCCACTCCACTCCCCCCATCCCCCATCCCCCCTCCCCCTCCCCTCCCCTTCCCCCTTCCCCTCCCCCTCCCCCCTCCCCTTCCCTCCTCCCCCTCCCTCCCGCTCCCCCTCCCATTCCCCCCTCCCCCTTCCCTTCTCCCTCCACCCTACCCTCTCCCCTTCCCCCCTCCCCTCCCCCTCCCTTGCCCCCATGCCCCTCCCTTCACCCCCACCCCTTCCTTTCTGCACTACCCCTTCCCCATCCCCCTCCCCCTCCCTTTCCCCCATGCTCCTCCCTTTCCCCCCTACCCCTTCCTTTCTGTCCTACCCCTTCCCCACCCCCCTCCCCCTCCCCCTCCCCCCTCCCCTTCCCCCCTCCCCTTCCCCCCCTCCCTCTCCCCTCCCCCCTCTCCTCCCCTCCCCCCTGTTCCCCTCCCCTCCCCTTCCTCCTTCCCTCCCCTCCCCCGCCCGGCAATGCCGGGTACTTCTGCTAGTCTAGAATAATTTCAACATAATTCCAATGAACTTTTGGTTCTAAGTCATCTTGAAAAGTAAGTTCACCTCCACAAAAAAAAATTCCATATTAAATGCCAAGTCTCTGTATATATATATATATATATATATATATATGTATATATATATATATATATATACACACACATTTATTTATTTATACTACTAGGGCATGCCCGTACTATATATATATCTAAAATTATATCCCCCCCCCCTCTATTTACATGAAATGGTTTGGTCCATTCGCAAAGCCAAAGCGAACGGCTTGCGAGTACGGTGACAATCCCCCCCCTCTATTTACATGAAATGGTTTGGTCCAAAGCGAACGGCTTGCGGAGTTTGGTAAAGAAATCGCCATAGCTCGGTAACTACTTCTCCGATTAATATGAAACCTTGAAAAGGCACATCCTCGGGTCCCCAGCAATATACCTGGCAAGTTTCAAGTATATCGGACCCGTGGTTGTCGAGAAACAGCGGTCACAGACAAACGACAAACACACAGACAAACACACAGACATACAGAGATTACTGGAATTATAGATAGATGAAAACACTATTCTACCCTCTCAGATGAGTCATTTTCTGAGATTACGTCACTTGTTAGGTCGCTTGATATGTGGTGGTAGTACTCATCAACAGCTGTAACTGTTTTGAACAATACTTCCGAGAAACGGTCTGCTTTTGCTAAATACTGACTGATGTGAAAAGTCTCTAATCTTTGACTGACAGAGCATGTGAAGGGTTGGAAATGGGTTGCAATAGTTGATAATGTGAATAACTGAATGAGTGGGAATTCTCTGTTCGTTTAGTAATGTAAGACTTTTCACGGGCCCTTGTGTAATTGGATGGTTTCTGAACGGTATTGTTTTTTGTTTTTTGTTTATTTAATTTCCTAAGTTATTTGGCTTCTTGATTTAAGTCTTTGATTATTTTGGACATTCTAATATTTATTTTTGTGTGCCTTATGAAAAAGGCAATATTGTGACTTGTCTCCCATCTTCCACCCATTCATACCACAGTTATGAGAGCAAATGCCATCTTGATCACGTCCGTGGCCTTGACTGGCACCCATCAAAGCCAGGCAGTTTAACATCGGCTGGCTGGGACCACCAAGTGGTGCATCATATCGTGCCAGAAGCTGCCACTAGTGACAGGGCAGTTGGTATCTCTGGTGATGCAACACTGATGGAGACTGGCACGGTCTGAACAGAATTATTGCAGTGGAAGAATTGTGGCAGTGGACCTGCCTTTTTTTTTTTCTTTTTTTTTTTCTTATTTGTTGTCTCTACATTGTTACTGTTTATTTTAACTTTAATAACTATACAAAATTGTCCAAACAAAAAGTTAGCCTGTGTTTCATATGGCTTATTTCAACGAGGTGGTTGTAAAGTAAGCACGATGTTATTATTATCATGATTATTATTATGATGGTGTCGCTATTTTATCCAATAATTGTTTTTTGGACATTGCACAAGTGAAACTCTATGTCGGCAAAGAATTGCATTCCAAAAACCCGCTTATCACCAGCCTTGCATTTCATTGCTTGGCTGTTCTCTATTTTGTGATTTCCTTCTTGGCCAACTTGTATTCCACACTTGCCTGCAATAAATTAATTGGACTGCATCCATACATCTTGAAGTTCTGCTCCATGACATTTTTATGGACCACTTATTTACATACCTGCACAGTGCACACCTTGTACAAAATGCACGTTTAGCGTTGAAATTGGGGGTGTATATTTTGCATCGCACACGATGCATTGTGGGAACCTGTGTGATGAGCCGCCTAGTTAAAATTGAAGCATTCTCTTTTGCCTGTCACGTGAGTGTCACATCATGTTTCCAAACGTGACTTTGAAAGGAAGACATCCCGATGGTTTGAAAGAAGCAGAACTAAAGATCTGGTTGAAGCAGTGGGGGAGGATCTACAACTGAAATACGGACTGGATTAGTGCAGACGCAAGTCCAGCGATTCTACAACCTATGAGAAATACTCCTTGGTTGCATCGATTCCATAATTTCTTCTTTTCGGCCAGTTGCTCTCTCAAGGCCAGGGTACATTCACCACTTTGCTTTCTCCTTAAAGTGTATTTATTTACTTTCTTTTTAAAAGTTGGCACGGATAATACAGGGCACGGAGGCATGATGTAAAACGATTGAGGAATTGGGATTGAAGAATGTTTATCGGTTTGTCACAATAAAAAGGCTGGACTGATCTTCATAGGAAAAACAGCTTGCATCGTAAAATTGACTGCTGCGGTGAAATAATTGCCACATAGACCTTTTGCTGATGGATTATCAGCTTGAATGCATCTGATCCCGTCCGATCCCGCAACAGCATCGAGCCCAATTAGTACTTGCATGGTACATTGAAGTGAACCCAGTCCGTGCTCACATGGTCAATTCCTAAGGAAGCCTGGATTTTGTCGGCTGGAGATGCCAGGATAGCTAAATTCGATGTTTATTGGCATAATTCAATTTGAGCTCCTACGAGTTGTCTGTTGTTGAAATGATTTCCCTGTGGTTGAATCTGAATACAATTGCTGTCCTGGTACAAGGCAAAAAGGGGCTGCATCTTGGAGCATGCTGTCCTTTGGATGACTGTGGATAACACACTGCATTTACATACAGCGAAGGCATTTCAGCCTATCTAGTCTGTGCTGAGTCCCTTCCCAGTGTCCTTTATATAAAACAGTGCTCTCCAAGATGTGTGGCATGTGTTGGTGGTGGTGGTGAGGCCACAGGTGTAGGGAGCGTGAAAGAGACAGGTGATGTTAAAAGAAGAGATATGCAGGTAGGGGATAAAGGGAAGGGAAAGGAAATAGAAATGGAGAGAAGGAAAACGACGAGGTGATACATGACAGACAAGACATTGCCCTTCACATAGGATCCTCCACTCACCTCTGCCCCTCCCCCCCACCCCTCCCTTCTTTAAAACCTCAAAAAAAATTTGAAGTATTTTGGGATGAGGATGGCAGGTCGGTCTAACTTACCTTGAGGTACGCACACTTGCCTCAAAGCTGTCTGTCCTGGGTTTGAATCCCGACCCATCGATTAACTGTCATCCCGGTGTTTCGCAGGCAGGGTGCTCGTCAATGTATGTGCTTCGGATGGATTTTGGGATGGGGGAGAGGGTATTTGGATGGGGATTGAAATTGCACAGATTGCTCGTTTACACTGAACAAGTCCCACACCTATTATAATTATTATTTTGTATGCAGCCTGCGGCTGCTCATTGCATTGTTGCTGGGAGTGCAGCCGTGCTCCTGTTGCAGTGCCCCTATTTCCAGTAAGCTGGTACTCATTTTGCAGACTTTGGAACGATGATAGGCTGAGTCAACCCACCTGATGTTATTTACCGAACAAACGGGCTCAAACTCAAGACCCTAAGATCTTACGCCAGACACTTTAACCATTAAGCCAACACCGGGCTTCACCCGTTTGAATGAAAACGAGTCAATATGCCATTAGCACAGCACAGAACAACATGCACACATCACCCATGCCCATGGATCACATACATCCAGGCTCAAGGCTGGCAGTTGGTGATTTATTTAATAATTTAGGTTATTGTCGTCACGGATCCCATGGTATCTCGGAGAACAAATAGGCCATTGTCGGTATTTCGTCAATTTCCTGCGCAATTTAAATTTTGATACAAGATACATGTTGTATCAGGGGATGTGGATGTTGAGTTATGTTATTGTAATGCTCAGGGTTTGTACATAAGGAAGAGAAGAGCATTTTCGAAATTCGGTTATGGTGTGCATAACTGCTGAGGCTGAGAGGTTGAGTAGGGTCGAGGATGATGTGGTTGAGTTTGAAAGTGGTTGGATGTCAATGAAAGCTAGTCTGTTGGGAGCCGTTGGTGAGGTATGTGGATGGACAAAAGGACCACCGAGGCACTCGGAAACATGGTGGTGGGATGATGAAGTTGGAAAGAGGATTGACGAGAAGAGGAAGAAGTTCAAGGAGTGGCAGAAGGCGAAGGGTACAGGAGCAGAAACAGCAGAGCATGAAAGTTATAAGGCTGCAAAGAAAGAGGTAGCAAAGGCGCAGGAGGCATGTAGGAAAATGTTCGGAGAACGCTTGGATTCGGAAGAGGGTCAGAGAGCAGTATTCAGGATTGCAAAGCAGATAGCGGAAGAGAGGTGTGATGTGATGGGGGTGAGTTGCTTGAAGGATGAAGTGGGACAAATCGTTGTGGACCCAGATGGAATTAAAGGAAGATGGGAAAGATATATGGAAATGCTGTTGAATACAGAGAATGAATGGGATGGCAACATAGAGAGTAACCCAGTTTTAGGACCGGCAGAGAAGATAACTGAGAAGGAAGTTGAGGAAGCGATAAAAGCAACGAAGAGTAGAAAAGCGGGAGGGCCGACGGGAGTTGTGGGAGATATGTTGAAGGCAGCAGGAAGTTGGGGTGTGAAGAGAATGACAGAGATCTGTAATCTGGCGGTGAAAGAAGGCCGCATTCCAGTGGATTGGGAACTGAGTACCCTCGTCCCTCTATACAAGGGGAAAGGTGACCCTCTAGAGTGTGGCTCGTACCGAGCGATAAAGTTATTGGAGCATGGAATGAAGGTCTTGGAAAGGGTGTTGGAGAGGAGGATAAGGAAGAAAGTGAAGATCGACGAAATGCAGTTTGGATTTATGCCAGGAAGAGGAACGACAGACGTGCTTTTTATTGTGAGGCAGTTGCAGGAGAAGTACATGGAGAAGAGGAAGAAGTTGTTTCTTGGATTTGTTGATCTGGAGAAAGCATTCGATCGGGTTCCACGCAAAGTATTGACATGGGCAATGAGGAAGTTAGGAGTGGATGAATGGTTGATCAGAGTAGTGATGGCAATGTACAAAAGAGCGTGCACAGCTGTAAGGACGAAGGACGGGAACAGTGGTGAGTTTGAGGTGAAGGTGGGAGTGCATCAGGGGTCGGTACTAAGTCCGCTACTATTTGTAGCTGTGATGGAGGTGCTGGCTCAGAACGTAAAGGAGGGTTTACCGTGGGAGTTGTTGTATGCAGATGATCTGGTGTTGATTGCGGAAAGTATGGATGGACTAAAGGAAAAGATGAACAAGTGGAAGGAATGTATGGAGACAAAAGGTCTGAAGGTGAAGATCGGAAAGACGAAGGTGATGGCAAGTGGTAAAGCATGTGGTGAGGTGGAAAGAACTGGGAAGTGGCCCTGTGCTGTGTGCAGGAAGGGTGTCGGAGTGAACTCCATTCAATGTACAATGTGCGCTGAGTGGGTTCATCAAAAATGTAGTGGTCTGAGAGGGTCATTAACCAGTGTGGCGGCTACATTCAAATGTAAGGTGTGCACAGAGGGAGCTGCAGATGGAGGAAATGTTGAGTTGGATCTTGGAGACGGCGTGAAGCTGGAAGGTGTGAAAACATTTTGCTACCTCGGAGACATGCTAAATGGAGAAGGTGGATCAGACTCGGCAATGGTTGCTCGAGTGAGATGTGCATGGAAGAAGTTTCGGGAACTGAGTGGCGTGCTGATGAGGAGGGGAGTGTCATTGAAGCTGAAGGGAAAGGTGTATGCTGCATGTGTGAGAAGTGTTATGATTTATGGGAGCGAGACATGGGTAATGAACGTAGAGCAGCAACGAAGGTTGGAAAGGGTGGAAATGCGAATGGTTCAATGGATGTGCGGAGTATCGTTGACAGATAGGAAGAGAAATGATGAATTGCGAAAAATGATGGGAATAGAGCCTGTGATTGATGCTGTGAAGAGGAACAGGTTGAGATGGTTTGGTCATGTGTTGAGGAAGGATGAAAGTGACTGGTTGAGAAGAGTGATGGAAATGAATGTAGAAGGAAGTAGAGGACGGGGAAGACCGAGAAAGACTTGGCCAAAGATGGTGGAAGAAGAAATGCGGGCAAGGGGGTTAACAAGGAGAGATGCAGAAAATAGGGCAAGATGGAGAAGATTGTATTGGGGACCGCAAGGCTAACCCCCGCTCTCGCAGGGAAAATGGCCTTAAAATGCATGTTGTTGTTGTGCATAACTGCACCGACATGAGCCAAATGTCGCCGTCCTGTATCTTGTCCGTCTTTGTTCTGCAAATACTCAGTGTCACATTTTGTGGAGAGGAGGAGGAATGACGGGGGTCTGTCATTTCTTTCAAGATGGCTGCCAATGATTGCCTTAAATTGTGGTTTTATAAGAATTGACAGTTGTTCAATCAGAATGATCTTGGTGTTGCGTGACATGTTTTTAATTATGCCGAATTTAATTTTGCACCATTTAAAGCTCTTTGATACTTCTTTACCATGTCTAGTACTTTTGGTGGAATTCTGCAACTTCCAATGTAACATTTGTACTGTCATGAGAGAATGACTGGTATGGTGGCATTAAACTGGATTATAATTTGGTTTACAAATAAAGTTGGTTTCAATAATGTCTAAATTAAAACTTAAGTTTATTTTAAAAGCGCTGAGCTCAAAGTAAATGTTAAATTCTGAATGAATGTTTATTTTCAACATATATCATGCATGTAACTATGGTGTAATCAAAATGTCCATTTTGTGAAATAATAGCATGACTATGGAGTCTACCAAGACTTATTAGCAGAATTGCTGTATGTAACGTTTGTACTTATTTCATTTGGGATTCTTTGGCAAATCCTTTTTTATGCCTCCAACAAAGTCGCCGGAGGCATTATATATGTTTTCCGGTTGTCCGTCCGTCCGTACGGGCTAAACCCTGTTTTTCTCAGCAACCATGTGACCGTTTGAGACGAAACTTTCAGGGTAGGAGTGCCACCCATGCAGCATGTTTTTATGACAAACGTGACATCATAGGTCACGTGGTATGGCAGCCATCTTGGATTAAAAGCGAATAATTAAAAAATTATTTCTCGGAAACCGCTGAATCCAAAAATTTGAAACTTGGCACATTGGCAAGTACTCCAATGGGGGAACAAAAGCATTATATCATAGGTGAAGTGTTATACCGGCCAAAAATGTTTTAATCGAATTCCTTATCCTAAAAATCTGTAATTGCATGCCCATGATCTATGACCCATTTGTATTGAAATACTAAATTTATGACATCATAGGTCACATGGTATGGCAGCCATATTGGATTGAAGGAAAATATTAAATAATTATATCTCTGAAACCGCTCACCCTATCGATGCGAAATGTTACAAATATCATCTAACAGCACTGTTGCATATAGTTTGAAAATGATGTCATAGGTCACGTGGTTTGGTAACCATCTTGGATAGAAAAACGAACGTTATCCGATCAACACGAAACTTCACAAACGTGATCCCCTACCCATACATATGCAGAGTGATTGTCACCAATATGCCTCCGCATAGTCCCACAATGGGTAGATGCAGTCACATTGTTCTAGTTTGTATATATAGTATAGTTGAGGCCTTGTGGAAGAGTTAGTACTAGTTTAAGAACACTGAACGGATCAGGACGCACCAAGACAAAAGTAAAAGCAGAGAGAGAGTGGGGGGAAGGGGGCACACCAACAGCAGAGTTGAATGCCAAGACGGGGGGAAGCAGACAAACAATGGGTGTGGGTAGGAATAGGAGAGGATGCATGTTGGACAATATGGATATGGCAGGGAACTCTCAGGAAATTTGGAAGGAGGAGGGTTTGGGTGGGGGTGAGGTTAACGAGGGTAGTGAATATCATGAATTTGATTGGGGATGATCTCAGAATGTGGTGAACAGCTGTCTTGCAGACCTGGAAGGAAGAATGAGATTGAAGAGGATGTGGAGGTTGGTTCCACAGGCAAGAGAAAAGAGGAACAAATGAGTGGAGGTGAGCAATGTTTCTGGATTTTTGTAGTTTCACCAAAAGGTGGTTGGTGGTTGATAGTGGACCGTGTGAGCCCTGCAAAAACCTGGGCGGGGGTGGGGGGGGGGGGGGGAGATGGTGCACTAGCTGCCGGTGCCCAACATCACATGATAATCACAGAACAATACGTATGATAAGTTACAGAGCTGGGAAACTGTTTCCTTGATGACAGTGATGAGTTACTGGCACTAGACACACGGAATGCTTTGGATGAATCTGTGGTGAACACGGTGCGAACAGTACATAGTCTAGGAAAGGATCAGTATTCCAAATATTGCAAATAAGTTATTATTGATCGCACATCCTCCATTCATGAGCCGATTAAGAAGAATGCCCTTCCTCTTTTCAGTTGTACACGGCCAAAAGTCAAGACCAAACAAGTGGGAAAGATCTCCCTACTCAAGGATGATGATGATGTTCTGTTCTCTCACCTGTACATCGTGATGCAGCACAGGGTTGGTGACGTGAGCACATTCTTCAGCCATGAGAACCATCCTTTCCCCCTTTCGCTTTCTGATGATGGAAAATTGCACTTTGGCTAGAATGTTCATCAGATCAGATTTCTTTCCTAAGACCCCACAATGATCCTGATTCCATTGACATGAAGCTTCTTGATGGAGTTGCTGCGGTGCACTTGCTCCCCACCACCAACATTGTGACATTTGATGAGTATGCTGATCGGGTCTTTGTTCCATGCATCATAAAACAACTAGAAAACTCCAAAAGAGTTGTTATAGTGTGGGACACATACATCCCCAGCAGCATCAAAGAATCCACGAGAGAAAAGCGAAGAAAGGGTGTTCGGAGAAAGGTTGCGGGCAAGAACAAGTTCCCAGGAAACTGGGCCGACTTCTTATGTGACCCAGCCAACAAACAGGAACTGTTTGCATTCCTTTCCAACAAGATTGCCACTGTGGATTGCCCGAAGAGAAGGAAATCATCATCACATCTGGTGTCACAGCTATTCTTCGAGGAACCGATCGATCCATGGTACCATGTGATCATGAGGAAGCGGACACCAGGCTGCTGATCCACTTACAGGATGCTCTTCAGAATGGCTGTACCAACTGTCTGGTGCGCACTGTTGACACGAATGTAGTTTTGATTCTCATTGGCAAGTTCCATCACCTGATCACCCTGTTCCAAGATGTGAGCATTTGGGTTGCCTTTGGTACGGGCAGGAACTTTACATATCATCACATCAATGATATCTATAAAGACCTGGGTAGGGAGAAATCCCTGGCCCTCCGTATCTTTCACAGTTTCACAGGATGCGATACATCTGCATTCTTTGGAAGAGGCAAGAAGTCAGCATGGGAGGCTTGGAACTGCGATCACGATGTGACAATGTGACATGCGCCTTTACCTACATGGCACTTCATCCTTACACAGAAGTAGAGGTTGGTGCTCAACTTTTCCAGCTGCTGGAACGCTTCACTGTTATCCTGTATGATAAGACCAGTGACCTGCAGCATATTAATGAAGCTAGAAAGGAGCTGTTTTGCCAGAAGGGGAAGACAATGGAGAGTCTTCCCCCAACACAGGATGCAGTATTGCAGCACACAAAGCGAGTTGCATAGCAGGCAGGAATATGGTGCACCAGTGAGCAGACTGAACAACACGCACCTACTCCAGAAGGTTGGGGCTGGACTCTCGATGAGGACAGCAATTATTAGGTACCTGTGCGGAACATGTTACCTGTGGTCTCCAAGGCCTGCAGTGAACTAGTCAAATGTAGCTGCAAGATTCAAAGTGGATGTGGCCCTGGGTGCGCATGCAGAAAGGCACGTTGGCAGTGCACTGAACTCTGCAGTTGTCAATGTGAGAAGTAGGCTGGGAATAAAATGCATATGCAATGAGTGGTGTGTGATGGCAACATACCGTTACATTTACAGTTTATATAGTTAGTCTTTGCAGTATTTTCAGTGACTATGGTACATTAACAGTATTCCGTTTTTATTTGTTTATTTTTCAAGTTTCATATTCAGTTCCTTTTTGGGTTCATAAAAATCGTCTGTTGCTATTCTAAATGGTATAATTGTATTCTTTGACCCAGAAAATGCATGTTTAGACACCAATATTGTGATCCTAAATGGGTTAGAAGCTGAGATATTGGTAGATATAGGTTTTTACATTGTGGCCATCTTGAAAATCCAAGATGCCCATCATAATGTATTCGGAGGAAGTGGTTCCTATCAAAAATGGAATGCTAAGGTAACCGGTAACATGTGGGAAAAAATTGGCGTTTTTGTCCGGAACGTCGATATTCATCTCAAATCCGGTCCGAAGCTGCCTGACGATGTGGATGAAGGCCTTGTAGATGGATAGCAGCTCAGGTGTGCCAAGGAAGGACTGTACGACGGAGGATGCCCGGTTGGCTTTGGAGGCCAACTTTGATATGTGGTTTGCCCAAGACCATGAAAGATCATGGCTGATAGTAAGGGCCAAGAGTTTCAATGACTGAACTTCCTCAAGAGGATTTTTGAGAAAGTAGATAGGGGGGGGGGGGGGGGGAAAGGGGAGGTTGCTGGTCGGTCCTTTTAGAGAGAGATAGTGAGTGTGAGATTTGTCAGGATTGAAAGACATATTCCAAGTGTTTGACCATCTTGTGATTTTGTCAAGTTTGAAGAGGGAAGAGGCTGCTGTCTGAAGGATGAGGAATGTCACGGCACAGGGTGGAGTCATCAGCAAATAAATAAAGGGGATTTCCCAGAGATTGTTTTTCATTTTCCAGAGAGAGGATTTTTATTGCTTTATTTGATTCATGCTATTGTGCTTATTTATGGTAAACGTTGGGGATTATTAAATATTTATTAATGTTACCCTTCTGCCTGCTGTCGTTTGTTTTCACTTCAAAGATACCACAAGGGCACATCAGTGTCATGTCTTTTCTGCCGTGACGCCTTCCAGGTTACTGGTTCACTAGCTGCCGGTGCCCTGAGGTCGACACGGAACAACATTTACAACAACATAGTGCTGTGCAGATGAGGCCAAAGTGATAGCATTTGCAAGTTCCATGGCATTGTCTTGCATCCACATTTTGTGAATTCCTGGCAACATGCCAAAAGGTGGAGAGGGTGGGGTGTTGTGGGGAGGTAGTTGTACTCCAACAGATCTGCTTCATTTCATTTTGTTGAATCTATCCCCAATCGGCAGGGCTCTGAGCTTCTGGTTGGCACACTGTTGACTGAGTCTATATGCATCCTCGCCCGGTAAGCAGCACGCTTTGTGTGCTGCAGGATAGCAGATTGAGTTGGTGGGATTGATTCATAAAACCTCTGTTTTCTGGCAAACGGGTCCAGCCATGCATCATTAACATTAGTAGTTGAATTGTACCTGTCTTTCATACATTGTGATTGGTGTTGGGCTAGCGGCTAGGGTGCCGGCTTAGGATCCTAGGATCCTGGGTTCGAATCCCGGTCGATTGCTGAATTAACGCCGGGGGGTTGACTCAGCCTGTCATCCTTCCGAGGTCGGCAAATTGAGTACCAGTTCACTGGTAATTCCCTGTTTGTCGTTAAAGGCGGCAAAAAGGGTTGGCGTCAGGAAGGGCATCCGGCCGTAAAACATTGCTTCAAAAAGGGGACCGAAAAACAACAACAACCACGGTTCCCGAAAAAAGGCCAACCCCCGCTTTGCGGAGAAAAATGGCCTCTAAAGGTGGTGTTTTTCATACATTGTGATGACAAACCTGTCTAGAATCTGAATATCCAACTTTTGGTAGATATTGGCCGAGCTTGGTGAAGACGTTTGATTCCTCGGCACACACATCCCATGTCAGCCATGAACAGCCTTTTCCCCTTTGTCGCGGAAAGCAAATATTAAATCACAACCAGTGAGGGCATGACAAAGAGGATTTGGTTCGTCTTGTCTGGGCCAATTGCAGAAGTGATGTCATGATTTGCATTCCATCTCGGACTGGATCCTTGACCAAACATAATCCACATATTGTGCAGCCCAAGCTGTTGTAGGAATGACATAGCAGCAATTGCTATGACTACAATATCTGTTTAATATGCTTTGATTACAAGGGCCTTGTTTCCCTCCACTGCCGCATGCATGGCTTGGACAAAGATGTGAGTGTCCACTTCTTCACTGGTACAAGGACCTACATTCCCAAAGTTGACATCTTGAATAAAATTGATGACATTCTCTCTCTTTGTTACGATGACCTTGTTTTATGTGTTTGAGATTCCAGGCACATTCATTCATTCTTATGATTGAGTTGCAGCCTGGCGTTGGCTTAGCGGTTAGGGTGCCGGCTTGGGATCCTAGGATCCTGAGTTCGAATCCCGGTCGATCGTTGAATTAACGCCAGGGGGGTTGACTCAGCCTGTCATCCTTCCGAGGTCGGCAAATTGAGTACCAGCTTGCTGGGATGAATGATCCCGGTGTGTACCCCGATTTAGAATAGGTACACCGTATCCCTGCGCATCGTAAGAGCGTGACCAAGGGTTGGCGTCAGGAAGGGCATCCGGCCATAAAAACATTGCCTCAAACAGGGAACCATGATTGTCACGGGGCCCGCAAGGCTAACCCCCGCTCTAGCGGGGAAAATGGCCTTAAAACGATCATTCATTCATTCATTCATTCACGGCTTGTCTCAATTCGGCGGTCTGGGCCTCTTTCTCACATTAAAAAAAACATCCAGATTGTTTTGCACCAATTTGCTCGTTATTTGCATTTTACTGCAGCTTTCCTCAGCTTGGGTACTTTCAGCAGTGGACATTCTTGTTCTAGTTCTATATCGTAGCTGAGACTTGTTTAACATCAGTTGACAACTTTGGTGGTATTTTGCTGATTCTGATCGAAGTTTCTTCTGCACCATCACCTTCATCTAGCCTTTCTGTAATCAGCATGATTGGTAGTGTTTAGGGCTTGAAACGTGGGAATATTTGTTGCAATATTACTGTACCCATCAGCCTTTGGACTACACGAGCTTGAGGGTGACTTCAGGTCTTCTTTTTTTGTCCTGTTGGCAAAGGCAACATTTATTCCAATCATTTTTCCAATTTGATGGTGTGGCCATCTTGCAGAAGCTGGAGATAAACTGCTGAGGAGTTATCCTTTTAGCAACTTTGACCGTATGCACTTTCTGGTGTGGGATTCATCGGGGTTCATGCAGTTTTCCTCCACCTGTAGCCTGATCGTTCATCCAGTGCTATTTAAGTCACATGTGACCTGCACATCATCCAGATGACTAAAGCCTCATCGTCCTTGCCTCGGCTCTCCCATGCTGACACATCCTGTCAATTCAGAACGATTATCTTACTTATGTTGCTAATTGTATAACATTTGGGACACGAAATTTTTCCTATTTATTAATTAGCTGACACAACACCATGCTGAGTTGCACAGCATTGACGTCACCAGTGTGCCCTGATAGTGCATGGCGGTCTCCTCCTTTGTACCATAGTCCTCCTTAACATGGCTCTTGTTCTGGTGATTTCTATGTTTAATCATCTACAAATATCCATATATTTTTGCTGACTTAAAGCCATCATTCTTTATCTGTGTGCTAAGTTTGAACAACATCGTTAAATGCATATCTGAGAAATGGTTGAGGACGTTGTCAATATCAGGTTTTTTGTTTTTACAACTAAAATGGCCGCAAGCTTACCAGTCGGCCATCTTTGATCAGATCGCAAAATAGTGAGGTGGACGTGTATGAAGAAAATCGAACCATGCATGTTCAATAAATAGTTGGGGACATGTTTAAATAACAAAATGGCTACCAGTCGGCCATTTTGCATCCGTTCTCGAAAGAAAATGACACATATGTAAGCCATCATTAATTATAATTAATGATGGCTTGTCTGTGTTACAGCTGTTCACCACCATCTCTTATCTTCCCCCACCCAAAACCTTGATCTTTTTCTACCCCCGTTAATTCACCCGAGATACACTTTTTTGAAATTCCGACTTTTTTCCTGGAAGTCCTAGCAATGTCCATGTGTTTTTTTTTTTAACCTCTCCCACTCCTCTCCCATTAGCCTGGTGTTGGCTTAGCGGTTAGGGTGCCGGCCTGGGATCCTAGGATCCTGGGTTCGAATCCCGGTCGATTGCTGAATTAACGCCAGGGGGGTTGACTCAGCCTGTCATCCTTCCGAGGTCGGCAAATTGAGTACCAGCTTGCTGGGATGAATGATCACGGTGTGTACCCCGATTTAGAATAGGTACACCGTATCCCTACGCATCCTAAGAGCGTGACCAAGGGTTGGCGTCAGGAAGGGCATCCGGCCGTAAAAACATTGCCTCAAACAGGGAACCATGATTGTCATGGGGCCCGCAAGGCTAACCCCTGCTCTACCGGGTAAAATGGCCTTAAAACGATCATTCATTCATTCATTCCTTCATTCATATTCCCACCCCTCCCCATTCCAGTTCCTCCTCCCCCAAGCCCTTTTTTTTTTACCTCTCCCTCTCCTCCCCCAAGCCCTGTTAGCCCTTCCACAGATCTCCTGATGTCCCTGTTCTCTACTGTTGTGCTTGTGTGGTTCCCTCTCTCTCCCCATCTTGTCTCACGCTCCCTTTATTATATGTTTTATGTGTCCTTTTAGTTTTTTGTTTTTAATGTTAGCTCTTACAGGAGCCTCGATCTTGTATACAAAAAAATAATAATAATAATAATAAAAAGTTTGAACAACATCGGTAAATGCATGTCCGAGAAATGGTTGAGGACGTGTTTAACATCGAATTTTTTTTTACAGCTACAATGGCCTCCAGTCGGCCATGTTTGATCGCATCGTGATAGAAAATTATGTGCGTATATATTGTTATGAATTTGGTAGAGCAACATCTAGAGCTAGGTAGATCTGAATAGGTAGGTATTCGGCTGTCGTGACAGGGACTCTACATGTAATAAGTTCTTGATGTTTAGGCGTTTGTCGGGGGAAGATGTATGATTGTGGACCTACCTGGAGGTTCGAGTGTTAAATAGTGAGGGATTAAAGGTAACGCCCCCGTGAGTCTCACCTAGTAGTCAAACCTTTGTCCATTATGGCACTGCAAACCACATAAACATTAGTTAGGTCCTTAGCGCAACATTAAATAATTCCTTTCCCTGACAATGACTTCGGAATAAATGGACAGGAAACCAGGCCAAAAACACCGCCACAATTGGCCGCCACCGTTTACACCTCCAAGGCCTACAAACCTCGCCTGGCACGTGTTATAACACAAGCACCGCGGGGTCGGGGACGGGAGATGTCAGGAGAGCGATGCCGCAGAGGGCGTGACCGGCGAGTTGGGAGGCTATTATTGGCTGAGGAGTGCGCCAATGTGACGTCATCGGCCAGAGATATTAGCGACGGTCGGACGCCATTACAGGCAGTTCGTGGGGGACCAGTTCGTGGGAGGCAGTTCGGAGACAGTTCGTTGAACAGTTGGCAGTTCGTAGAGAGTTCGTGAAGAGTTGGCACTCAGCAGAGGCAGCAGTTCGTGGGAGCAGTTCGTTGAACAGTTGGCACTGAACAGTTGGCACTGAACAGTTGGCACTTGGCTGCCAGCACTCCCGCAGAGAGTCGAGTCGAGTGGAGTTCAAAGGAGTCCTTCCTGTCCCTGGTCAAGTGGAGTTTGTGCCCGCGTTGGAGGTCGTCGACGCATGGTGCTTTTTGGTGCGTGGTGCTCGGCCTTGTGGGACTTGGAGCGAGGGACCTCGTGGTGTGCGATCGGGCCGAAAGGAGCGGTGTTGGACGGCCGCCACAAAGACGACGAAAGACAGACAAGATAAGCCCGCATCCGCGTACATTTTGAACGACGTGACGTATTCTTTTCGTAATTCATCTCCCTCGTTTTGTGTTTGCTGTCAGTCGTGTGGGGACGTCCCGATCTAGGATATTAGATTTACCGGCGGGCTTTTTCACTGGCTTTACTTCTCCATAATAAATCCTTGTATTATTTTCTGTATATATCTGAACGCAGTTTCCTGGGTGTTTGATTTTAATAGATAAGGCGGCGGGGGGGGGGGGGGGGGGGGGGGGGGGAGCTTCGCCGTGTCCGCCATTCCGCGCGTTTAACTTTGTGTTGAGTTTGAATCCGCTATTGAGTTTTCGCCTCGGGAGTGTAAGTCTCGCAATCGACCATCCGTAACTGTGGTGTTAATCACGGTTGCGTAACAAGTGGTGTCAGGAGTGTAGGATTTGAACCCGTCGGACAAATTTTTTTTGTCCGCGGCGAGACATCGACACGGTCGGGCGTGCATTGCGCCCGACGTTCGAACGCAAAATTTTTATAGGCGAGGCGGAGAAATTTAGTAATCAATTGGGCATACGGAGCGTGATATCGCGTCTTCGTCAAATTTAAATTGTGTTTTTGGAATTGAAATAAATACGCGCGCGGGGAACGACCTTCCGAAAAGCGGATGTCGGAGGTCGACGAAATGGAGGTGCGTAGCGAGGCCTCCGTCAGCGTTGGGAGTGAGCCGGAAATAGGGGAATTTGATGCAGAGGTGAGCCTTGGAACCTCCCTCGTCCCGAGCACCAACTTATGCCCCTCCCCTACCGGGGAGTCGGGAACAAGTGGGACGGCCCCTAGAGACGACCAGGCTTTAATGAAATTTTTAAAGGAATTAATGGATGCTCAGGGTGAGCGAAACCTTGCAGAAATTCGGGGAATAAATGATAAAATTGACGGGCTGGAAAATAAAATGAGTAATGATATGGGAGGAATGAAAAGCAAAATGGAGTCCCAGGGGAATGAATGGAGGGAAGGACTGAAGGACCTGAGTGACCAAATTAATGGATTGAAAGGGGAATGTTTCCCACATTCTGGCCTGGTTGTTTATCGGGACCGTGTGGATGTCACAACACCCCAACCGGGGGATGAATTTGGAATTGTGCAGCACCAGGGCGGTGGTGCGGAGCAAGAGGGGGTAGAGTTTTTGGGGGTCCATGCGATAGAGCCGGACCGGGTATTTATTGGGGATATTGATCAAAGCCTGGCGGGGCCAGGAATGATTTGTGGAAATGATGAGGATGAGGATGATTTGATCCAGCGGCTGGAGACCTGTGACAGTCCCATGGAGGTAGAGCTTGTTCAGGCCCAAAGGAGCCTGGGTGATGAGGTGAGTTGGTCCGAGGAGGTGGTTGGAATGACCGAGGGGACGCTCATTGTACACTGCTATTTGGAAACAGAGGCTCCAAAATTGGACAACCAGTTGGGGGAGTGTGTTGGCTCCGGGCTGGATTTGGATCTTGGAGGATCGGGAGATAGAGCTTCTGGAGATTTGGTCCCTGTAGGGAATTTGGATCAACTGCAGGGAGGGGCAGAACAACCGGTGGTAGAGGTTGTTCCCTGCAGCTGCGGTTTGGCAGTGGGAATGAAAATTTGTAAAATAAAATTTAAAATAAAATTACAATGGGAACTTGATTTGGAGCAGCCATGGTTGGGATTGGTTCCCGGGCTGCGGGATCTGGACATGGAGAGGTCATGGGTGATGGCCTCGGGCAAAAGTTGCCTCTTTCAAAATTTGGGTATGCCAGCCAGCTGGGGGGCTGTGATGGCGAGATTTGGACGTGGGGTCCAGCCTTGGGTGTCGAGGTACGACCTGGGTCCCACGGGGGGTCTGGTGGAGTGTGGCGTCCCTTGTCCGTCGGGGCGCCGTCCGAGCCGGCGACTCGGGCCGGCAGGGTCACCGGACCCTGGTGGGGGTTAAGACCTCCAGGGAAGTCCGAGGTGGTTTCTCAAGCCTGGGATGGCAAATATTGAGGACCACTAGGGGGAGGTGTTGTGGGTCGCGCTTTGGTGGTGGCACTGCGGACGGCCAACTTGGGACTGATGTGGTGACCACCCGGGCATGCGGCCAGGCACTCTCCTCCAGTGACTCTGGGACAACCGGCATGTGATGACCTGCCATGCCGTGTTGGTCTATGGACGCGGGTCAAACCGAATGGACAGGGATGGAGATAGCCTGCCGGACAACCATTGGGGCATCTGTGGAACGTGATGGTGTGAGTGACCTTCCACAGATGATCCGTTATGATTTATGGACTCTCGGGTTGGGAAGAGAGCCATGGGGATGTGAATCGGGAGATGTGTAACGCGCCGAGCATATGGGCCATGCTCGGCTGGCATGTGTATGGCAAAGCATCCTTCTTTGGTGAGGTTAGTAAAAGGTGACAAATGTTTGGCATGGGTAATCTGTGGGTTAGATGCAAATTTAAGGGTGGATTTTGAAATGTCATGGTGGACACTGTACAGTGACGCCATTATTGATCCAGGTGTGTAGACCAAAGTGTTGGAGGCTGTGATGAAATTAATAGGGTAGCAAGACACAGCTTTCATCTGGTTGCGGGGGCAACTGTGCTGATATTTGGGACGCGGGATGATGGGGATGTAGTTGTGTAGCCTGAGGGTCAACGTGGTGCTGTGCGTGTCCGAGGTGTGTGGACCATGTCTTCTGGGTGGGTCTCCTGGTGGAGCATGGCTGTTGACTGAACCTTGGTGTGGTCAACTGTGGGTGAGCACTGGGGGGCTGCAGTTCTGTAGTCGGACTGGGGGATGATGGGGAGGTGCAGGGGACGTGGCTGTAGGGATGCCACGCACTGCGACCGTGCCCCCCAGGGCCGAGGTTGTGTGTGCGGTAGTGTGTGTTGTGGCAGCAAGTGCTCACCACATTGGCCAGCTGGGGCTGCTGCAGCTGTGTTCCTCGCAGGGGGGGCCGAAGGATGGATGGTGGGTCGCGCCCTTATGGACACTCATGGGCCATGTTGGCGTTTTGACTGCTCACCTTGTCCCGGTGACCCTTGCATGGTAGAGGTGCAGAGCTGTCGTGGCCATAGGTAGTTGTGTAGCGATGATCACCGTTGGATGCGGATCCACATACCTGCCAGTGTAGTGGGGACAAAAGAGAAATTTGGAAGTATTTGGTAGGCCCAATGTGAAATTTTGGGAATTGTATGGGTGGATGACACTCTTGAACCTGACCAACCTGCAACTACCTGCACTTGAGGTGAGTGTTTTGAGGAGTACTGTCCCAGGCTTCAGGACTTGCTTTGGAAATTGGGGACATGTAAATTGGAGTTGGGAGGCGGGTGAGAGTGATGACATGGCCGGTGAGGGGATGGAATGGGAGCCACAGTGTCTTGTGGGTGGCGTATGTTTTTGTATTGTGGTTAGGTGTTTTGATGTGGTCGTGAGAGTGGAACCGGGAGAGTGAGTGATGATTATTGGAGATAATGAGGGGCGATACTTGTGCTTTTGGAAATGTGCTTTTGGAAATGTGTGATGGTTTAAATGTGAACTGGGGGATTTCACCTGTGGCAGGCCATGGCAAGCCTTGTAACACCTTTTACACCAAGAATTGTACTGAATTGTGCTGAGTTGTGTGGAGAATTGAATGGCAGCGGGGGAGGAAGTGTGTTTTGGGGTCTTGTGGGTGGGGAAGGTGTGTGTGTCCGCAGGTACAGAGCAAGCTCTGAGGAGCGATGCCTGCGGGCCCCCCTCTGCGGCAATTACCCCTGGCAGCCGGTGGTAACTGGAAATTGGAGCTCGTCGGTGGAGGGTCTGGTTGGGCGCCGCGGGGTGAGGAAGTCCCCCGGTGACCCGTGTTGCTGCGCGAAAGCAGGAGGCAAAGGAGCCTGGTGTGTGTGGAGACCCTCACCGGCGAGGTAACGGCGGAAAGGGGCTGTTGGGCTGTCACGGGGCCAAGAGGTAAAAGGGGGGGGGGGGGGGGGGCAATGAACTTGTAAGTCGGTTGACTTGTTTTTGGGACTGCGGGCACCACAGCCTGATGCGCCCCCACCATCTTTTTGTGCGGTACCTCCCCGCTGCCTAGTTGAGGAATGCACACACACGTGAATGACATCAATGCCATGGTCCTGCAGGGGGTGTATTGAAATAAGTGCTTTGTTGATTTTTGAAATGCCTTGATGACCTATGGAATGAGAATGAGTGGTTAAGGGGTCTGTGTTGCATGAATGTGGGCGAAATCCACCGAGCCGTGTCACTCACCTGTAACATCTGGACAGGGCCCGTGGAAATTTAGGGGGATGCATTGGGGATGGCCCCGCAGGTAAGGTTGTGTCTTGTGGCATCCACCGGGGGACGCGGTCTGTAGACCGGGGTATGTACAAAGGTTAGAGTTTTGAGTTTGGAAAGATGGTTAAGTTTTGTGGTTAAGTTAGTGTTGTGTGTTGTTTGTTTCCTCCCTCCACAGGAACAACGAAGAAAATGTACATACTTGCATGATGGTTAAGGGGTTCAGCATGTTAAGGAAGTGTAGGTAGGTAGTCCGACTCACTTCCCACAGCCCTTCCTGATTTATTTCATAGGTTAATTAAGTGTGTGACAGTAAGTGTTAAGGCTGGAATGGTAGCGCCTGCGGTGAACCTTGCAGGAGCTACGGTTCCAGGGGGGGGGCTGTGTTATGAATTTGGTAGAGCAACATCTAGAGCTAGGTAGATCTGAATAGGTAGGTATTCGGCTGTCGTGACAGGGACTCTACATGTAATAAGTTCTTGATGTTTAGGCGTTTGTCGGGGGAAGATGTATGATTGTGGACCTACCTGGAGGTTCGAGTGTTAAATAGTGAGGGATTAAAGGTAACGCCCCCGTGAGTCTCACCTAGTAGTCAAACCTTTGTCCATTATGGCACTGCAAACCACATAAACATTAGTTAGGTCCTTAGCGCAACATTAAATAATTCCTTTCCCTGACAATGACTTCGGAATAAATGGACAGGAAACCAGGCCAAAAACACCGCCACAATTGGCCGCCACCGTTTACACCTCCAAGGCCTACAAACCTCGCCTGGCACGTGTTATAACACAAGCACCGCGGGGTCGGGGACGGGAGATGTCAGGAGAGCGATGCCGCAGAGGGCGTGACCGGCGAGTTGGGAGGCTATTATTGGCTGAGGAGTGCGCCAATGTGACGTCATCGGCCAGAGATATTAGCGACGGTCGGACGCCATTACAGGCAGTTCGTGGGGGACCAGTTCGTGGGAGGCAGTTCGGAGACAGTTCGTTGAACAGTTGGCAGTTCGTAGAGAGTTCGTGAAGAGTTGGCACTCAGCAGAGGCAGCAGTTCGTGGGAGCAGTTCGTTGAACAGTTGGCACCGAACAGTTGGCACTGAACAGTTGGCACTTGGCTGCCAGCACTCCCGCAGAGAGTCGAGTCGAGTGGAGTTCAAAGGAGTCCTTCCTGTCCCTGGTCAAGTGGAGTTTGTGCCCGTGTTGGAGGTCGTCGACGCATGGTGCTTTTTGGTGCGTGGTGCTCGGCCTTGTGGGACTTGGAGCGAGGGACCTCGTGGTGTGCGATCGGGCCGAAAGGAGCGGTGTTGGACGGCCGCCACAAAGACGACGAAAGACAGACAAGATAAGCCCGCATCCGCGTACATTTTGAACGACGTGACGTATTCTTTTCGTAATTCATCTCCCTCGTTTTGTGTTTGCTGTCAGTCGTGTGGGGACGTCCCGATCTAGGATATTAGATTTACCGGCGGGCTTTTTCACTGGCTTTACTTCTCCATAATAAATCCTTGTATTATTTTCTGTATATATCTGAACGCAGTTTCCTGGGTGTTTGATTTTAATAGATAAGGCGGCGGGGGGTGGGGGGGGGGGGAGCTTCGCCGTGTCCGCCATTCCGCGCGTTTAACTTTGTGTTGAGTTTGAATCCGCTATTGAGTTTTCGCCTCGGGAGTGTAAGTCTCGCAATCGACCATCCGTAACTGTGGTGTTAATCACGGTTGCGTGACAATATATACCATTGTGGCGGACACAAAAGCCCACTGGCGTGGTGACATCATTCCACGCACCAAGTGGGCGGTTGCCACGCCCGAGGGGTAGGCGTGGCCTCATGATATACACCGGGCGACCAGCCCGGAGCATTTCAGTGTTACAGTGTAGTCTTACAATAAAGACGTTTATATGTTACCGCTTGTCCGCTTCCTCCTTGCTCACAAGCAGCGCGCGTAACGCCGCGCTTTACTGGTGACCCTCGACGTTGGATCTGCCGTAGCGATCCTTCCGAACACGACGCCATTGCAATGGCCAACGACAAGGCAATGGCGATTAAACTTCCCGAATTTTGGGAGGCCCAGGCCGAAGTCTGGTTCGTTCAAGCCAAAGCCCAATTTCAGCTTCGGCGCCTCACCAATGACGACCTGCGCTACTGCCATGTCGTCGCCTCCCTCGGGCCCGGCACGGCCGCTCGAGTTGTGTCCGTCCTTCGCCACCCACCGGACGGCCATAAGTACGAGGCACTCAAGCGGCTACTCCTAGCCACGTTCGGCCTCACGGACGACGCACGGGCCGATCGCCTCCTGGATCTCCCCGAGCTCGGTGAGACGCGCCCGTCGGTCCGAATGGACCATATGCTGTCACTGTTGGGCGACGAAGCCCCCGGTTTGCTATTCCGGGCGCTTTTCCGGCGCCAACTTCCAGCACAGGTTCGCCTCGCGTTGGCCGGGACCGAGCTAACGGAACCCCGAGCATTGGCCGCCAAGGCGGACAGGTACTTCGCCGCTTCGGACACGCGGGCGAGCGTCGGCGTGGCCGTCACGGCCCTCGACGCTGATGTTCAGCAGCATGTTCCACAGCATCAGCTTCGACAGCACGCTGATGTTCAGCAGCATGTTCCACAGCATCAGCTTCTACAGCACGCTGATGTTCAGCAGCATTCTGATACGCACCTCGTGAACGCCGCCACGCCCCGCCCACCGCCGCGGCGAAAACCGCCACCGCGGGGAAACCCGCCAACTCCACCGGCCGGGCGGAGCCAGCCGCGCTCCTCCAGCTCCACCACCTGGTGCTGGTTCCACGCCAAGTTCGGCCACGAAGCTCGGCGGTGTCATCCGCCGTGCTCCTTCAACGGGTCGGGAAACGCCCGGGCCGGCGCTCAATAGTGGCGATGAGCGCCGGCCGTTCGAGCAGCCTGCTGTTCATAACGGACACCTTCTCCGGGCGCCGTTACCTGTGCGACACGGGAGCGCAGGTGAGTGTCATTCCCGCCGGCACGTCAGACAAGCACGCCGCGGGTGGGGGCCCCGCGCTGCTTGCCGCGAACGGGACGCCCATCCGTATGTACGGAAAACGCTGCCTCTCTGCGGTTTGGAGGGCAGGTTTTCCGATGGACGTTCGTCACCACCGACGTGCCCATGGCACTGCTTGGCGCGGACTTCCTGTGCGCTAATGGGCTCCTGGTCGACGTCAAGCGCAGACGGCTCGTCCAGGCCGAGACGTTCAGCTCGCTCGCTTGTGCGTTGCCCAGCTCAACGAGCGGCTTGCCAAGCTGCTTGCCGAACGATTCGGTTCTGGCCACGTTGGTCTGTACGCTTCCGGCAGCGGACGCATTCACCCGCCTCCTCGCCGGCTTCCCGGCCCTCACGCGGCCCACCTTCTCGGCGGGGGCCGTCAAGCACGGGGTGGCCCATCACATCCCCACCGTCGGGCCACCGGTCTACGCCCGGGCACGCCGCCTCGAGCCGACGAAGCTGGCGGTGGCAAAAGCGGGGTTCGCTACCCTGGAGCGACTCGGCATCGTTCGGCGCTCAGAGAGCGCTTGGGCGTCGCCGCTGCACATCGTGCCGAAGCCCGGCGGGGGATGGCGACCGTGCGGGGACTATCGCCGTCTCAATGACGCCACGACTCCCGACCGCGACCCCGTCCCCCACATTCAGGACTTTTCCGCCCGTTTGGCGGGCAGGTCCTTCTTCTCGAAGGTGGACCTCATACGCGGCTACCATCAGGTCCCCGTCAGGCCGGAGGACGTCCCGAAGACGGCAGTCATCACGCCATTCGGACTCTTCGAGTTCCTGCGCATGCCCTTCGGTCTGAAGAATGCGGCTCAGGCGTTCCAGCGACTGATGGACAGCGTCCTGCGCGACTTGGATTTTGTCTACGTCTACCTGGACGACATCCTCGTCGCCAGCGCTTCCCGCGAAGAGCACCTACGCCACCTCCGCACGCTCTTCGAACGCCTGGGCCAGCATGGCCTGATTGTGAACCCCGCAAAGTGCCGGTTCGGCGCCGCCACAATCGATTTTCTGGGGCACCGTATCACCAGGCACGGAGCCGTCCCCCTGCCGGCCAAGGTGGAGGCGGTGAAGGGGTTTCCGCGCCCCCGCACGATCAGAGGGCTGCAGGAGTTCCTGGGCATGGTGAACTTTTACCATCGGTTCCTGCCCCGTATCGCCCAGCTCCTGCGCCCCCTGCACGAAGCTCTCCGAGGTAAGCCGGGCAAAGGCGACGTTACCTGGACCGAGCAGATGGACACGGCGTTCACGGGCGCGAAGCTCGCCTTGGCTAACGTCACCATGCTCGCGCACCCGGCGCCCGATGCACCGATCGCCCTCACCACCGATGCCTCGGACTACGCGTTGGGCGCGGTGCATGAGCAATGGGTGCATGGAGCTTGGCAACCGCTGGCGTTCTTTAACCGGCAGCTTCACCCGCCCGAACGCCGTTACAGTACCTTCGACCGCGAGTTGCTCGGACTTCACTTGGCGGTCAGGCACTTCCGCCATCTGCTCGAGGGCCGGGCGTTCACTGCCTTCGTCGACCACAAGCCGCTGATCTTCGCGATGGGCAAGGTCACCGAGCCGTGGTCGGCCCGGCAGCAGCGTCACCTCTCGGCCGTGTCCGAGTACACGACGGACATCCAGCACGTCGCGGGGAAGGACAACCCGGTGGCGGATTGCCTTTCCCGGGCCGTCGCCCACGCAGTCCACCTCGGCATCGACTATGCCCGGATGGCAGCGGACCAGGCCGCTGACCCCGACGTCCAGGCCTTGCGGACCGCCGTCACGGGCCTCCGCGTCACCGAGGTGCCGTTCGACGGCGCGGGCGTGGCCCTTTTGTGCGACGTCTCCCTCGGGCGTCCTCGCCCCATCGTGCCCGCGGGCTGGCAGCGCCAGGTGTTTGACGCCATCCACGGCCTGTCCCACCCGGGCGCGAGGGCCTCCCAAAGGCTGGTCGCCGACAAGTTCGTCTGGCATGGCCTCCGGAAGGCCGTCCGCGGCTGGGCCAGGACGTGCCTCGCGTGCCAGCGCGCCAAGGTGCACCGGCACACCCAGGCCCCGTTGGCCCCGTTCACGGTGCCGGAACGCCGGTTTGACCACGTCCACATGGACCTGGTGGGACCTCTGCCCCCCTCGCGGGGTTTCACCTACGTCCTCACCATGGTGGACCGCACCACCCGGTGGCCGGAGGCCGTGCCCTTGGCGTCGACAACGGCGGCCGATGTCGCGCAGGCTTTCATCGCCACCTGGGTCGCCCGGTTCGGCGCCCCCTCAGACATCTCATCCGACCGCGGCCCCCAGTTCACCTCGGAGCTCTGGGGGGCGGTTGTGCAGGGGCTCGGGGTCCGGCTGCACCGAACCACGGCCTACCACCCCCAGGCTAACGGCCTGTGTGAGCGATTTCACCGCTCATTGAAGGCCGCGCTCCGGGCCACCCTCCGCGACGGCGGCTGGGTCGACAGGCTCCCCTGGGTCCTGCTGGGCCTCTGGACGGCGCCCAAGGAGGACCTGCGCGCATCCGCGGCGGAGTTGGTCTTCGGGCAACCGCTGCGGGTGCCGGGCGAGTTCCCCCCCGACTCCACGGCACCATGGTCCGCGGCACAGCAGCGCTCCGCTCTGCAAGAGACCGCCCAGAGGTTCGCCCCGGTGCCAACGGCATGCCACGGGCACCCACCGACGCACGTCGCCCCGGAGCTTCGCACGGCGGAGTACGTCTTCGTCCGCCACGATGCCCATCGGACACCACTGCGGCCCCCGTACGATGGGCCTTTCCGCGTGCTGGAGACCAGGGCGAAGCACTTCACCCTGGACATCGGCGGTACTCCTGACCGCGTTTCGGTAGACCGCCTCAAGCCGGCCCACCTCGATGTGGACCATCCACCGCCAGTGGCCCGACCCCCACGTCGGGGCCGCCCTCCTGCGGGCGGACCCCCGGCACCGCCCAGCCCCGCCGCCACGCCGCCCCCCGGTCCTGCACCCATCCCAGGGGCAGCTAGGGGCATCCCACCTGGCATCCCTGCACCCCGGACGCCGCCGATCGCCAGGGGGCGCTTCGGCCGGGTCATTCGTCTGCCCCGCAAACTGGCCCTCCAGGTGCGCGGGAATTCTGGGGGGGCGCGTGTGGCGGACACAAAAGCCCACTGGCGTGGTGACATCATTCCACGCACCAAGTGGGCGGTTGCCACGCCCGAGGGGTAGGCGTGGCCTCATGATATACACCGGGCGACCAGCCCGGAGCATTTCAGTGTTACAGTGTAGTCTTACAATAAAGACGTTTATATGTTACCGCTTGTCCGCTTCCTCCTTGCTCACAAGCAGCGCGCGTAACGCCGCGCTTTACCATCATGTATCGTCTTTGTAGTTGAGGAATTTTCTGTAAGTACCTCCAAAAGCTAGGTGACAATCCTTAAAGTATAACCAGCGATGAAGGATTGAGACTCTTGCCATGACCTGTTTTGTGTGGTTTTATAGTTTGTATTTTATGGATGTATTCACATTCTAATTGTACATACTTTAAAGCGGTACTTGGTTGAAAAAAATAATGTTAAAAAATTGTGGTCTGCATTGGCACATTATGTGCAGACAAACAATCAGACAAACGGACAGAAATGAAATACCCCCTCTTCTGGTTAGGGTAACAAGCCCTCGGAAGTAATATGTAAGGAGAGAAACAGCTCTGAAAACATCACAACCTGCATCTGAAAACCTGATCCTACATGGGAAAAAATATGCAGATACTTGGGCCCTTGGAAGACTTTGGTCCACCTTCTGACATCTGTAGCAGGAGATTACAAACAACGTGAGTAGCCAGACATTCTGGATTCAGTCGACCGCAAAGAGCATTACGTACTGGATCCAGGTCCTCACAGTTAGCCAGACATTCCGGATCCAAGAAACTGCAATGGTACAGAACCACTAGACCAAAGGGACCTCACACCGACTCGGATGTCACAAAGACCACCATGGATACAGGAGACCACCACGGCTACAGGAGACTACCACTGATACAGGGGACCACCACTGATACAGGAGACCATGACTGATACAGGAGACCACCACTGATACAGGAGACCACCACTGATACAGGAGACCACCACTGATACAGGAGACCACCACGGATACAGGAGACCACCACGGATACAGGAGACCGCCACTCATACGGGAGACCGCCACTCATATGGGAGACCGCCACTCATATGGGAGACCGCCACTCATACGGGAGACCACCACTCATACGGGAGACCACCACGGATACGGGAGACCACCACGGATACAGGAGACCACCACGGCTACAGGAGACCAAAGCAACAAAGGTAGTTAACTGGATGCATATTCAATGTGTCAGAAACAACCATTGATCTATTGTTCATTATGATGTTGGTGACATTGATCTGTTGTGTGAAAAACCTCACTGACTATGAAAAAGCCTAGTGCATCGAAGGCCATTTCTCCTCTGCAAGAAGCTTTCAATCATTCATCAGAAAGACTGTCGTCCATGACAAGACCAAAAGTAAGGTAATTGTGTTTCAACATTCTGGGATGCACGAATATGTTTGGTTGATGTATGGCTGTCCTGTCGGTGGCATTCATTGTAAGTACTGTGTTCCATTCTCACCAACTAACGACAAATGTAAACTAAACCCAATGAAAATGCAACAGGAAAGAATGGTCCATTTGAACTTTCTATTTTGTAAAGACTCAATTCCTTGGAGCTGAAACTGTTGCATTGGCATCAAAATACTGAAAGTTCCTTGCTATATTTTACAAGTTGTCCTCTATATTGTCCCACTGTTGCATGGATGATGACATAAGTACAACGTAAAATTCGATGGTATTCATGGAATACTTAACCTGCGCAGTCAACTTGGTGTGAGCCAACTCTTCTGTTTTTGAACGTTTCTTTTTTTTTTTGATCCAATATGGCTGCCAGATCACGTGAGCGATGACATCATAAATGTATGTTCTCTAATATAATTGTTGCAGAGATCATGCTCAATAAGTTTCAAACTGATCAGACTAAGCATTGTCCCTGTCGAATTATGACGTCATAATTATGGCACCAATGACGTCATCGTTAACAACACCTATTCCCCATATGGAGTTATTTACAATGAGCCACGTTTCTATTTTTTCCATAAGCGGTTTTGGAGATAGAGGTGCAACGTTTTTCGGTTTTTCCAAGATGGCGCCTGTAACACATGACCTATGACGTCATGATTATCATTAAATTATTCTGAAGGAGGAGGCGCTCCTATGGTGGAAATTTCGTGTCCATCAAACCAACAGTTGCTGAATTTTTTTTTATAATGATCGGATGGATAAGTGTTGTATTTGTCGAATTATGACGTCATAACGAAGGCACCGATGACATCATCATTAACATATCTTATTGCAAAATGACTATCATCAAAAGCTATCCAAAATGAAGTGATACATGTTCTGCTAAGTGGTAACCTACATTTCAAAGGGAAGTGGTGCAAACCTGAACAACGAAAATGCTTTCTTTTCGATCACAATAAACAAAACAATGTCATGGATGAACATGTCTAGATCAATATACTTGTATTGTTAGAAAAATGAGGATTTCTGTTTTTGCCTCTGCCAACTAAGGTGGACGGAAGTTATGTTTTCACCCCTGTCTGTATGTGAGAAGAATATCTAAAAAAAGTTATTGACAGACTGGACGAAATTTGGTGGATCGGTTATATGGGTGGAAATGAGAAAGTGATTTGATTTTGTTGAAGATCTGGGATTGGAAATGATTTTTTAAGTGTTTCTTCACCATTGATAGATGATAGATAGGACCAAAAGGATATATGGCATTATATTTCAAAAAGGTGTGGATGACAAAACTTTGTGGATGAGTTGGTTCAGTGGGTGACAAGAACAAGACGATTCGATTTTGGTTAATTACCTTTGCTACCAAAGGTGGATGGAGGTTATGTTTTCACTTCTGTCTGTCTGTTTGTCTGCGAGCATGATATCTCAAAAAGTTGTGGACGGTTTCGGACGAAACTAGGTGGACAGGTTGGGTGTGACGAGGAAGAATTGATTCAATTTTCGTGAAGATCTGGATGTGAGATTTTATTTAATTTCTATGTGATTGTTACGGATTCGTCACTTCCGTTGTGGTGGTTTTCATCCACTGTAAACATTTCTGATTCCATGTACTATTATTGTTTTCAAAAGGTTTATTGTTTATGAACTGTTTTCAAAAGGTGAAAAAGTTAGTGTTAAAATAAATCGGAAACCGGATCGGGAACCGGACGACGACGACGAAGAAGAGAAGAGAGAAAGAAGGCGGAGCGAGTGGAGTCGGACAAGAAGCATAGTTGCTTTGCGGTCCGGAGCGAACGTTGGCAAGCAAGAGTCACGAGTGAACTTTGGGTTTCCCAGGAAAGGGATTCCTGCGACAGAGTGGTTATCGCTGTGACAGATTAACCTGCGTGTCAGGTTTTGCGATCGATTCCCGGAGAAAATTATCGTCGGGCCGTTACGTCTCGAGAACGGGCCGTCGGCCATTTTGACTCGGGCGCCGAGCAAGGTTTCTTTGCTTCGCTTCAGCCTTTGCGCGTCGCGCAAGGTTTTCTTTGCTTGACTTCAGCCGCTTTCACCGCATTCAGACGTATCTAGTGTGTGTGTGTGCAACGTGGCTTTTGAAGATTAATTTGCGGTTCGCCGACTGCGAGCTGCGGAACGTCCATACCCGAGGGTGTGATTTCCCAGTCGCCTGGAGGGCGCCTTTGCACAGCTCTGGCAGCAGGACTGTAACTGCCAACCCAACGGGATTCTGGTCTCGATTGGACATTGATCTGTCGATCGCTGGAGCGGATCGATTTTGGCTTGAAGCCAGGGATTAGAGACATTGGGGATGTTCTTGCTTCACTCACTTGGAGCACAGTGAGTTATATATTACAAAACTGATTGTGCGATCATAGGATATTGATTGTACTTTTGATTCATATTATTGATGTACTGTTATTCTTGTGTGATCTTAATACAATACTTGTTTGTTTGTAACAATTGGTGTGGCTTCACCATTGATCTTTGACATACAGAATAACACATTTTTCTGCCGTGACTCCTCTCAGGGCTCGGAGGTACACCGTGACCAGGGAGTCGGGGAGGAGCACGTAACAGTGATTCTTTACCATTGAGAGACGGGGCCAAAAACGATATATAGCATGATATTTCAAAAAGTTGAATACAGGCTATGACGAAAGTAAGTCGCTGAGTTGGTTCGGTAACAAGAACAAGCCGATTCGATTTTGGTTCATGTCAGATCCAGATCCGACTCATCAGTGGGATACAATTATTTCTCTCTACCAGGAATTAGAGGCAAGGCCTTGGATTGATATGAGAACTACCTTGCATCTAGAAAACAGTTTGTTGTGTTAAATAACTGTGAATCGAACCATAAACTGGTCACATGTGGTGTCCCACAGAGCTCTATTTTAGGGCCTCTGTTGTTCATAATTTATCATGATGATTTCTATAAATCCTCCAATGTGTTGTCATTCATATTGCTTGCTGATGACTCAAGTCTGCTTTTTTTCTCATCCAGATCCATACATTCTCGCTGAAACAGTCAATACTCAACTAAAAGGTGATTTTGATTGGATAACGGCTAATAAGCTCTCATTGAATTTAAATAAAACCAACAACCTGGTATTTAATAGCACAATCGCCATGCTTCTGGCCGGGACCCATTTTTATTCACAAAAAATGTTTGTGCAAAGTAATGACCACCACATTTCTTGGTGTTGTAATTGATGAAAATTTGTCACAGACAATGCATGTCAATAAGTTATGCAAAAATATTTGTAGTAGTGTTGACATCATTAATAAGTTGAAAAATTCCCAAAAGAGATACTTTATATTCTACTCTGATTTTGGCTGGACTGAATTATTGTTTACTTGCTTGGGGGAAATTCCTTAAGGTTGCAGAAAGATAAAATTTGAAGGATTCAAAAAAGAGTTGAGATTTATTTGCAACTAAGGTTATCAATGTCATACAAACGATTTATTTCTTGAAAACAAAATTTTAAAGATAAACGAATTGTACTTGTATCAGTTGGGAATCCTTATGTTTGAGCTAGAAAGACAAGAATTACCAAATACCTTTGTGCAATTGTTTCCCATAAATTATCAAGTCCATGGTTACGCTACAAGACAAACAAGAAAAAGAGCAATCGGAGATTGCAAACCCTCGCCAGGATGTATTTTCAGTGTTTTTTAAGGCTTTTGTGTTAAAACAAATATGGCGGCCGAACCACGTGACCGATGACATCATTGTTTTTTTTCTCCACCAGTTTATGCCGACATGACACAAGAAATTTCATCTTGATCGGATGAAGTTTTGTACTTGTCCAATTATGACGTCATAATGGAGGCACCTATAACATCATCATTAACAGATTTTATTCCCCATGGAGAGTTCTTTACAATGAGCCATGTCTCCATATTTTTCTACACAGCACTTTCGGGGATATGGAGGTGCAAAGTTTTTCGGTTTTCCCAAGATGAGGCCTGCACCACGTGGCCTATGACGTCATAATTATCATTAAAAAATTCTACAGGAGGAGGTGCACCTGTGGTGAAAATTTCCTGTCAATCGTACCAACTTTTGTAGAGAAAATAATATATATTCTGTGCGGATAAACAAACAAACGGACTCCAAATGCAATAAATACCCTCTCCTCTGGCGAGGGTAATACTGGAGTGATTCTTCCATTCCTGCCCCAAGGGCGTCTAAATGAGCCAAATAGATTTATCGATCCAATGCCCCCAGCGCATCTCCCAAGTAGTACTACTTGACAAACATAGCAATTCCGTTTTGCGACCATCTGCCTTCAGAATTCCAAGATTGTTTCAACTGTGAAAGCTGGCAAGGTGTTGAGATAGTTGCTCTCTTTCCTAAGGCAATCACAGAGATGCATAATATCCAGCAGGTTCTTGATTGACTGATGTTCTGGGAATGAGACTTGTCATAACCATCATTGCTAAGGGGAGAGGTGAAGGAATGTCAGGTGTTATTGGAAGATGGAAGAGTTCTCTCAACTTGACACAATGCATTCAGCATGCTGATGATGTATTCCCAACCAGTAGAACCTTGATCCCGAGTGGATGTGCTCTCTCTCTCTCCATCAGTAATTTGTGAAGCAGAACATTCATTCTCCTGCCTGCGTAAGGTGGAAGGTCAAGATCATCCTGCGAAAAAGGATGCGTGAAGATCAACTTTCTGCTCTCAGAATTTTACACATGAACAATACCAATGGAGATCAATTTGGAAACAGTGAGGCAAATGCACATCAAAAGAAACAAACACTTTTCTTTTTCTTTTTTTGTATACAAGGTCGAGGCTCGTGTAAGAGCTAACATTGATCACAAAAAGACAAACGGACACATAAAACATAAGAAAAAGCGAGTGGTAAAACAAGATGGAGAGCAGGGACATCGGGAGATCTGTGGGGGGGAGAGGGCTTGAGGGAGGAGGCATGGGAAGGGGGAGGTGGGGGTGGTGGGAGAGGTAAAAAAAATACATGGACACTGCGAGGACTTCCAGGAAAGAAGTCGGGATTTCAAAAAAGTGTATCTGGGGTGAATTAGCGGGGGTAGAAAAGATCAAGGTTTTGGATGGGGGAAGATAGATGGTGGTGAACAGCTGTTTTAAAGACCTGGAGGGAGGAGTGGGATTGAAGGGAGTGGGGGAGTTTGTTCCAGAGGCGGGAGAAAAGGGGAATGAAAGAGTGAAGGTGAGCAGAGACCATAGATTTTGACAGTTTAACCATAAGAGGGTTGCTGGCAGATCTTGTGTGACCTGTAGGAATATTAGGGGGACAGCACAGAGAGAGCTGGGGGAGCAAGGCCGGAGAGGAGTCGGTAGAAGACCGAAAGACCACCAACCTGCCTGCGGTGAGTGAGTGAAAGGCCCTCGGAGTCAACCTCATCGCAGGAGATTCCAATCATTCTGAAAGCTTTGGTTTCAACAGCGTGAGGCAGGAGCACCGGCCCAGAGGGGAGAGCAGTACTCCATTGAGCTGTGGATGAAAGCCTTGTATGTGGTGAGGAGCTCAGGTGTGCCAAGGAAGGACTTCGCACGACGGAGGATGCCCAGTCGGCGACTGGCTTTGGAGGCCAGCTTGGAAATGTGGTTTTCCCAAGAGAGATCATGGCAGATAGTGAGACCCAAAAGCTTGAGCGACAGAACTTGGAGAGGATTGTTGAGAAAGTAGATGGGAGGGTTTTCCAGTCGGTCTTTTTGGAAACACATAGTAAGAGTGTGAGATTTGTCAGGATTGAAAGACATGTTCCACTTGTTTGACCAGTCTGTGATTTTGCCCAGGTCTGCAGCGAGTGAGGAGGCTGCAGACTGCCGATCAAATATTGATCACAAAAATTGATCAATCTTGTGCGACCTGTCGGAATATTTGGGGGACAGAGCACAGACAGAGCTGGGGGAGCAAGGCCGGAGAGGAGTCGATGGAAGACAGAAAGACCACCAGCCTGCGTACGGTGAGTGAGTGAAAGGCCCTTGGAGTTAGCTGCATTGCGAGAGATTCCAATGATTCTTAATGCTTCTGAACTGTTCTCAAGTTGTTTATTGCACCAGTCGAAGTGGATGCGGGCGCATTCCCAACCTTCCAAGCTTAATCCCAATTGGATGGAAGACCTACAATGCCCATAACATTTCCCTTGAACCCCGCTATTGTGACACTTTACATAAAATGACGATCGTCCAAAATTCTCTATTAAGCACTTTGGAAATTTCAACAAATATTTCTGCAATTCAAGTTTTAATGTCGCCACTAAAGAAATAACTAAAGTCATGAACCCTTTCAATTGGTTTTCATTGCGGATGGGATTTTTTTTGTTAAAATCAATTCCACGGACCACGTGGGATATATGACGAGAGATGCTGATTGGTAGGCCTAGCTAAGTCGAGGGGGATTGTAACACCGGGCTTTTGATGTTCCTGGCCACACACTTATAATGACGCATGTAGCCCCTATCGTTGCCTTTGCGCCATCCCACATCGCCATGCCATCTCGGAGACATGCTCACCGGGCCATTTCATGGCATTCCTGGCTGCAGCTTTTAGGGAATAAGATGCACTGTCTGGGTTTTGTGTGTCCGGGGTAATGGCCTCATCAATCCGGTCGTGTTACCTGTCCCGCTCGCCAAACGTCTCCTTTTCACTTTCTCTACGGAAAACTGCTGAATCATCGATCATTTTGCATTTCTGGGATTCCCACCGTCTGTTCATTCATCGGTCTGTGTCTGTGCAGCAATCCTGTCTTTGTCTGTACGCTATTTGTTCATCTCTGTGTGTGTTAAGAATTGTATTTGTCTGTTTCGATCTATGAAATCATCCATTTTCATCTTCCCATGGAGTTGTCACACACTTGTGAGATTGAGAAACATTACATGTGTTTTGTAAAATAATATTTCTGGAATATCAATTCAAGAAAGATTTTTTACTAATCAGAATTGGTTTATCTGGAATATGAAATGGAAATGTCTTGCACGTCCTAAACACACACACACACACACACACACACACACACACACACACACACACACACACACACACAAAAATACTAACATACACACAATACACACACATTAACATATACACACACACTAACATATACACACAAACACACACACACACACACACACACAAACACACACACTAACATATACACACACTAACATGCACACATACAATACACGCACACTAACATACACACACACAATACACACACACACACACACACACAATCCACACACCCACACACACTAACATACACACACACACACACACAATCCACACACCCACACACACTAACATACACACACACACACACATACATAGACAAACACACACAAACACTCACACATACACCCACACATGTACACACTAATACCCAGACCCACACACATACTAACATACACACACATACACATACACACACACTAACATACACACACTAACATACACACAGATACACACACACACACACACACACATACAAACACACACACACACACACACACACACAATCCACACACACAATACACACACACAATACACACAAACACACACACTCACACACAATCCACACACACAATCCACACACACAATCCACACACACAATCCACACACACACACACACACAATGCACACACACACACACAATGCACACACACACACACACACACACACACACACAATGCACACACACACACACACACAATCCACACACACACACACACACACACACACACACACACAATGCACACACACACACAATCCACACACACAATCCACACACACAATACACACACACAATACACACACACACACACACACACACTCGCACACAATCCACACACACAATCCACACACACACACACACACACACACACACACACACACACACACACACACACACACAATGCACACACGCACACACAGGGTGGAGGTGGGAGAAGTATAAAACATATGAACACTGCAAGGACTTCCAGGAATGAAGTTGGAATTTTAAAAAAAAGTGGAATTGGGGTGAATTATCAAGGGTCGAAAAGATCAAGGTTTTGGATGGGGGAAGATAAGAGATGGTGGTGAACAGCTGATTTGAAGACCTGGAGAGGGGAGTGGAATTGAGGGGAGTGGGGGAGTGGGGGAGTTTGTTCCAGAGGCAGGAGAAAAGAGGAATGAAGGAGTGAAGGTGAGCAGAGAGTCTTGATTTCGGCAGTTTAACCATAAGAGGGTTGCAGGCAGATCTTGTGCGACCTGTAGGAATATTTGGGGGACAGAGCCCCGAGAGAGCTGGGGGGGGGGGGAGGAGCAAGGCCGGAGAGGAGTCGGTAGAAGACAGAAAGTTCACCAACCTGCCTCCGGTGAGTGAGTGAAAGTGATTATTGATTCCTGTATTCCATATATTCCTGGAGCCCTCCCATTCTTCAAATTATGAGTGGCACTTTCTACTTCTGCCCATGTGAGGTATCAGTGCACATATCATCATCTGATAAAAGATGCTATAGCAAGGGCTATCAGTTGCTCCAGTTGATTGATGGGAATAGAATAGAAGAGAGAAGAGAAGTTGAGCACTATACTCCTGCGAATAGCAGCTCTGCATTCCTCTTCTTATTTCTCTTCGGTTGGATTGGTCGCAGAGCCTGACTTTCCTGCATTCCTCCATCTGAGGAAGAGCCGACCCGAAAATCCATTCTGATCGATTATTCTCTTGTACACCAATTTCAGCTTTAGCTGAGTTGGTTGAGCTTTAGCTGAGCTGTAAAGGTTATGGCGGTCTCATTCATCATCGCCCACAATTGCAGGTAATAAAGCAGGATGAGTCGTTCACTCCAGAAAGTATGATTCTTGTACTTCCTTGGAGCAGTTTTTCTACCTCACGAGGGAGGTTTTACCTGCGACATGTCGAAATGTCACAGGTATGCAAGATCTTTGCATGGTTGTCATTGCTGTTGCTGTTATGGTTCTTTGTGGGGGTTCGATTTTTGAAATGTGCACCCATTGGTTGGTTGGACAGCTGTGGGTGGGATATATTGGGAGGACCTCACCCACATTTGTCCCTTTACTCCACCCACCATAGCATCCAGACTAAATGGCATGGCTGCCATCTTGGTTTTCTGGTGGGCCTAAGACATCAGGCCTGTAGGCATCTGCTGATTATCCACTGCCCGGGTTTTTTGCGTCAGATTTCCATTGCTTTTGTTTGGGTCGAGTGTTACTCACAATGAGGGACCCTGAAAAATCGAATCACATGCCGAATAAAAATTATAAATAAGGTTTAATCAAGCCTGTCAGCACGCACAGTACTCCCTAATTAAATAGTATTACGTAATTTTTGAAAGGCCCCATATTGGGGTCAAATATTCCGTGACTGTGTAACAAGTCCGCTCATTCTGATATACTGTAACTGTGGGGAGGGTGACATGCAGGCCCGTATATGCGAGGGTGGGGGAGGAGGGCGTGGGAAATGGGGAGAAATCGCTCCCCCACCCCCCATAGCTATAATTTCGCCCCTTCTAGAAGAAAAAAAAACAACAAAAAAAACACCTTTAGAGGCCATTTTTCCCTGCAAGCGGGGGTTGGCCTTTTTCGGGCACCGTGGTTGTTGTTTTTTTTTCGGTCTCCTTTTTGAAGCAATGTTTTACGGCCGGATGCCCTTCCTGCCACCAACCCTTTTTGTCGCCTTTTACGACAAACAGTGAGCCCGTCCTGAGGGGACTATAGGTTTGCACACCAGTGAACTGGTACTCAATTAGCCGACCTCGGAAGGATGACAGGCTGAGTCAACCCCCCTGGCGTTAATTCAGCGATCGACCGGGATGCGAACCCAGGATCCTAGGATCCTAAGCTGGCACCCTAGCCGCTAGCCCAACACCAGGCATCCCTTCTAGAAGAATATGACCGACCAAAAATAACAAAAGTGCATGAGAAAAATGCTTGACATTTTTGCATGGACTGAGGCCAGACCAATGCAGACCATAGTCTCAGGTATAAATCCTAAACTTCATTAATCCGAGAGAGACAGTAATTGAACGTGATGTATAAGTGGTGTAAACTGTAAAAGGCATCAAGGGTGGTGTATTTTATTTTTCTGTAGGATTTTGGCTCTGCTTTTTATCATCGGAGTTCACGTGTCTTAAATACATCAATTCCGGTATAAGGGGGTATCATTTTATTAGTCCCCTACCGGTGTACACCGGAGGGGACTATAGGTTTGCAGTCCGTCCCTCCGTCCGTCAGTCCGTCAGTCTGTCAGTCCGTCACGCAAAGAACAGTTTTCCGGACTTTATTTCTAAACGCTTAATGCTAATGATTTCAAACTTGGCACATGGTTTCCTCATGATAAGTTACAGATCGAGTTAGAACTTCACGACGTTTCGATCATTTTTGACAAAGTTATGGCACTTTGAACTTTGGTAATTCTGATAATTCTGATGATCCTTAACTCATTGCCATTTTAAGTTTTAATTTCCTTTAAAAACCAATTTCTCTGCAATAATAGGACCGATTGAGATCAAATTTTCACCACGGGAGGGACTCGGTCTGTAGAATATTTTAATGGTAATTATGACGTCACAGGTCACGTGGTTCGGTCGCCATATTGTTTTTCGTGAAAACACGAAAAACCCTTTTTCTCTGCAACGGCTGAACAGATCGAGGCCAACCTTTGCAGGCAAAATCGCATACCCATGACGAACAAAAAAGTCAGCGAGCATGACGTCATGCATCACATGGTTTCGGAGTTATGACGTTTTTAAGCATGAACCTTTAAAACCGAGCTCCTCCCTCATTTTTGATCCAATCGAGGGGAAACTTCACAGATCTGTTCAGCATGTCAATCTACTAAAATGTCCTTTTGGAATTTGCGATAGGCGCGTGCTTTGGCAGATATCGTTAATTAAACGAAAATATTTTTAAAAAAGGATATCTTGTTTATTCTAGAGTTCTCCTCAAGCCGCACCGCACGCCCTCAGCCTCGTCTCGCGAACGTCAACAACGCGACACAGCGCGCGCTTTCGGGAGGGGCGGAGCCAAGCTGAGCAACATGTATATACACATCGATCATTGCTCGTGAACCGGAAAATATAATAAATTACTGATATTTAGCGACTCGAAAGGTTCTTTATCAACAACTTATTTTGGCGTGCTTCTGCTGACCTGTCTGCAAGGTGTATAAATCGAAGTCCCGAGTGCGAATCACAGGTGAGCCCGTCCTGAGGTAATTAGCGATTGGGAACGATTCAGAAACTGTGGGTAAATAACCCTTGGTAATTTCCCCAACAGTTTTCCGGACGACAGACTGCTGGTAGGGGACATGTATTGCAGCGCAATACTCAGAATGCTTGTTTGACTGGCTCCTTTCTCACATATTCTCGCAGAAAGTGTTCTTGCAGAAATGCCATCGGCTCCAGTTGTTTTTATGCGTTTTTTTTTAAGAAACACCGCCTCTTGAATTTCATTCCCCTCCACCACCTCCATCCCTCTCCCCCCTCCCCCTCCTTGGATGCTCCGGCGGGCTACGGGCCTGGTAACATCGATGAGAGATGTTAAGTTAATTTTTCAATAGTGCATTAAAAGTGTGTTTCCCAATCGCGCTGTTCATCTTTTAAGACATACGCATTTACTAATCGGCCTGTTACTGATACCGATACCGATTTTGTCGCAGGTTGTGACCACAGTGTGCTCATTGTTGTTTGCATTAGGATGTGCACCTTTTGTGATAAGCGTAGTCCTATTGTAGCTACTACTAGGCAATGGGTTGTCCAGCTGAGGTCAGCACCTCTGTATACTCTTGTATTTGAGACCTTCAAGTATTAGCATGAATCTGCCATCATTGCTGTACCAAGTTTAGCAGTGAATGTTTTTTTTTTTTTTCAATATCTTTTTTTATATATAAACTTTTATGACTCTCATTTGGAGAACTTTTGCAACACCCCTCGTATTTGGAAAATTGTTTAAATATGATGGTCATAAGTTATGCCGCATGATGACCTGGCCTTCAAATCTGCAGCAATAGCTGTGTAATCATCCAGGCTGACCCTCGGTTTCTCAAGGGTTAAGTCTTGCCATTAAACTACTCGCTCATGGCATTTCAAAGCTGCTGGCAAATGGGAATTGACGAGCAAAGTGCCCGATGGCCACTCACCCTTGTGCTATGGTGTAAAAGTGCTTTGGTATTCCAAGTAGAATGATTACACATGCCATGGTTATTATCATTATTATTCATACTTTATAACTTCAAGTATTGCATTAATAAAAGTTCTACTTTTTACAAACGGTGTTATCAATCCACACAATGAAAATCTCACATTCTTTCACTTTTCTAAAACTGAAAATATTCTTCTGTTTTATTTCCATAGACAGAGCTACATATTATGTTATGAACGAAGAAGGGAATTTGTTTGGACTATTTCATATTATGATGTGCATGTTGTGGAGGAGTTGGTTTGTAAGAGTGTGTGTAAACCAGGGGTGTGTTCCATTGCAAAGCTGCTTGTAGAGCACTCACCAAGTGGATTAAGCACTCAAGAAAGCACTCCAACTAAACGGCTGATGAGGAACGGCAAGCTTGGCAAGCGATAGCAAGCTGATTGGTGATGGAACATACCCAGGGACCATGTATGGACTGTATGGTATCAAACAGGGATTTTTTCTTCTTATACTTTTTTTGGCTTTACTGATTATTCAAAGCTACAACTCTCTTTGCACACCGAGTGCCAATGCTAACAAGTAATAAAAATAAATAAAAAATGTAAAGGGATGTTACTCTAAAAAGTATGTAAACAAGGTAGGGATGGTCACAATAAATGATCATGTGAAACCATCACTATGTTTTGCTTTGAATAATGTTTGTCCCTGGAAAAGACACTGTGTGTGTGTGTGTGTGTGTGTGTGTGTGTGTGTGTGTGTGTGTGTGTGTGTGTGTGTGTGTGTGTGTGTGTGTGTGTGTGTGTGTCTTACATCACACTTATTTTCACACACACACACACACACACACACACTTTAGAGTCTTTTGTAGGGACAACTATTATACAGACTTGGCATTTAATATGGAATATTTTTTTTGTGGGGGTGAACTTACTTTTCAAGATGACTTAGAACCAAAAGTTCATTGGAATTATGTTGAAATTATTCTATATTTTGTTAATGTGAACTTTAAAAGAATCAAAAACCACATTTGACATTACGACGCAAATAAATTGATCCTTGAAAGTGATGTAAACTGATATCGAACTCCATTCACGGACAGTACTGTGTTAAACTTCTGTACGTTTTCCAGAAGTATCTCTTTATTTTGCACATTAGCCAAAAAAAATTTCAACAAAAACAAAAGCTAAATTATGACTGGGATTACGGACAGTAAAATTACAGTTCAGTACTTCGTGTAACCCCCACGAGCATTCAGGAGAGCACGTGCACGTCGAGGCATGCTGTTCACGAGATTTGCCAAGGTTTGGACAGGAATCGCTTGCCATGCAGTGACAATAGCCTGCTGCAATTCACGCACAGAGGTCGGCTGCTGGTCCAAGTTGTCGATTTGACGCGTTAATTCTGCCCACAAGTTCTCTATCGGATTCATATCCGGGGACATGGCAGACCACTCCACATGCTCTACACCACGGTCAGCAAGAAAGTGTTGGATCATGCGAGCACGATGAGGCTGTGCATTGTCATCTTGGAAGACAAAGTTTCCTCGAAAGGCTGCACGAGCAGATGGAAGCAATGTTTCTTCCAGAATGACCCTGTACTTGAACTGGTTCAGGTTTCCATTCAGAACAACCAGGTCAGTTTTGCCCCCTGCATGAAAAGCAGCCCAAACGGTCACCCCACCACCTCCAGCTTGGACTCTTGGCACTATACAATCTTCGTTGTGGGCTTCATGCGCTTGTCTGTGCACTCGGACGCAGCCATCTTGACGATAGACAAGAAATCTAGACTCGTCACTGAAGGTCACGTGATTTTAGTGTCCTGGCTGCCATTGACGGTGCTCTCTGGCCCACTGTAATCAGCGCTGGCTGTGTTGTCTGGTCAGGCGTGTCTTTCTCAGGGGATGCCTGGCATGATAACCTGCTTGAACCAGTCGTTGGTTGACTAGCCTTCTGGATACAGGCACATTTGTCAGTTGCTGCCACTCAGCCCGAAGCCGATTAGCTGACTTGGTACTGCCATTGCAGACTAACCGGTGCAGCTGGCGATCATCTCTCCTTGTGGTTCTGCGTGGACGTCCTGGCCTCGGTATTGGAGTCGGGACACCCCTCTGAGCATTTCGTTTCAGGATCTTTGACACCTGACCTTGAGTGATGCCATACTGCCGAGCAATAGCACGCTGTTTCATGCCAGAATTTCGTAAAGCCACCACTGCATGACAAACAGCATTGTCAAGTTGACGGACCATCTCCAGAGGAAGCGGCAATAACTTTTGTAGACATGCAGCAGTTGTTTTCCACTAATACAGAACGCAACGACCCTTATATACCCGATTGTGAAGCCAATCGTCAAATGTACCTGTCCGTACATTTTGTCACGCCACCTGTGATATAATCCTGTTATTGACTTCTTGCTGCGAAAGACAATCAGTGACATGGTTCTTTCAACAAAGACATCACTGAAGGGTAAAAGAAACTCACCAGATTGATATACTGAGTTCAGAAAGTAAACCCAAGTCAAGAAAAAAAAAAAAATTCCATATTAAATGCCAAGTCTGTATAAAGAAAGATATTCAGTGTTATTGGATGGAAAGTTCTCACAGATGGCTGGAAGGTGCAGTAATTTTTAGGTTTATGAGTTTTATATTCGTAGATTTTTTGAGGTTTGATGTTGTATTGAGCCAATGGCGTGTCCAGGCCATCCCTACATAAGACGTCTAACGCATTTAATGATCCTCAGCCTCACCAGGACATATGGATTACAGTAGATCTGTGCAGGTTCGTATGCAGCTTGTGGCTGCTTGGCTACATCATTTTCTGGGGGAGCGGCTGTGCCGCTGATGCAGTTCCCCCCATTACCAGTCAGATGGTACTCATTTTACCGACCTTGCGAGGATGACAGGCTGAGTCAAAACACCTGGTGTTAATTCAATGGAATGACAGGGTTTCAATCTCAGCACCATAATATCTCAAGCTCGCAATCCTAACTTGAGTTCTGTCAGAGTGGTCTTTGGGTTTTTGGTCACCTTCCTGACCAAGGTCCTTCTTGCCCGGTTGCTCAGTTTGGTTGGATGGCCAGCTTGAGGAAGTCTGGGTAGTTCCATGTTCTTTCCATTTCCTAATGATGGAGCTCACTGTGCTCTTGGGAACTTTCAACACTCTAGAAATTGTTTTATACCTTTTCCCAGATCTATGCCTCCTCACAATTCTATCTCGGAGTTCTGTGGACAGTTATTTGGACTTCATGGTGGAGTTTCTGCTTTGACATGCACTGCCAACTGTGGGACCTTATATAGAAAGGTGTGTTTCTTTCTAATTAATGTCCAATCAATTGAATTGGCCACATGTGGACTCCCATCAAGATGTAGAGACAACTCGAGGATGGTCAAAGGAAATTGCATACACCTGAGCTCAATTTGGAGTGTCATAGCAAAGGTGTTGAATACTTTATTGAATAAAGACGTTTCAGCTTTTCATTTTTAATTATTATTTTGTAATAATATAATTTTATTTTGATATTAATTTAATTATTCCAATATAAAATTCAATGGAAGTAATTAATTAATTAATTAATTAAATTACTCCAATAAAAATAATTTAATTATTTTAAATAATTTTGGAAAAATTTCTGTAAAAAAAAAAAATTCCACGTTGACATTATGGGGTAGTAATTGTAGAGCAGTTACAAAAAATTCCAAAAAGTGTTTTGTAGGCAGGGGTTGCAGGGTGTTTGTATCAGGAATAAATGTTTCTTGCCTCACTTAACTCTGCCTCGACCGAATAAATATTCATAAAAAGATTCATGATTCATCATCATCATCATCATCATCATCAATCATCATCCTCATCAATCATCATCAATCTTCGTCAGCATCATCAATCATCATCATCATCAATCATCATCATCATCATCAATCATCATCATAATCAATCAGCGTCAGCATCATCATCATCAATCATCATAATCATCATCCATCATCATCATCCTCATCAATCATCATCATCAATCATCATCATCAATCATAATCAACATCAATCATCATCATCAATCATCGTCAGCATCATCAATCATAATCATCATCATCATCGATCATCATCATCATCCTTACAGCGTGTCAATGCTGATGCAGCAATCGCTAGTGAAGTTTCGGGTTATGATAGGAGGATCGACATTGCCCTCCCAGCAGTCAGTGTAGGAATGTCGAATTTGTGCAGGGTGCCGGCAATAACTCGCCTACTCTTAATCAAAAGAGTGTGTGTTGTTTAATGGCCACAAGTTAATGCGAGCAGACGGGACACCCAGCTTAACGTCCAAAGGAAGGTGCAGTTTGTGACATAACATCCTGCCTGTGAAACCTACACCAACCAGAAAGCTTTCAGGCTGGCAGACAGGTCCTTCAGTTTAACATCCATCCTACGGACGAAACACACATGGATGTGTCGCCCAGCACGCGAAGCACCAGGACAATAGTTTATAGCTCGGTCGACATTAGAACCCAGTCTAGACAATAAGGGGTGAGTGCGGATACCTCATCTATCTTGCCAGCACTTAAAAGTGAATGAAATAGAAGGAGTCAAGAGGTGAGGAGGTGTGGGATAGAGAGGTGATGGTTAAAGGGGGGAGTATGTGAGTGCTGTCGCTTTAAACATGTTCATTGTTTTTTTTTGCTGCTTTGTGTGAATTAATTTGAAAGTTTTATTGCCTTGTCTGCCCCTTTCCGCAGCCTCTTGGTGTTTACTCAGGCTTAAGGTCATATTTATTGCAGGTTGTAAATCGACAGTCTTTTTACAGTGGCAGGATGGCATTATTCCTGTCTGATCCTCCAGTCTCCATCCCAAAAAATTTTCTACCTTTCTGCTGTCACACCTAGGACATGAAGTTCCTTTTTTGTTGAGGAAAAGTTGTGACCACAGTGAGACCAAGTGAGCCATTTATGGATGACTATAATAATTGAAGATCTGTTAACTGATATTGGAGGAAAAATAGTAGTTTTCTCTCATTTTTACTTCTATATTTTGCTCCTGCTGCTGCTAACCTTTTGTATTTATCATAACAATAAATGCAATGTTTAAGATGGAAGTATAATGAGACTTATTAGCCTCCATTGGACTTAGTTTCGTGCGTACGTCCTTGTGTGCGTGCGTCCATCCGCAACCATATCTTGGAGATGTGTGGACCAATTTTGTTCAAATTTGGCACAAAGACAACACATGAGAGTATACATCTGCCGAAGATTTTGTTTTGTAATCCGACCAAAGATGGCCGACTGGCGTCCTTTAACTCCGTAAAGCAAAATTACTAAAACCACGGGGGCTATGACATTTTATGTCTTTTTCTCATGGTTTGTTGTAATGTGAGAAGATGCACATCACAGAAAGGACATTAACAATCGGGATTTGTGTGTTTGTGTATGTGTGTGTGCTCGCATGTGTTAGAGGGTGGGTGTGAGTGGGGGGGAGGGGAACTTATGTGAAGACTGCATTAAGACAGATGGCCTGTTAATAACACCCATAACTCAGAGAATCAATATGTCAAGATACCTAGACAGCCCAACATTCAATTTGTCATGTCAAGATGCACAATGATCAAGACAGATTAGGGTAATCAATATGTCCAGACAGACAACACCCACAGATCATGCAATTCAATTGGAGTCTGCCTTTCATTTCTGCCAATGTCACTGAACCCTTCTATCCCCATTAACTCTAGCTACCTAGTGTATCCAATTCCTTTTTTAAAGCTACATTCACGTGAAAAAGTAAGTACACCCCATGTAAAGTTTTGACTTTTTCAACATATTTCAACATACAGCTATTTGATCTTCATTTCAACAATATTGACAGATAAAGGTGATATAATATAGCAAATATCATGAAACATTTACATTTAGTAGTCCATTGTATAATTTAAATAAACATAAATGCAAATTTCGCATGTGGAAAAAGTAAGTACACCCCGACATTTATCACTACTTCAAATACCTAAAATTTGAATCAGGTGCACCAGCTCAGGTGCAAATGATTAGAACATCGTTAGAGAGAATCTTGGAGGAAACTGTCTTATTTAATCCTCAGACATTTCGTTTGGTTTGCTCTTTGTTGTTGAAGTGTGCGGCATCACCATGCCTAGATCATAGTAGGGGAGCTCCCAATAGAGTTCGTGACCATTTTCCCGTGATCAAGGTTTGAAGGTTGATTTTGAAAGATAAAAATATATATAAAAAAATAAGCTTGGGTATCTTTTTTTAAAATGCGGGCTAACTCGGCCAGAGGACAAAATCCAAGATGTCCGCCAAAACCGCGAAATCGGGCATATTTCCGCCTACGTGAATGCTACATATACATATTGGGTGTCCATATGTGGGTTTTTCTGGGCCCAGATCTTGCATCTTACATCAGTCAAGTGATATTGTGACTTAAAATGATATTAAATGATTAATGTTGACCAAAATCCAAGATGGCCGCTGCAAAAAACCATGTATTGTATATGTTCATAATTGTGCATACCATAGATTCATCGCTGGCGTCTAAATACAGTTTTACATGACTAGTGTTTTCATTTATAACCTTATTGTTACTATGATGACTTTTTGAGCAGGTAACGAACCAAGATTGCTGCCTTATCTACAAGATGGTTTGATTAAGTTTCACAGGTATTTGTTCACAGGTAGTTGTTAGTATTAATTTCCAGGGAGTACCAGGGTGGACAATGGATCAAGGCATTACAGTTAAGTATATTCAACTAATAATAGTTAAAATATTAGTTAAGTCCCTTTCTTTAAGAGATAAAGATCTGTCCTGTTCAATATTTAAGTTCAGTTAAGTATTAACATCATTCATATCATGCTGTCTGATGTACGGTATGTACAGTAAGTAATAGGTTTTATTTTTCATTGCAGAGTATACCATGGCGACACCACCCATTCAAGGAAAGAAGAGAAAGAGTGAAGATGAGGACCAGCCTCCAGGACTATCAAGCTCCAGTGAGTGTATCCTCTGTCATAAGCATTGTGATGAGGAAAAGAGTAGCTTAAGCCCAGAAGCCTGGCAGCATCTCCAACAACAAGCAGAACGATGGAGAGGATTGGACAAATACGGTCAAGTCTTTGATGCAGTGCCATGGCACAATGGACCAGCTGGAATATATTTCCACAAACTGTGTAAAGTTCAACTGGCCAGTAACTATAAATTGGAGCAGGCACTAAAGCGACAAAAGAAATGTTTTGAAACAGAAATCTCTCGCAGCGATGATGTAGCTGACGAAGCACCTGGACCATCTTGCGCTCAGAGACAATCACGATCACAAACCGGTATTATACAAGACAAACATTTGTGTATTTGGTGTATGAAGGGAGAAGACCTGAAACACCCTGGACGGGACAAGTGGCACATCATGCAACAAATGGATGCATGGCATGTCTTCAAAGGTCACACAGTCCATCTGGACGACGAGAATATGCGGGATCGCATTTTGACACTGATTGATTCCACGTCAGATCCATTTGCCACAGAGATCCGCTACCATCGGTCATGTTGGACGAAATACATCAAAGTCCATGATTATAATGATCAACATTTGCACATGCACAATGTACGACTGGCAGAAGTACGTCAAATGTTTTTCAAACATGTGCGCACTGTAATTTTTGAAAGACATGAACTCCGAACACTACAGAGCCTTCTACAAGACTACACGCAAATGCTGGTGAACTTTGGCATGACTGTGAACACTGTGAAGTCTAGCACAATAAAATCTATGCTCCAAACGGAATTCAGCGACCAAATTGGTTTCCACGAAAGAGTTACAAAAAACGAGCTCAATGGTTTTTGACACGTCAGCTGGTGGAACATACATAGAAGCTGCTGTAAATTGCCTAGGTGCAACTGATGACCAACTCGTCTCAATTGTAGCGCAACGAATTAGAGCTGAAGCAGCAAAAGTATCGCCAATGATCTGGCCACCTCACATTGACGATTTACTCGATGAGGACGAAACAAGCAGCCTACTGAAACAGCTCATTTCCCGTCTAAAACCTTCAAAACCTTCAAAACCTACTTCAAAACCGAAACTATTCCAACACTGAATTTGTCTACTGCGTTGGGCCCACATGTGTCAATCTATCGACAGGTTTGCCTGTTACAGACTTCCAGTGTGAACAGTTAGAAGCAGACACATGCATGTTCTTCATCTACTCACAAATACGTAAAGCTGGAATAGAAACACCTGTTATCATCGACGCAGAAGATACGGACGTGCTTGTATTGGCATCGTATGTTGCTCATAGAACTGAAGGGGTGCTCGCAATGAAGTACAAAAAGCAGTTCATAGATTGTACAGCTTTCTGCCCGAAGGAAATAGCAGATATCATAGTTCCTCTTCACGTCCACAGCGGCTCAGACACAACAGCAGCATTCTTTGGACATGGGAAGAAAACCATCTTCGACATATCATCCACTTCACCTGAAGCTAGAGCGTTCCTCAGTGAAGTAGGGAAACACCTACCGGTCCCTCAGCAGGTGCTTGATCATATGACGCTGTACACCATACGGTACATATACAAGGACAAACAAAGTACCACTCTGTGTGATGCTCGGGCCAGGAAGTGGCGACAAATGAAAAGGAAATCAATACTGCGGCTTCCACCAGACAAAGAATCCCACGATTTGAAAGTCAAGAGAGTGAACTATCAAACCTACGTGTTGCTCAACTACGAAAAACCTGATGCGCCACCGTCTCCTTTATCTCATGGCTGGCATCTCGAGGAAGGCATGTGTCTTCCATTGAGGTACATTCACCCAGCACTCCCAGAAAAACTAACTCAGGCTTTGGAAAGCAGCCCAACTATGGATGATCCAGTTGAGTCTGGGTCCGAGACGGACGATTCGGACAGTGAATAACAATTTCAATCTATCCAACACAAACAAACTGTTATAACAACTATTGTCATTTTCAACCCTACCGTATATGCTACTTGTGCAATGTGTATCACTGCTTGTAAATGTAATGTCATGTCACTGTAAATATAATAAAACAAAATAGAGAAAGATAAATTCTTTCTTACTGATTGCAAATGAAAACCTTGAACATTGTGTCAAATAAAAGACGTTGCAATAGATACAATGTACAGTAGCCATAACTGCTTATCTAACGGGCGAGAGGCAGCCATATTGGTTCGTTACCTGCTCAAAAAGTCATTCATAGTAACAGTAAGGTTATAAATGAAAACACTAGTCATGTAAAACTGTATTTAGACGCCAGCGATGAATCTATGGTATGCACAATTATGAACATATACAATACATGGTTTTTTGCAGCGGCCATCTTGGATTTTGGTCAACATTAATCATTTAATATCATTTTAAGTCACAATATCACTTGACTGATGTAAGATGCAAGATCTGGGCCCAGAAAAACCCACATATGGACACCCAATATGTATATGTAGCATTCACGTAGGCGGAAATATGCCCGATTTCGCGGTTTTGGCGGACATCTTGGATTTTGTCCTCTGGCCGAGTTAGCCCGCATTTTAAAAAAAGATACCCAAGCTTATTTTTTTATATATATTTTTATCTTTCAAAATCAACCTTCAAACCTTGATCACGGGAAAATGGTCACGAACTCTATTGGGAGCTCCCCTACTATCAAAAGAGCTCTCTGAGGCCTTCAGAAAGAAGGTTATAGATGCCTACGAGTCTGGGAAGGGATTTAAAAAGATCTCCAAACAATTTGAAATCAATCATTCGACTGTCCGGAAGATCATCTACAAGTGGAGAAGATTCCAAACAACTGCCAACTTGTTCAGGCCAGGCCGCCTCAGCAAGTTCAGCCCGAGAGCAGACCGCAAGATGCTGAAAGAAGTCTCTAGGAACCCCAGAATGTCATCACGGGACCTACAGGTAGCTCTTGCCACAGTTGATGTCAAAGTGCACGAGTCTACCATTAGAAAGAGGCTGCACAAATTTGATCTACATGGGAGGTGTGCCAGGAGGAAACCTTTGCTGTCCAGAAAGAACATCAGGGCAAGACTAAAGTTTGCCAATGAACACCTAGGCAAAGACCAGCACTTCTGGAACAATGTGCTCTGGACAGATGAGTCAAAGGTAGAGCTATTTGGCCACAGTACCAGAAGACATGTTTGGCGAAAACCAAAGACAGCATTTGACCACAAGAACCTGATACCAACTGTAAAGCATGGTGGTGGAAATATTATGGTTTGGGGCAGCTTTGCTGTATCAGGGCCTGGGCAGCTCACCATCATAGAATCCACTATGAATTCTTCATTGTACCAGAGGGTGCTTGAGGATAATGTGAGGCCATCTGTCGGAAAGTTGAAGCTCAACCAAAGGTGGACCTTGCAGCATGACAATGACCCGAAACATACCAGTAAATTCACCAAGGAATGGCTGAAAAGAAAGAAATGGAGGGTTCTGGAATGGCCAAGTCAAAGCCCGGATCTAAATCCCATCGAGATGTTGTGGGGGAATTTGAAACGAGCTGTGCATGCAAGAAACCCCTCAAACATCGCACAGCTGAAAGAATTCTGCATGGGGGAGTGGGCAAAAATTTCTCCCAGTCGATGTCAGAGACTGGTAGACAGTTATAAGAAACGCCTACTTGAGCTTGTTTCTGCCAAAGGGGGCAATACCACCTATTAGAACCAAGGGTGTACTTACTTTTTCCACATGCGAAATTTGCATTTATGTTTATTTAAATTATACAATGGACTACAAAATGTAAATGTTTCATGATATTTGTTATATTATATCACCTTTATCTATCAATATTGTTGAAATGAAGATCAAATAGCTGTATGTTGAAATATGTTGAAAAAGTCAAAACTTTACATGGGGTGTACTTACTTTTTCACGTGACTGTACATACCGTCCCAGATGTTACCACCTTCTCGGGATGGATGACATTTCACACATTATTCACTGTCTGTGAAATATCACTTCCTTGCTGCTGTCTTAACCTCTGCTTATTAACTCACAAACCATGCACCCTGATCCTATCGCTATCCAACTTGGGGAAAATTTCTCCTGCGTGTATTTTATCAATGTCCCTCATCATTTTCAATGTTTCTATGAAATATCCTCGAAATTATCACCGACTGAACTAATAATAAAAAAATTCAGTCTCCATTGGCCGCTCCTCAATGCTTCGACTACCCAACCCTGAAGTCAATGTGCTAGCTATACGCTATACCCCTTCAATGGTAGATATCTCCTTCCTCAAATGTGGAGAGGAAAACTGATCATTATAATGGAGATGAAGCCAGCTCACTAAAGTCCTGTATGATGAAAACACTCCCTCCTTCAATCTATAAAGCATGCCCCTGCGAATACAACCTTAAATCACATTAGTTTTTAGTTTGTCTACAACAACGTTGAGGATAGCTATTGAAGCCATAATGGTGTCAGTCTGTCAGTCCTTCTGTGGGTCCATTAACATTTTTTGTTTTTTCCCTACTCCTCCAAGACAGCTCAACAGATCATTCCAAAACTCGGCATACTGATTTATGACCTCTATGCGCAAGAACTAATGAAGCCCTTTTTAATATCCATCCAGGTGGCGAGATAATTATCCAATTAACTCAAAATGGAATCTGTGTTTGTATGTCCATCACATATAGCGAGATTCCGTCATCAATGTTTCCTCCTTATTTAATTTTAACCTCTTAATTAAATTTGATCATTCAATTAAAAGTCTTAATTTAATTTTAACCTCAATGTCATCAATGCTCTCTTGCTTTGAAGAATGGAGGAAAGACGGGGGAACGAAGGGGCAGAGAGGATCCTTTTCATCCTTTCTAGGCTCTTTCGATACTTTGGACCCATTTGGACTCCTCAAGATCCTGTAGACCCCTAATACCTTTTGGAACTAGTCGTCTCTTACATTGACCAGTCTGAATACAGATTCAAGTTGGGTTTTTCTTTTCTTCAGATGTTTACTGATATGCATTTATCTCCTCTCTGCATCAAGTATCCCCTAATGTCACATTGTTAACCCTTCTGTGTGTCTGTCTGTATTTGTGTGTCTGTCCATGCCGTAACGTTTTTACCATTTGAGCTATTATCAACAAAGTTTCACCAAAGCCTTACTATGATAATACAGAGAAGGCAAATTAATAATTTTGTCAAAAGGTTAAAGGTTAGCGTCACATGAAATCATCAATTTTCATCCAATTGACCGGAAATTTAAATTTACCATTTGTTTTTTGTCATAAAATTTTCAACAAAGCTTTATTTTGAGAATATGGACAAGTCAAATTAATAATTTGGTCAAAAGGTCAAAGGTCAAAGTTGTCTAAAATCGTTAATTTTCACCCAATTGGCCTGAAATTTTAAGAATTTGCATATTGGGTCACTGAATTTGGTTCACTAATCAAAAGGTAGAAGTCGGTTGGTTTTTTTTAGATCAAAAGGTCAAGGTTGCCTAAAGCCATCAATTTTCATCCAATCGACCTGAAATTTTAAGAATTTGCATATTGGGCCATGGAATTGGTTCACCAATCAAAAGCTAGAAGCTGATTATTTTTCGATCTAAAGCTCAAAGGCCATGGCTGCATGAAATGATCAATTTTCATTTTTCAAAAAATGTTTTCGTTATTTTGAGCATACAGAAGAAGAGGAATACGTCTGAATACAAGCGGATGCGGACGGGCTTTGCCTTTTCAGATGCTTTCTAGTATTCCTTTTGTTTCATTTCTTACCAAAGCATCAAATTTTCATTAGATTAGAAGCACAATAAGTCGAGTGTTTTTTAAATATTGGAAAATTAAATTCCATATGCCTCTAATTTAAGAGTAGTTATCTTGTTCACCATTGAGATCTGCTGTGTAGGAGGAGGAGCTGTATTTTTCATTGGAATTGCTCCATCAAAGAGGGTTGACCACTGTGGCCTAGTACACTTGCATCCTTAAACTGTAATGTTTATTTTGTCCTATTTCAACAACATGGCAATTTAAGAGAAACAGGCCTTTACTTGTATATTTGTCCCGGCCCTTTCCTCTTCAGACTCGCCAAGAGCGTGCGCTGATAAAGTTTGATGAATACTGAAAGAAAACTAAAGGAGGCCACAATTGTATAGTCAAGGACTGCAGCAATCATGTTCGCTGGGAATGCAGGGTTTTTTTTGAATGGACTCCAACACTTTTAATCAAGAAAGGATATGGCAAGTGTCCGTAGGAACTGTATACTGATTCGGGAACTTGTGAGAAACTGATATAAATCTATTGTTTAAGTGCACAGTTGAGTGGTTTACCATTGAGTACTGAGGCAGTAAACTTTTGACAAATTGTTATAATATATTATCACCAGATGCATGCATTCCTCATTCCTCATTTTGGGTCCTGTCCGTCTGTCTGTCCATCCATCCAGAGCCTCTAAATGGCTATTTATTTATATCAACTTTACCATCTCCACTCTCAACACACAACATTGAATTGTTTATTTATTTATTTATTTATGTACACTTTGCACTACCCACTACTGAATACCATCTTGAATGCATTATTTATTTATACACACTTTATCATCACTACTAATGACATACCACCTTCAATTATTATTTATTTATATACCTTCTAACATTTTACAAACAACCTTTAACCTTAAATTATTTATTTATTATATATACGCCTGCATATATATATATATATATATATATATATATATATATATATATATATATATATATACATGCATTTACCGATCTTGGTCAATCTTTGCACACAGATAATGAATTACGGCTTACATATGCACGTCATTTTCATTCGAGATCAGATCCAAGATAGCCGACTGGCGGCCATTTTGTTACTTGAACGTGTCCCCAACCATTTCTCGGACATGCATCGTCAGATTTTGTTTAGACTTGGCACAAACACAGTGCATGATGACATACACATGCACCTCACTTTATTTTGCGATCTGATCAAATATGGCCGACTGGTAGACAGGCAGCCATTTTAGTTGTAAAAAAAACCCGATATTGAAAACGTCCTCAACCATTTCTCAGACATGCATTTACCGGTCTTGTTCAAACGTATACACAGATAACAAATGATGGCTTACATATGCACGTCTTTTTTTTGAGATCAGATCCAAGATGGCCGACTGGTGGCCATTTTGTTACTAGAACGTGTCCCCAACAATTTCTCAGACATGCATGGACCAATTTTGTCCAAACTTGGTACAAAGACAATACATGAGAGAATACATATGCAGAAGATTTTGTTTTGTAATACCTTTTAACGTTTAACCTTTTAACATTTTGACCTTGTATGGCGGCCTTTACTCTGTACAACAAAATTACTAAAACCATGGGGCCGATGACGTTTTATGTCTTTTGCTCCTTGTTTTGTTTTATATAACTTTTGAAGATGTTGTGGCTAGCCAGGAGGTCATTCTTTTTTTTTGGTTTAGTCAGCTGTTGGTGTTTGGTGTGCAATGTAATTTAGTGCGTGTTTGTTTATAGCAGATGAAGTTGGGTTTGCTAAACAATCCACGGATATGACCTCCACCACAAAGGTGGACGGACGTTAGGTTTTCACCCCTGTCTGTCTGTCTGTCACGATTTTTGTCCACAATTTTGAAGCAATCGTTTATTTTTTTTTGGTGTGTTTAGGTGACCGGGCAAGGACAGCAACAGACATTTTTGGGCAGGATCCGGATACGGATCTGGAACCGGCTACTCAAATAAAAATAAAAATCATTCTTCACCATTGAGTGATGAGGCTAAAAATGATATATAATCACGATTTCTCAAAAGGTTATGGATGGATTCGGATGATACTCGGTTGACAGGTTATTTTCTCATTTCTTTGTAGGCGAGCTTTGTGATGTGATGGGTTATGTGAGGTTATGGGAGGTCACAGATGTAAGGCAAACGCAATTTCAGGTGGAGTATGATTCTATCTCATGGGAATGAAGCAAATTCTCCCTGTGCTTTCTACCGCTGACTGTCACCTGGAAACGAAATGTCAATTTTCAGACACTTTTCGGTGGTGGGAAAAACCTGGTAGTCGGAGGGGGTAAATGGCAGATTTTGGTGAAAAATCGAATCGGCCATGTTGACGTGTACTGACAACATTGGCCTGCATTGGTAGCCAGGTGATGATGCTGCCTCTCTTCTCTTATTCTTTGCTCCTCTCTCTCCTGTTCTCTCAAGGGACCGGTTTAAAGTAATTAATAATTTTACTCATGTGTCTATTGTATGTTTAATTGCATTTTGCTTATAACAGGAGAACTCTTTTTAAAATGAATACTAGATGAGAAATCTGGTCAAGACTCAGAAATGATCCCCTCTTCCATTCCTTCAATCATCAAGGAAAGAGTCATGATGGATGTGGTGGAATGATGCGGTGGAATGATGTGCTGGATACTTGAACAGTATTTTTGCTGAAAAGGGCTGCTTTCCACTTACACCTGGAAAGGTTTCACTTACACCTCCATCCAAATGTTTTTATTTTTTATTTTTTTGTATACAAGATCGAGGCTCGTGTAAGAGCTAGCACATTAAACACACATTAACACATAAAACACACAAAAAATAAAATAAACGGACACATAAAACAATAATGGCAGGGGGGGGGACAAGAAGGGGAGAGAGAGGGAAGCACACAAGCACAACAGTAGAGAACAGGGACATCGGGAGATCTGTGGGAGGGAGAGTGTTGAGGGGGGGGGGGGAGGGGGAAGGGATACACAGTATAAAACAAATTGACACTGCTAGGAATTCCAGGAATGAAGTCGGAGATTGAAAGAGGTGGATTTGGGGTGAATTAACGGGGGTAGAAAAGATCAAGGTTTTGGATGGGGGAAGATAAGAGATGGTGGTGAACAGCTGTTTTAAAGACCTGGAGGGAGGAGTGGGATTGAAGAGAGTGAGGGAGTTTGTTCCAGAGGCGGGAGAAAAGAGGAATGAAAGAGTGAAGGTGAGCAGAGAGTCTTGATTTTGGCAGTTTCATCAGAAGAGGGTTGCTGCAGGTCGTGTGCGTCCTGCAGGAATATTTTGAGGGACACAGCACAGGCAGAGCTGGGGGAGCTAGGCCAGAGAGGAGTTCAGTAGAAGACAGTCCACCAACCTGCCTGCTGTGAGTGAGGGAAAGGCCCTCGGAGATAGCTTCATCGCGGGAGATTCCGATGATCCTGAAAGCTTTGGTTTCTACAGCGTGAAGCCGAGCTAGGTGTGAGGCAGGAGCACAGGCCCAGAGGGGAGAGCAATATTCCATCAAGCTGCAGATGAAAGCCTTGTATGTGGTGAGGAGCTCAGGTGTGCCAAGGAAGGCTTCGCACGATGGAGGATGCCTAGTCGGCGACTGGCTTTGGAGGTCAGCTTGGAAATGTGGTTTTCCCAGGAAAGATCATGGCAGATAGTGAGACCCAAAAGCTTGAGTGACAGAACTTCTTGGAGAGGGTTGTTGAGAAAGTAGATGGGAGGGTTTTCCAGACGGTCTTTTCGGAGAGACATAGTAAGAGTGTGAGATTTGTCAGGATTGAAAGACATGTTCCACTTGTTTGACCAGTCTGTGATTTTGTCTAGGTCTGCAGAGTGAGGAGGCTGCAGACTGCCGATCTGAGGGTTGAGATATGGAGCAGCAGAGAGTGGAATCATCAGCAAAGGAATGGAGAGGATTTTCCAGAGAGTCGGAAAGATCATTGATGAAGACCAAAGAGAGCACAGGGCCCAGAACACTACCTTGAGGAACTCCAGCAAGAACAGGAAGGGGAGATGAGAGAATTCCATTCAGGGCCACACGTTGACTACGACCAGAGAGGAAGTGCGCAAGCCATGCGTGGAGATTTCCATGGATACCATAGGAGGAGAGTTTGGTGAGCATAGCTGGGTGCCAGACCGTATCGAAGGCATGTGATATGTCAAGTGAGACAGCTCTAATTTCCTATTTGGCATTGAAGACCTCCATCCATTGTTGAGACAGCAGAAGCAGCATGTCCAGAGTAGAGTGTCCTGGTCTGAATCCAAATTGATGATCAGAGATCAAGCCATTGGAGGAGAGGAAGGATTTGATATCAGAAGCAATGATTGATTCCATGCCATTGCTGATTATTGAGAGCAGGCTGATTGGTCTGCAGTTGCAAGGGTCTGTTTTTGCACGTTTTGTGTGTAAAGCGGTGATGTTTGCTGATTTCCAAGCTGATGGCAGATGACCTTGAGGAAAAGAGAGGTTGAAGAGAACAGAGAGAGGGTGAGATAGATATCCAATATGTATTTCCTTTAAAAAAAAGCTTCTCCCTATAGCAAGTGAGCCACCTGCAAATCTGAAAATGTTTCTCAGCAATCTTGACACCTTGGCAAAAACACATAGTGAGATAATGGTGTTGGTGTACTCATGCTGAAAACATGTGCATCTGAATTGGCTGCTGAAAAAAAAGAAAAACCTGTGCATCTGCTGCAGAACCTTATTGGAGGGTCACATCCCTATTTTTCATGCAAGATCGAGGCTCTTGGAAGAACAAGGTGACAGAGGGTAAAAAGCAACAACTACAACAGCACTCGGTAGAGAGCATTGCTCCATCAGGCTAAACCGTTTATGTTTTGTGTCCCACTGATAGGCCAGATCTGGATCTGGACCTGAACCAAAATCGAATTGGCTTATTCTGGTCGCCTAACCAACCCATCCATCTAGTTTTGGAATAAGTCGTCCCCAACTTTGTGAAATATCATGCGATATACGTATCGTTTTTGCCCGATCACTCAATGGTGAAGATTCCCTTAAGAATTACAAAAAATTTCTCGTATCCAAATCCGGAATCGGATCTTCACCAAAATAGAATAGATTCGTTCTTGTCACGCACCCAACCTGTCCACCACGGTTCGTCTGAATCTGTCCACAACTTTTGAGATATCTTGCTATATATAAGTTTTAGCCCTTCACTCAATAGTGAAGAATCACTTAAAAATTATCGTATCTGGATCTGGATTCGAATCTTCACCAAAATTGAATAAATTCTTCCTTGTCAGACACCCAACATGGCTACCAAGTTTCGTCCGAATCCGTCCACAACTTTTTGAAATATCCTGCTGTGTATCGTTTTTAGCCCGATCTCTCAATGGTGAAGAAGCACTTTAAAATCCTCAGATCCAGATCCAGATCCGGATCTTCACCAATACCTAATTCGTCCTTGTCACATACCCAACCTCTCCACCAAATTTCGTCAGAATCCGTCCACAATTTTGAGACATCCTGTTCATAAACAGACAGACAGACAGACAGACAAACAGAGCAGGGGTGAAAGCATAACCTCCGCCCACCTTCGTTGGCAGAGGTAAACAGACAGTTGCGCAGTGCAACAACAGTTGAACACCATAAGCAATTAAATGAATAAATAAGAAAAGACCAGAGAGAGGAGGAGAGGAAAGGCAGTAGCCTGAGAGAAGGGGACGTTAGTTATGTGAGGTGGGGTTAATGAGTGCATACAATATTGTGCATTGTGCGTAGTGGGTGGGGGAGGTAGGTGTCAGATGGTAATTTGCACCACATACATTAAGTCGATGAGGGAAGAGTGGCATTTAAGAGCCTCAGGAAGGCAGTTTCACAAATGGGAGAAAAGAGCAACAAAAGATTTGAAGTGCACATTATGCCTGGATTTTGGGTGTTGCACCTGAATGGGGTTACGGGAAGAACATGTGCATCATAGAGTTTCTGGGGAAGGTCGATGGGGGTGAGAAAGCAGAGGAGGCTTGAAAAGAGGTGAGGTGGCAAAAACAGAGGCCACTGACCTGTCTGTGCTTTGAGAGCAACATGCCTTAACTTCACCCTCTGCAGGAGAGGCCAATATTATTGACAGCTTCAGATTCCACATATTCCAGGAGAAACAGATGTGATGCTGAGCCAGCAGCCCTGGGAGGGGGAGAATGGGGGGGAGGGAGGGGGGGGGCGGTACAGTCCTCCATTGAGCTATAGATAAAAAGAAGGCCTTGTCAGCTTTGAGTAAGTTCTGATTTTTTAAAGGAATGATTTGGAATGACAGGGGGTGCCAAATCTGTGGCAGGCTTTGGAGGTTAGCTTTGTGATGTGATTGGCCCAGGAGAGATCATAGCTGATGTTGAGCCCGAGGAGTTCAAAAGACTGGATCTCATCCAGTGGCCGGCCATCGAAATAGATGGGTGGGTTAATTTGACGATCCTTCTGACAGACAGAGCTTTGCAAGCGTCGAAAGACTTGTTCCATGCATCATATGAGCTCCTAATTAATTCCAGGTCAGTAGGGTGATGTAGTTGCTGGCTGGGGCTACAGAATGGCATAATGTGGAGTCCTCTGCATGAAGGAAGAAAGCAATTTGAGTGCATCAGAGAGGTCATTAATGTAGATGAGAAACAAAATTGGGCACAAGGCACTGCCTAGGGGCACTCCAGCCTTCACTGGAAGAAGAGGGGAGATGAGATGAGAGGGTTCCCTTGATAGCGACACATTGACGGCACAACTGGAGGAAGTCAGAAAGCCATGGATGAAGGTGGCATATGTATGCCACTGGCAGCTCACTTCAATTCCGACTGCTTTTCCAACTCAAATAATTTAGGATCATCGCTTTGGCTTTTGTCCTGGCTACTCCACCGACAATGTGTTCATTGTAGTAACCGAATCATTTGAATGATTCCTTGAACCTCAATGAAGAGGTCAGATGAGTCTTGTTGGACTCCTTCCACGTTTTTGACACTATCCAGGTATACCGTTCACACCATCTTGTCACTAAACATTTTTGCCATTTTGGCATTTGTCACTAAACTTGTCACTAAACATTTTTGCCATTTTGGCATTTGTCACTAAACTTGTCACTAAACATTTTTGCCATTTTGGCATTTGTCACTAAACATGTCACTAAACATTTTTGCCATTTTGGCATTTGTCACTAAACTTGTCAATAAACATTTTTGCCATTTTGGCATTTGTCACTAAACTTGTCACTAAACATTTTTGCCATTTTGGCATTTGTCACTAAACTTGTCACTAAACATTTTTGCCATTTTGGCATTTGTCACTAAACTTGTCACTAAACATTTTTGCCATTTTGGCATTTGTCACTAAACTTGTCACTAAACATTTTTGCCATTTTGGCATTTGTCACTAAACATGTCACTAAACATTTTTGCCATTTTGGCATTTGTCACTAAACTTGTCACTAAACATTTTTGCCATTTTGGCATTTGTCACTAAACTTGTCACTAAACATTTTTGCCATTTTGGCATTTGTCACTAAACTTGTCACTAAACATTTTTGCCATTTTGGCATTTGTCACTAAACTTGTCACTAAACATTTTTGCCATTTTGGCATTTGTCACTAAACTTGTCACTAAACATTTTTGCCATTTTGGCATTTGTCACTAAACTTGTCACTAAACATTTTTGCCATTTTGGCATTTGTCACTAAACTTGTCACTAAACATTTTTGCCATTTTGGCATTTGTCACTAAACATGTCACTAAACATTTTTGCCATTTTGGCATTTGTCACTAAACTTGTCACTAAACATTTTTGCCATTTTGGCATTTGTCACTAAACTTGTCACTAAACATTTTTGCCATTTTGGCATTTGTCACTAAACTTGTCACTAAACATTTTTGCCATTTTGGCATTTGTCACTAAACATGTCACTAAACATTTTTGCCATTTTGGCATTTGTCACTAAACTTGTCACTAAACATTTTTGCCATTTTGGCATTTGTCACTAAACTTGTCACTAAACATTTTTGCCATTTTGGCATTTGTCACTAAACATGTCACTAAACATTTTTGCCATTTTGGCATTTGTCACTAAACATGTCACTAAACATTTTTGTCACTAAACACTAAACAATTGTGAAGATGATAAACATTTTTGCCAATGATATCTAGAGTCCTCTCCTTGACATGCTTTTGGGTTTTCATTGAGTAATCCATTGCCCTAGATGTTATCATATATACTCTATCCTTGGAGACTGGTGCATTTAAAGGCATGGCAAATAACACCTACCCAGCTGTTAATATTTTACACCAATGACCCTTCTACAAACACTCTGACATTATGTATATTAGCAGCTCATTTTTGAGCCAGACTTGCACTGAAGACATGCTGGTTGCAGAATCCTTGTTTGTCGATGTGAGGAAAATAGGAAGCTTGTTAATCATAATATGTCATTAGATGGAGCCAAGTCACCCACAATCACTTAGTCTCTCTATGTAAACACCATGTGTTGGAGGGCAGGGAAGGCTCCAGGAAAAGAAAAGTGGGGTGGGTGTTGGTGGCCAGAAAAACAAGTAAGTTGGGAATGGGGCATTGCGGGGCTAAATAGTACATACAGTCACGTGAAAAAGTAAGTACACCCCATGTAAAGTTTTGACTTTTTCAACATATTTCAACATACAGCTATTTGATCTTCATTTCAACAATATTGATAGATAAAGGTGATATAATATAACAAATATCATGAAACATTTACATTTTGTAGTCCATTGTATAATTTAAATAAACATAAATGCAAATTTCGTGTGCGAGGACTTCCAGGAAAGAAGTCGGTACTTCAAAAAAGTGGATCTGGGGTGAATTAACGGGGGTAGAAAAGATCAAGGTTTTCGATGAGGGAAGAATAGGGTTGACAGATGAGAATTGTTCAGGATACTGTAAACTGAACAAAATGATGGAGGAGAATGCTTACATACAGGCAGCTAAGGCAGGGCAAGTTGCCCCACATTTCCTGACAGGTTTCTTGCCCTATATTACTCTGGAAGGCATTCATCCATAGTTCCTTGGAGTCTAACCTCTCTTCTGCGGGCTGCTGCCACTAAATCTTATCTCGCTCTCCTAGGTGTGGTGGAATATAAAGCTGCGAATGTAATTGGCGTCGCACAACAGGAAGCCGAAGTGCAGGGCATGCTATTCCCCCGTCGCAGACAAAGTGGTAGACAAGAGGTTTTTTTTTTTCATCCTTGTTAATGGTCTTTCCCCACTTGTCGTCTCAGAACATCAACACCTACACAGGTCTGACGAGGTCACTCACACTCATCATTGAACCAATACTTTGTCACCCTCTCCAACTGTAAGCTAACTCTAACTACCCATCTTTGATGCCAATTCCTTCTCCTCTTTAGTCTGTGCATCTTCTTCCCTTCACTCGGACTGTGAGATGCTGAGGAATCACTATAACAGGTAATCTTCTTTTCTGACTCATAATAATCGTATCTATTACTCGTTGACTCCTCTTTCAAGTTAAGTCTATTGTCTGTGTGTTCTTTCCTTACCTGTATATCCATCCCTTGTCTGCCTGTTCTCCTCTGATCTATTGTTGTCGAGTTTTTTCTCAATCTCTAGTTATTCAGCTCCTCTCATTATTGTTCATAATTATTATTCATTCATTAATTATTTAACATTAATTATTATTCGTTATTTAACATATTAGTTGTTCATTCAGAAAGTTATTCAACCGACTCCTCTCCGGCCTTGCTCCCCCAGCTCTCTCTGTGCTCTGTCCCCCAAATATTCCTACAGGTCGCACAAGATCTGCCAGCAACCCTCTTATGGTTAAACTGCCAAAATCAAGACTCTCTGCTCACCTTCACTCCTTCATTCCTCTTTACTCCCGCCTCTGGAACAAACTCCCTCACTCTCTTCAATCCCACTCCTCCCTCCAGGTCTTTAAAACAGCTGTTCACCACCATCTCTTATCTTCCCCCATCCAAAACCTTGATCTTTTGTACCCCCGTTAATTCACCCCAGATCCTCTTTTTTGAAATTCCGAATTCTTTCCTGGAAGTCCTAGCTGTGTCCATGTGTTTTTTTTTTTTTTACCTCAACCCCATTCCCATGCCTCCTCCCCCCAAGCCCTCCCCCTCCCACAGATCTCCCGATGTCCCTGCTCTCAAATGTTGTACTTGTGTGCTTCCCTCTCTCTCCCCATCTTGTCTCCTGATCCCTTTATCTTATGTTTTATGTGTCAGTTTGTCTTTTTGTGATTAATGTTAGCTCTTACACAAGCCTCGATCTTGTATACAAAAAAAAAGAGAAAAAAAAAAAGCTCTTCCATGAGCCTTGAGCTCTCTAAAAATGAAAATGTAGATGAATGCTGAGGATGAATGCCACTTTTACATGCCATTTTCTTTAAGATCAAGTCAATAAACTCTTGGAATAAAAGGAAAATTGTTATTTTTCAAGTCCAAGATACTTAATACAGCACTCCTTGTTCAGCAAATCGTTGTAGCATATCCACACCTTTGCCCTGAAGACAGTACTCCGAGCTTAGTCAATTAGAGCATATCCCAGCGAGAGTGAATTTTGTTCATTTCTTTTTCCTCCCAAGTTGCGAAGCTTTATGGCAGAAACTTTCCACGAGGCGCCTCAATTTTGTTTCAGCGCTTGAGAAAATAAAGTGTTCCCATCTCTGGGGAACCCCTCAATGATATTATACTTGCACTCCCAATTCCCTATTCTCCTGTATATAACAAATAGGTGTCATCTATTTATAGTGTGTGCAAAGGTAGGACAGGGGAATTAGTGTCGAAGCAGATCGGATATGAATGGGGTACCTGGTACAGGAGGGGTCTTTGATTTGCCATAGCAACAGATTTTGATTGAATGAAATCCACAGTTTTATTTCTAATTTACTTAGCCATTCGTTAGAGCGTCCGCTTTGAGTCTGTGAGGTCTGTGGTTCGAAGTAGAGTCATGCCATAAACTAAAATAGTATGTGCTACTTCCCTTGCTCTTAAAATGGAGAATTGAAATAAAATAATAAAAATAAAAATAAAATTAATTAAAAAATTAAATTAAATTAATTAAAATTAATTTAAAAATAATTAATTTTAAAATAATAAATTTAAATATAGAGTACATCCAAAGCACCCCGAGTTGTTGGTAATGATAGTGCAGGCATTGATGGGCCTAATGGCCTCCGACATTGAAGTCCCTTGTAAGGGTAGACATATTATTATAAACCTACTTTTGCTTTGAAGACCCTTAATAGTTATAAGTGGGGTTGTGGAAAAGGGTGAGGGAAGGTTGAAGTGTGGAGTACAATAAATAACAAGCTTTGATGCAATTTTGCAAAGCAGAGCATCTAAGCAAAGTGTACATTTTTATTTAACTATTTGAGTGTTGATTTTTTTCCAGAATGCAATACATGAACTAGAAAACATGTGAAAATGCAAAGCCCGTCTGCATCCGTTTGTATTCATTCTTCTTACCCTTCCTCTTCTTCCTCTTCCTCTTCTTCTTCTTTATGCTCCAAATAACGAAAACAGTTTTTAAAAAAATACAAAATGAAAATTGATGATTTTGTGTAGCTTTGACGTTTCGATGTAAAAAAAAAAAAAATCAGATTCTAGCTTTTGATTGGTGAACAAACTCAGTGACCCAATATGCAAATTCTTAAAACTTCAGGTCAATCGGATGAAAAGTGGCGATTTTATGTGATGCTGACCCTTGACCTTTCGGCCAAATTAATAATTTGCCTTCTCTGTATTCTCATAAAACTTTGTTGAAAATTTCATGACAAAACTCAAATGGTAAATTTAAATTTCAGGTTATTTGGATGAAAAATGATTTTAGGTGACACTGGCATTTAACCCTTTGACAAAATTGTTAATTTGTCTTCTCCATATTATCAAAATTAAGTTTTGGTGAAACTTTGATGACAATAGTTCAAATGGTAAAATAGTTATGGCCTGGGCAGACACACACACACACACACACACACACACACGCACAGACAGACAGACAGACACACACAGTCAGACAGACAGAGAGAGGTCATAACCATACCTCATCTCCTGCTGTGCATTTTGTTGAGGTATTTTTCAGGCAAACTGAATAAAATGTAAGATGTTTGTTATTGTGAAGGAGTTCTCCACCTTTTATACAACAAACTACTTGTATATATAAACTGAACATCAAAATAAAGTTATCACTTTCATTTTTTGAAATGTGCAGTTTTACAAACACGTTTCTTCAGTTGTAATGGTTGATTATGTAACTGGAACTTCACTTCAATCACCTGGTTTATCATCAATGATTGATTAAAGGGATCTTTCCCTTTAAATAATGACCCTCATAATGAAATCCTTCAGTTCTCATGGTTAGACATTCATTTACTGCTGTCTATTGTCACTCTAGAGCCATGGTTCTTAACCTGGGTTCAGTGAGCCAGTCTCAGGGGTTCGGCGGAGGTCCTCCGAAACGCATTGCAATTTGTTTTTTGTTTTCTTTAAGTTTTGTATCAATTTTGAATCTATGTGTAATTACACTTATTATTAATATTATTATTATTTTGCTATGTATGTCACGAACGAATGGAAATGTTATTTGTAATTGTATTCCCATCCCATTCATGGTTTCTCTGGTCTGTGTTTAAGATAAGTTGTTTCACACTGACTGTAGTAAGTTTAATCAATGAGCAACTTGCTAATTATTCTGTTGATGGTGCTTACTTGCTTACTTACTTACTGGATTTTGGACTTTGCAGGTGTTCAGAAATTCCAGTGAATAGCCTCGATTAGCTTGCCGTGTGCCGTGCGTCATTGGTCGCGCCTTACTTTGGAGTTACTGATTAATTGAAAAGTAAGTTGGAAATGTTTGTGGATATGCAGGGTGGGTTCAGAGTTATATTAAAGTCAAAAGTGGATGGTGATTATAAAATATGATTGAATTACTCAGAAAATTAGGTGGAGGTGATATAACTCCTTTGGTCGCAATTCAAAACTAACAATTCGCAGTTTTCTATGTAATATTATAATGGGACTTGAGGTGACATAGAGTTGAGTCGATATTAAATCCCGTCATCATAACTATAAGTTATGTTTTCTTTGTTAAAATTTCTCAGTGTTCAGAGGGGTACTGATTATATTTAAGCATGTTCCTTTTAAAATTTTTGTCATATAATTATTTGCCCGAACTCAATTAAGATCAGTTTGTTACTTTTTTATTTTTTTTTGCAGTATGTCGAGCAAAAAAAGGAAGTGGTCGGAGGATTACGTGCGGTACGTGTTCACGTGTTTCACGGAATGGGACGGAAGTCAACGTCCTCAACGCATGCTTTGCAATGTCAAGTTGAGCAACTCCAGCCGAGCACCAGCAAAACTACGGGAACACTTCAAAAAACTGCACGGCGAGGGGCAGTACAAAGACGCAACGCTGGATGAATTCAAATTGAAGAGAGTCCGATTCGACGCAAGAACAACCTTGCCCACTCTCGGCTTCGTTCCAATTGACAAACCGATCCTCACCGCGTCGTATGACGTTGCGTACCTGATCGCAAAGCAGGGCAAACCGCACACTGTTGGTGAGACACTCATCAAACCGGCCGCGTTGAAGATGGCCAACATCATGCTGGGAAAAGCTGCTGAAAACAAGTTGTCTCTTGTTCCACTCTCAAATGACACCATCAGATGCAGAATCGACGACATGAGAGACGACATCCTCGCCCAGGTAGTTGCAGATTTAGTCGCGAGCCCGACGAAATTCAGCCTTCAACTCGACGAGACCACCGACGTTTCGAATTTGAGCCAGCTCATCTTATTTGTGCGTTATGTCAAAGGAGACGAGATCAAGGAAGACTTTGTTCTGCAAGCCTCTCACAACAACGATGAAGGCAGCTGACGTGAAGAAGCTTGTGGACGACTTCTTCAGAAGCAACGGCCTCTCGTGGAACATGGTGTCTGCAGTTTGCTCGGACGGAGCTCCAGCCATGCTGGGATGCAACTCCGGTTTTGGAGCGCTGGTGAAGGCCGATGCACCACACATCATCGTCACGCACTGCGTCCTGCACAGACACACGCTGGCATCAAAAACCCTGCCTCCAAAACTGGCCAATGTTCTGAAAATCGTCGTTGAAACTGTGAATTACGTGCGAAGCCGTGCTCTGAATCATCGCATCTTCAAAGAGCTGTGCAATGAAATTGGCTCTGAATTCGAAGTCCTTCTCTACCACTCTAACGTTCGATGATTATCACGAGGGAAGGTAGTGAGCCGTGTTTTTGCCTTGCGTGTAGAATTAGTCCTGTTTTTGCGAGAACACCAGCATTGCCATGCAACGCACTTCCAAGAGTCAGAGTTCATCCTCACCTTGGCATACTTGGCTGACATCTTTGATGCACTCAATCATCTCAATTGCCAGATGCAGGGCGGTGGAGTGAATGTCATCGAATCTGAAGAAAAGCTGAGCACTTTCCGAAAGAAGTTACCATTGTGGAGGCGGCGAACAGAGAACGACAACTTCGCGAACTTTTCGTGACTGGACGAGTACGTGAGCGGGATCGAAGATGAGTCTGAAGTTGGAGGCACTGCTGTACCGGGGGAGCTGAAGCAAGCGATTGCCACGCACTTGGATGAGCTGGGAAAGTCATTCGACGGCTACTTCCCCGACCAAGAGCAATACCCAGCATGGGTGCGGCAGCCATTTACTTACAACGTTGCAACGGCAGATGTCAATGACCAGTACCTCGACGACCTCATCGAACTTCAGCAGAGCCAGACTCAACAACAACTCTTCGGCACAACAATGCTCTCAACGTTTTGGTGCCGCCAAATGGAAGGGTATCCTCACATCGCTAAAATTGCCCTTGAGATCCTCACGCCGTTCGTTACAACGTATCTCTGCGAGCATGCGTTTTCGAAACTGGTGGACATTAAAACAAAGAAAAGGAGCAGGCTTGCATGTGAAAAAGATTTGAGGGTGGCCCTTGCCAAAACAAAACCACGCATTTCCCAGATCGCCTCCCGAAAAGAAGAACATAAAACGCATTAAGATGCAATTCTTCTTAATTTTTTTTGTCAAATTTGAGGGGTTCCGCAAGTGTTTGGTGGGTTTCGTTAGGGTTCGGCGCCTTTAAAAAGGTTAAGAACCACTGCTCTAGAGGCTTCTGACAGGGAAAACAACAAGAAAATTCAGATGCCACGCCTGACATCTGAACAACGTTTTAGGGCAATTGGGATGCTTGAGGCTGATGTAAGCCAGCGAACAGTTGCCCAACGTCTTGGTTGCTCAAAGCCTGCAATTTCCAACCTGGCCAGGCATTACGGTGAAACTGGAACTGTGAATGATGGTCCACGAAGACGAAGACCACGGGTAACCACCCCAAATCAAGACCACTGGATTGTGCTGCAGCATCTTCATGATCGTTTCCGCCCTGCGACGCAAACAGCTGCAGTGACAAAAGGTCCCCACAACAACCGTATCAGTGTCTCTCTAGTGCGGAGGCACTTGAGAAGTCGGGGCTTGGTGGCAAGACGTCCTTGCAGAGGTCAAGTGTTGAACGCAGTGCATCGGCGGAACAGACTAATATGGTGTCTGCAGCATCGCCGCTGGACACAGCAACAGTGAAGTGCAGTCTTGTTCAGTGATGAGTCCAGATTTTGCCTCCATGCTGCTGATGGACGTCAACTGGTATGGCGCAGAGGTGGGGAAAGGTGTGCATCATGCTGTATTCGCCAGATCAATCATTGGGGAGGACCCAGTGTGATGGTATGGGCCGGCATTTCCACCCGTTTCAGGACACCTCTGGTCGTTATCAAAGGCAATCTCACTAGTCAGCGTTATGTCAATGAAGTTTTGAGACCTCATCAGCTGCCATTTCTCCAGGCTCATCCTGACATCGCAGTTTTCCAGCAGGACAACGCTCGTCCCCATGCTGCTCGCCTGACCACCAACTTCCTCCAGGAACAAGGTGTTGAAGTGATGCCTTGGATGCCTTATTCCCCTGACCTCAATCCCATTGAGCATTTATGGGATGAGCTTGGTCGACGTCTTGCATCGAGGAGATCAACAGCTGTCAATCGGCAAATGCTCATTCAAGGCTTGCAGGGGGAGTGGGACAGACTTCCCCAGGACCGCATCAGACGCCTGGTACAGAGCATGCGTCGGAGGTGTACAGCCTGCATCACAGCTCAGAGAGGACACACATGATATTGAGGGCTGCTGTCATCCTGTCCTTGACTATTAGGAGTGTTGTGTCCATTCCTGTGTCATTTTGTTTTGACTGTATTCAGGTGCGTGCCTTTGTGTTGCAGTGCTGTGACTTTTGTTGCACCACCCCTTGTGATGTCATGCTTTTTGGTTTTTGTGATTCAGGCAACCTCTTGTTTATTGACATGTGTTTCGTAAAGATAGCTGAACTTTACCTCTGTGTTCAAATATTTTTAATTTTTGCGTGGAGGATTTCAATGAGTGTCCTTCTAAAGATTTGATGTTTCTTTTGATCTTGAGTATATATTGGGTAAAACCTCAGATCATAACGTATAATTTTTCATGCACAAACTCAACATTACTCCACTCAGTTTTATAATTGACAGCTAAAAACAGGTAATTTTACGTGTTCTAGTATAAATGGACATTTTAGTATAAATGTCCATCACCGCCTGCATCAACATCGTCTGAAGTATCACTGACAAACTGCTTTTTCAAAACTCTGAATAACTTGCTGTATAATCGCTTGATCGTAATTCTAGAGTAATATAGTTTTCATAATCATTCCTGCCCTCTTGATGTCGATATAAAAAAAGATATGCCAATAAAACCACACTCCAGAAGTGAGAATTCATTTGGGCCAATAAATATCGACCTTTCCAAACAGTCCAGAACGTAATACATTCTAAACCAATCATTGAAGGCCATGCTGAATATACTCACATGTCGTTATATAAGAACAAACAATGCAGATTGTTGAACAAAGACTATCGTGGCCATCAGCACGCTCCCATGAGGCCATGATCGTGGCCATCAGCATGGTCCCATGAGGCCATGATCGTGGCCATCAGCATGGTCCTATGAGACCATGATCGTGGCCATCAGCATGGTCCCATGAGGCCATGATCGTGGACATCAGCACGCTCCCATGAGGCCATGATCATGGACATCAGCACGCTCCCATGAGACCATGATCGTGGCCATCAGCATGGTCCCATGAGGCCATGATCGTGGACATCAGCACGCTCCCATGAGGCCATGATCGTGGCCATCGGCATGGTCCCATGAGGCCATGATCGTGGACATCAGCACGTTCCCATGAGGCCATGATCGTGGACATCAGCATGGTCCTGTGAGGCCACCATTGTGGCCTGCTGCACGAAAGCAGTTAGGACGAAGATGAGTCAAATTTAGGAGTCAGAATAAGACAAACATAAATGTGAATTAAGGATTGTTTACAATGTGCTGTAAACAAGTCCATCTCATCTAATGCACATCTCATCAATTTTTACCATTACATCTAGCTGAGCCTCCTCACCGCCAGAGCTCCACGAACTGCCTGAAAATCAGCATTGCTGGCTCCACTCCATCGCCAGATGACAAAGGGAGGAGGAGTGAATCACTTCCTGTTTGTTCATATACGCCACAACCGTACAGTTGTCTGTCTTGATCAGTATGGACTGCCCTTTCACCACAGTTACAGAAAACCCGAAAGAGCCAGCCAAGTGGTACCCATCAGCTCTAGCATGTCAATTTGAACTTGAGATTCGTAAGGGGGACCACTTGCCAGACAAAATGCTTGCCTTGACAGATTGCACCCCAGCCCTCCTTGGAGACATCCGCTGTCACGACCACTGAAGGCAGATGTGGCCTGAATGGCTTTCCCACCAGAAGGGTATGTGGGCTTCTCCACCACCTGAAGGGCTGCTTTAGTTCTGGCTGGATGGGAACGGGTAGGTTCAGAGGATCCCCTTGAATGGCGTATCCCAGAGGTCAATTCGGAGATGTGGGGGAAACGGAGCACAAATAAGAAGACGGCTAGGTCCATGAGTCGTTGGTTCCTTGCTGGGGTGAAGATGGATGCTTCAGGACCAGCAAAGGCGATCAGTCTTGGATATAGATCGGTCATAGAGATCCGCGAGTGCCGAGTGGAGATGACTACCGATGACGGTGGTGTGTACGAAGACACGCACACACACACACACACACACACACACACACACACACACACACACACACAGCCGCACATACACACACACACACACACACACACACACACACACACACACACACACACACACAGCCGCACATACACACACACACACACACACACACACACACACACACACACACACACACATACATACATACATACATACATACACACACACATACACACACACACGCACATACACATACACACACACACATACACACACGCACATACACACACACACAGACATACAGGCAAACATACACACACAAACAAACACACACACACACACACATACACAGACATACAGGCACACACACACACAGACATACACACACACATACACATGCACACACAAACACATGCACACACACAGGCGCACACACACATACACAGGCACACACACACACATACACAGGCATGCGCACACAGACACACACACACAGACACACATACACATACACATACACACACACACACATACATACACACACACACACACACACACACACATACATACATACATACATACACACACATACATACACACACATACACACACGCACATACACACACACACACACACACGCACACACACACACACAGACATACAGGCAAACATACACACACACACACACACACACACACACACACACACACAGACATACAGACACACACACACACACACACACACATACACACACACACACACACAAACACATACACACACACATACACAGGCATGCGCACACAGACACACACACAGACACACAGACACAGACACATACATACAGACACACATACACAAACACACATACATACACACATACACAGGCACACAGACACACACACACACACACACACACACACATACATACACACATACACACACACACACACACATACACACACAAACATACACAGTAAATACACAAACACACACACACACACACCACACAGAACATGCATACACACAGAACACACATACACACACACACACACACACACACACACACACACGCACACATACAGACACACACATACACACACACACACAGACACACACACATACACACACACACACACACATACACAGACACATACACACACACAGACACATACACGCACACACACACACACATACACGCACACACACACACACACACACACACACACACACACACACAGACACATACACACACATACACATACACACACAGACACACACACACAATCACACACACACAGGCGCGCACACACACACACACACACACACACACACACACACACACACACACATACAGACACACACAGACACGCACATACACACACATACACACACATACACATACACAGACACACACACACACACACACACATATATACACACACACACACACATGCACACAGACACACACACACACACACACACATACACGAGCGTTGCAATAGCCCTGCATATTCGCGGTGAGACGAATAAAAGACATCATAGACATCATAAAAGTGGGGGAATGAACTCATCCATAATCCAGGAGGAATGATCCTGTCGGTAATTCTGGGGATTTAACCCGCCCTAAGGACAGTGTCATTGCTAGTTTGCCATAATTATAAAGCTTCTGTAAAACACTGTACATCACCATGCAGGTAAAGGTCACACCATCTCTTATATACCTTCCATGCATAGCTCTTCATGCCACAGAACGTGCAAACTGTGTATATGGATTGACTGAAATTAATCTTATTTGTTTTGATGATTTGTCAATTTTTTTCCCCCCCTTTCAAATGTTTTTATTTTAGCTTCATAATTCTCCATTTTGATCCACATTTAAATTAAATACAGCATGCCTCAGTAAAAGGTAAAACAAGATGTGGCTGGATGCATTCAGCATGGAATTAATTAATTAATATCAAAAAGACACCTCAAACAGTCATTTATCTATATAATAATAGCGTAAGGACTCGAATTTGTTATCCCTTTTACGCCGCACCCAGTGACCCGATGCCCACGGCACGAATGGATTTACGATCTACGAACCGCGCTCTTTGTTTATCACGTACAGCCATACTCGAAAAATCTGAATTAGCCGACGTTGGGGCCCAAAATCATCCGATTAACTGCCGATACGACGCCATCTTACGACATCGTATTGGCGTCTGCTGGGCAAAGGCGAAGCAAGCCGTCCGCTGATTGGACAGGCGAAGGCGAAAGCAAGCCGTCCACTGAGTGGACAATCCAGAGCATGCATTTGTGCCGGTGTCGGCGATCGTTGTTCATATATGCACTCTTCATTCTCATCTTTCTTCCTAACTCTTACTCGGACAAGCAAATCCCCTATGCCATCCATCATGGTACACTCTATCCATACACCACATCCTCCCTTCCGTGGATGTTCCACGGGTTTGGGCTAGTCTATATAATAATAGCGTAAGGACGCGACTTTGTTATCCCTTTTACGCCGCACCCAGTGACCCGATGCTCACGGCACTAATGGATTTACGATCTACGAACCGCGCTCTTTGTTTATCACGTACAGACATACTCGAAAAATCTGAATTAGCCGACGTTGGGGCCCAAAAGCATCCGATTAACTGCCGATACGACGCCATCGTATTGGCATCTGCTGGGCGAAGGCGAAGCAAGCCGTCCGCTGATTGGACAGTCGAAGGCGACAGCAAGCCGTCCACTGAGTGGACAATCCCAGAGTGGTGCTATGCCGATTCCTATTACGAATCCATTCATTTTTCAAAAGTATATCGTAGCGTTGTCATTTAAGTAGATTGCAATAAATACGTTGTTCATATACGCACTCTTCATTCTCATCTTTCTTCCTAACTCTTACTCGGACAAGCAAATCCCCTATAGTGTAGCAGCATAGCAAACCTGTTGTGCATTTTGTGATACAAGCACCAAATTTGGCACAAATGTACATTAATATGTTGCGAACATTTTCAGATATTGGGCCACTTGAAATTCCGTAATATTTTTTTTCAAATTTTTTCAAATTTCGTAATTTCAAATTTTTCGGGTGACACCGTCACAATTTCGGTCTTCGAGGCCGGCCGATATAGTGGGGCGGCTTAGCCCAAATATTCAAAAGAATTGTGCATTTTGTGATACAAGCACCAAATTTGGCACAAATGTACATTAATATGTTGCGAACATTGTGTGGTCAGCAATGAAGACGAGAGTCTGAATTACATGTATGCAAAAGACCTTGTGAACCAGTGAAGCAAATACACGGGTAAGCATGAATTAAATCTAGGGCATGATATAATTTCCATGATGTTTACCTCTACACTCAATGGTGGAAGGAGGTAATGTTTTGATCCCAGCTTGTCTGTATGTCTGTTTGTCTGTTAGTCCACAAAATTCCAGACAAAGCTTGTAGTAGTGGTAGTTGTAGTGGTAGTGGTGATAACAGAAATTGTTATATAGAACTGAACTTATATTATTATTATATGCAGAAAATAACTTCATTTCTATATGCCCTGCAGTGGACAGGTTAATTGGTTTATGCACTGAAGGGGTCACCCTGGTGTGCACTGCTGTGTTCTGCCTCACTGAGTTGTTCAGGTATGATGTACTCAGCACAAGCTTCCGGTCGGCCCGGAGGTGGGGGTGCGGGGCCTGTCACGGAACGTCAAAACAAACGGCCTGCCGGGGCCGCCCAAAAGTCAGGCGTGAGGGGCGCGTCCACTAATGGAACGCCTCTCGCTTCCCAGATCGAGGGCCACGTGGTCAGGAGAACCTCGTCCCTTCCGGTCACACTTTGCCTATCGGCCGGCCTCGAAGACCGAAATTGTGACGGTGTCACCCGAAAAATTTGAAATTACGAAATTTGAAAAAATTTGAAAAAAACAATTACGGAATTTCAAGTGGCCCAATATCTGAAAATGTTCGCAACATATTAATGTACATTTGTGCCAAATTTGGTGCTTGTTTCACAAAATGCACAATTCTTTTGAATATTTGGGCTAAGCCGCCCCACTATACACTCTATCCATACACCACATCCTCCCTTCCGTGGATGTTCCACGGGTTTCGGCTAGTTTCCACTATTTTCCTTCTTTGCTTCCGTTGGAAAACTCAAATTTTGCACTTATTATTATTATTACGTGTGTGACGGCGCACTCCCCGCGCCTCACCACAGGTCGTTTCAGAGGGATAGGCATATTTGACCATTTCGGTGTCTTTTGGGTTTTTGGGGTCTTTGGGGTCTTTTGAGACTTCAGTGTCTTCAGGGGCTTTTGGGTCTTAAGGGTCTTTTAGTTCAACTGGGTCTTTGGGGTCTTCAGTGTGTGTTTGGGTCTTCAGTGTGTTTTGGGTCTTCAGTGTGTTTTGGGTCTTCAGGGTGTTTTGGGTGTTCAGGGTGTTTTGGTCTTCGGGGTCTTTTGGGTCTTCGGAGTCTTTTGTGACTTAAGGGTATTTTGGGTCTTCAGGGGATTTTGGGTCTTCAGGGTCTTTTTGTTCCTCTGGGTATTTAAGGGTCTTTGGGGTCTTCAGGGTGTTTTGGGTCTTCAGGGTGTTTTGGGTCTTCGGGGTGTTTTGGGTCTTCGGGGTGTTTTGGGTCTTCGGGGTGTTTTGGGTCTTCGGGGTGTTTTGGGTCTTCGGGGTGTTTTGGGTCTTCGGGGTGTTTTGGGTCTTCGGGGTGTTTTGGGTCTTCGGGGTGTTTTGGGTCTTCGGGGTGTTTTGGGTCTTCGGGGTGTTTTGGGTCTTCGGGGTGCTTTGGGTCTTTGGGGTGTTTGGTGGTGTTAAGGGTCTTGGGGGACTTAAAGGGTAGTCAAAGTTCTGAAGGGTCTCATCAGTCCAAACGTAAAGTAAGAGGGTGTTAATTATATTTGAAGAAGAAGAAGCAGTCGTTTCGGTCGCATATAAACATACATACAAATAAACAGACAACAGACATACATACAAACCGACATAACTATATACGTTTACTCTATTATAATAAGAAGATTAAGCCCTTGCCTCCTCCCCCCCCCCCCCCCATCCAACCCCCCTCCTCCCTTGCCCCCCAAATAGAGAAGCCAAACTACAACTATGGTTGCAAGTCTGGATGTGATCGACCCAGAACTGCAGGAGTAGCGTGACAAACACATATACACACGCAAACACTAACGACACACACACACACACACACACACACACACACACACACACACACACACACACACACACTAACGACACACATGCACACACAAGCACACACATAAACACAAACGATGCACACACACACAAAAACCACATGTACATACACAAACACTAAAGACACACACACACACACACACACACACACAAACACACACAAACACTAACAACACACATGCACACACAAACACACACATAAACACAAACGATGCACGCGCACACAAAAACCACATGTACATACACAAACACTAAAGACACACACACACACACACACACATATATATACACACATACACGCAAACACACGTATACACATACACATGTACAGATTGTACACACACAGACACACACACGTACACAGATACACACAAACACACATACAAACACACACTTGCACAAACACACACATACACGTGTACACATACACACAAACACATGTACACATACACAAACATACACACAAACATACAAACACACACACATACACAAACACAATGCACAAACACACGTACGCAAAAACAAACACACGTACACATGTACACATACACACAAACACATGTACACACATACACATACACAATCATACACACAAATATACATACACACAAACATACAAACACACACACATACACAAACACAATGCGCAAACACACGTACACACAAACACACGTATACACAAACACACATACACACACAAACACACACGCCAGTCCGTGAATTATAATTATTGAATTACGCTGAGGTAATGTGAAGGCGTTCCGTGGATATGATTAAGGCTTACGATATAGTGTCAGTGTAACCAGAGGTAAAAGGTCAAGTGTACCCCAAAGTGATGTGAACGGAGTCGGCAAGCACGATATGTTCCTGGGTGTCATGAGTTATCCACCGATTGCATTTCACGTCAACCAGTAATGTCGAAAGAAAAATAAGCGTATCCAGAGGTGAGGGAAAATAACGTTAGGCTGGAGACCAAACCTCAAATTGCAAGATTTGCATTTTGCCTATTTTACTGCAGAGGTTCCAGGAATACACACAAAAAATCGTTGCGATCGGTTCAGCCGTTTTTGCGGTACCCGGGACAATAACGTTAGGCGGGAATCCAAACCTGAAAATGCTGGAGACTCAAGCTGAAATTGCAAAAACAATATAGCCTATTTTAATAAACAAGCAGTTTGATGAAACCGGTAGCATTCTTCCAAAACAGTCACCAGGTAGACCTCGTACTGTTCGAACTGAGAAATGCATATCGGTCATTCAACAACAACTCGACAGTAACACACCATTATCAACTCGTCGTTTATCAAACGTCACCAACATAAGCCGATCATCGATTCGAAGAATACTAAATGACCTTAATGCGAAACCATACGTACCCAGATTAATTCAGCAACTATCTGAGGATGATTTTGACAGGCGCGTTGAGGCATGTGAGACATTGCTTGGTTTAATGTATATCGACAATGATTTGCAGAACAGGATCTTGTGATCAGATGAATCCAAGTTTACTTTATCTGGTTCTGTGAATTGTCATAACAGCCTGATATGGGCAGTAGACAACCCGCGATTTACTGTTGAGCACAACGTTCAGTATCAAGCTAGTGTGTCCGTCTGGGCAGGCATTTCTTCTGGAGGCATTGTTGGACCAATATTTTTAGAAGACGATGTGAATGCTGCAAATTACCTTCTAATGTTGGAACAGCATGTATTTCCACTCAATGATGGCCAAATGTGGTTCATGCATGATGGTGCGCCTGCTCATTATGCTGCCAGTGTACGCCAGGCCCTTGATTTGAACTTTACAGACAAATGGATTTTCCGTCATGGTCCGGTTGAATGGCTGCCGCGGTCATGTGATTTAATACACTGTGATTTCTTCCTTTGGGGTTTACTCAAACACAAAGTGTATGTGAAGAATCCTACGACCCTTAGAAACTTGAAACAATTAATCCGTAATGAGACTGCTGCCTTAACGACTGAAACATGCAGAACTGTGTGTCAGTGTTTCGTCAAGGCTACAGCTGTGCATAGACAATGAAGGAAAGCAGTTTGAACATTTGAACTGATCTGTTTCATGTATATTAGCCTGATTAGACTGTTTAACGAGTAATCATGTTTTGTTTTGCACCAAAGAACAACAATACACTTAGTTGTTTGTTGCAGGTAACGTTCTTCAAAATGTGCTCAGGGTTTCTGGACCACTCTGTATATGTATATCTTGGTTCCGAATGTTGGTGCCGTATCGGCCTCGTGCCGGAGTCCGAATCCAGAGTCACTTCGTTCAAAAGTAGCAAGGTTTATTTGTCCATTCAAAGCACAGCTGTGGAGAATTGTCAGGACAAGCCAGAGCACACAATCGTGGCCTCGGCAGGACAAACTCTAAGGAAAGCGTATCGCGCACGGATATATATGCAAAGCAATAATCAGATAACTGGTCGGCCAGCGAGGCCACATAGTCTTTGATCTGTTTGCCTTTACCAGCTGGCCCAGAACCTGCAAGAGAAGGAAAGACAAAGTCAATAAGGTCCGTTCCTTCAAGGCTGAGATATTTACGATGTTGTTCCGCTGTGGTATGGCCACGTTATCAGCGTCCTGGCCAAATTCCTGCTGTTCTGAGCCCTTACTCCCCTTTCAACTAATTGTAACAAGAATATGAGAGAACCCAGACATTGTTTATACCAGAAGGCGCTGAGCCAAGAGGAACTTGCGCATAATTAATTATATATGCTCGTACGAACGCTGCAGTGATGTAACCACATTTAGAGGCCATTTTTCCCCGCAAAGCAGAGGTTGGCCTTTTTCGGGGACCGAGGTTGTTGTTGTTTTTGGGTCCCCTTTTTGAAGCAATGTTTTACGGCCGGATGCCCTTCCTGACGCCAACCCTTTTTGCCGCCTTTTTACGACACACAGGGAATTGCCAGTGAACTGGTACTCAATTAGCCGACCTCGGAAGGATGACAGGCTGAGTCAACCCCCTGGCGTTAATTCAGCGATCGACCGGGATTCGAACCCAGGATCCTAGGATCCTAAGCCGGCACCCTAGCCGCTCGCCCAACACAGCTGCAGTGATGTATACGAAAGAAATTAGTTGGTTACCATAATAGTTACTAAAAGTTACAAGAAGTTACTAGAAAAATCCCATAATATAGATCCATTTCACACACATATATATATATATATATATATATATATATATATATATATATATATATGTATATATATTGTTACGGCCCGCGGATAAGGATGTTGGTTTGCCGAGCGGATGGCACCGCGGCCTAACAGTTACCCCGATTAACCCGATCCCCGAACGTTGGCCGGATCGCGCCACAGATATTCAATAGGGAAAAGACTAAGGCGACACGGATGTGAAGAAGAAGGAGACAAAAAGGTTGGAAATACGAATATAATTTATTTACTATTTACAGGCTCAAAGAAACCAAGGAGAAGGAAAGATAATAAAACAATATACAGAAGATTTTTAGAGACACAGTGCAACGCTAGCTTATACGAGCTTAATTAAATACCCAGGGACAAAACAAACAGAACAAACTCACGTACACAAGAAGGATGGAAAGGCAGGAGGTGGATGGCTGGAGGGAGAGGAAAGTCCAAGGGGTCCTGCAACACGATCGGCGCGTTTAGCAGCCGCCGTTCCTTCACGGCCCTGCTCAAAACCGCCATCTAGGCCCCAAGCGGCTGTTGAGTGTTGTTGCTGCTGTGGCCGCCGCTGCTGCTGCTGCTGCTGTGGACGTCGCGTGCTTTGCCAGGACTACAACAGGCTTTGTGCTTCCCTGGATGATGATCTCCTTAATGTTCTCTATGTTCTTTTGCTCACATGCCAGCCTCGGACTCTGCTCGGAAAAGCACCAGCTCCGGAACAAACATCGGCCCACTTGATCAGCCGTTGCTGTGTACAAAGCTTCCTTGGGTGATCTCAATGTACTCTCGCAGTTGGTTCTCTTACAGTTGGTTCTCTCTGGATGATCTTTTTACACAACTCAGCAACTACTCCACTCTACAACGTCCTTGCACGCGCGCTTTTATAGCGCCTCCGGCGATCAAGCCGCCGGCCTTCAGGACACGCCCATCGGTGTGCTCACCTCGGCCCTGGTTGGTCGCGCGACCCTCTGGCTCCGCCCTTGATGACGACGGGCGGGCACGCCTTTCTTCCCCGACCCGAGCACATGTTCAATGGTGGTTTTGGAGGGGATGTAATTGGCAATCGAGGCTTGGCAATGACGAAAGGGGATGTGAAAGGAAATGGAGATTTTGGGGATGGGAATGAAAGGGGTTCTATTTTATTTCACTTGGTGCAATGGAGTGTCATCTTAATGGGAGACAAGGCCTTACCCTAATACACATAATAAAGATATAACTATCAACCAGGGGGAAATCTATGATTGGCTGACGTGTATGCTTTATGGACTAATTATGGGACGCCCTTTGACCTTTATACATAACTGGAGGCAGGAGGGTCCAGACTAAAGCAATATTTCTCAACACAATACAACACAATAAAAAAATACAATCCTCATATCCACAACAATATATATATATATATATATACATTATATTTATATATTTTCTTTATAATAATTTATGTATACTTGTATACAGTAGTATATAATAGTGAAAACACAGCATGTGTCGGATTAGTGTGAATGACTCAGTCCTCAACTCTTTTTGATGCCTTTCACGTGTATAGTGCCTGAGGTTGCCAACTTCTTTCAAATTAGAATTTCTTTCTTTTTTCCAGCCAAGTTAAATATTAGGTTTTACATAAACTTAATATTCAACTTGGCTGCATAAATTGGGGACTTATTGTGACAGAATAATTAGTTAGAAATTGCATTAGCATCCAATTCGATATATTGATCATTCGATGGAAATGGTAGTAAGTGGTAGAAATGCTGACTGGCACTGCACTAATCTCACCAAATGTGCAGTGCCAGCTGGTGGGCATACTGGTGTTAGAGAATTGGAAAAGCAGTCTTTATCTGCATCCATGTGGACATGCAAGACCTCAGGTTTTAATGAAAATCATGCCTTTGGGTTGCTACCATGGCCACACGTTTGTCAACCCTGCCAGTAAATGAGTATCCAAGCTCACTCTAATGGCATGTGACACACAAGAAAAGACTATTTGGCACCGGTGTCTGCCAAGCAGATGAGATGCAAAAATAAAACCCCAGTCCTTACAAAAACGTTGACCTTTCTAAAAAGAATAAGGATATGTAAAAAATAGGTGTCAAAATCATCATAATGGAAGCACGTGTCAAGTATCCTGAAAATGATAATTGCAGGCGACAGGTCTCTTTCACTATAGAGCTCATTATCATTTTGACATTGTACATCTCTTGCATAGTTACACAAGGAAATGTGAAATGCGTTCAGTGATCAGCCTCCTATGTGTTGAGACTGTGGGTCATGCCTCAGGCAGGGACGTCTGCAAAGGAAAATCCCAATCTTAACCTTTGCTGTATTGATATGGTCACTTATTTCATGTGAAGTTTTGAAATGTTAATGTCCATCAAAGTTTGACTCACATTACTGCTCAAAAGTGTGGTTGATTTGTAAATTTACTTTGTGAAAAAAACCCAAATTACTACAGTGGTATAATGTTGTGATGGTCAAGTAGGTCATGTGAGAGACTATAACACCCAATAAGCATTCCAGCAACTGAACTTGTCCACATTTTGTCATGATGATAACAGATTGTGTTGGTGTGATCACTTGTCATATTGTTGATTAATTTGGAAAGAGCCTTTGTGACTCATGTTGTTATGGAGACCATATAAGTATTGTCTGTAAAATGAGGGATTCTTTGACACCCTTTCACTCATGTTTGCGTACACCCCAATCTCTCTTTCCTCCCAACCTAGATTCCTTTTTCTCCTCGTCATCACAAACTCCCATAGTTTTCTTATTCTCCAGTTAATATTTCCTTTTATCGAGCCTTTAAGAGTTTAGATAGTGGATGCAAAGAATACCCCAAGCGCCATACATTCCTCCCAACATCTCTTATCCATTCAGTGTTCCAGCTCTTCCACGAGCCTTCATTTTGCATACCAAAAAAATTATCTTGGACATATCAGGCATTCCTGCCAATGTTCCGAGGGTGGATGGAGGTTACGTTTCACCCTGCATGTCTGTAAACAGGATATCGCAAAAAAGTTATGGACGGATTCGCACGACATTTGGTGGACAGGTTGGGGGTGTGACGAGGATGAAATGATTAGATTTTAATGAATATCCTGATTCGGATCTGGACACTAAAATTTGAAAAGTCATTCATCACCATTGAGAGATAGGGCCAAAAATGATATACTGTATAGCACGATATCTCAAACGGTTATGGATGGACACTTCGTGGACAGGTAGGTAGCTATCTGCCACTGATGAATTGATTCGATGTTGGTGAAGATCCAGATTCGGATACAAAATTTTGAAAGTGATTCTTTACAATTATTGCGAGCTCGAGCCAAAAACGATATATCGCATGATATCTCAAAAAGTTTCAAAAAAAGGCAAAATTCATGGATTATGACAAAACTTGGTGGATGAGTTTGGAACCTTGCTGCACTATCTGCATCAATCCTGACCACCCGGGTGTAGGTGATTGAATGCTCCATGGGAAATTTGACAGGAGATCAAGCTTCTATGTTGCATCTTCTATTGTTGACAAGTTTAACTTCTTATAAGTGAGCATTGACATGTTGTTGTACTGTAGTTTGTAGAAATGAATATCAATTTTGCCAAGTGCAATTAGATCCTCAGACATTGCAGATATCCTTAGAACTGGCCTATGGCTTTTTGTTCCTGGTGTTACACCTGCAATGATACTGTCATGTGGCCACCTTTGATTAAAATCAGACGGTCACGGAAGCCGATTGCGAAGGCCTTAGCCCCTGAGGCGAAAACTCAATGGCGGACTCCGGAAACAAAAAGCTACACCAAAGTGTAGATGGAGGATGGAGGGAGGCGGCGCAAGAGCCCTGCAGTCTTACCTATTAAATCAATCACATGGAAACTGCGTTCAGATATATATACAGAAAATAATATAAGGGTTTATTCGCAAGGATGGTGGGACAGGAAAAGCATGCGCCGGTAATAAATATCCTAATCGGGACGTCCCCACACACAGATTTCGGATACGAGACGAAGGAATACGAATTAAGGGAAAAAAAAACGTTCGTTATGGTGTGTAAGTGGTGTGCGGTCTTATCTGTCCATCATCTTGTCCCCACGCGGCTCCAAGCTCCGATGCGGAGGAACCCTCCTTCCGCCTCGCTAGGCCCCGATGCGACTCGCTCTGCTGCACACCATGAGGTCCCGCCCGCTCAGCACCAACCCAAACTCCAGATGCACCGAGCGAGCACCGAGCACCGAGCAAGCACCACGAAGATGGCGAACCAATGACCACCAGGGACCTCCCAAGACCAAGAAGAAGCGCAAGAGCTTCAACACAAGACGTCATGCAGCATCACGACAGCCAGAGAGGGACGTGCAGCGCAAGCGGCAGTGAACAACCCAAAAAACTAGAGCTGCTGAAAATCATGCAGCGCACTTTTATCACCTGGGCGGTGACATCAGCCTTGGCGCGCCACCAACCAGCGCCTTCCACCGAACCTTCCAGCTCCTTCCCTTCTTAGTTGTGTCTTCGCGCCTCCCGCACTGGTTGGCTGGAGGTTCACGCCTACCGTGCTGACCAATCACAGGCCTCCTGGGCATGTTGCTATGCAAGTTCGTGATGCGACCAGCGGCAGCCATCATCGGCGGTGTCCTGGCCTGGTTTCCTGTCCGTTTTCTTCCAAAGTCATTGTCAGGGAAGGGAATATAATTAATGTGTGCACTACAGGGCCTGTCTAAGTGTTTATATGGGTATGCATTGCCATAAGGGACAAAGGTTTGATTACCAGGTGTGACACACAGGGGCTGTTATCTTTAATCCCTACACTATCTAACACTCGAACATCCTGGTATGTTCACAGGTATACTCTTACCCGACAAACCGGAATACACATAGAACTTATTACAGGTATATTCCCTATCTCGACAGACGAAGCATGTTACCTATTCAGATCTACCTGACTCTAGATATTGCACCACCCTACCGACATAACAATACTTTTTGTATCAGGTAGCAACAAAAATTCTCTTGGGCATATCAGGCATTCCTGACAATATTCCGAAGTTGGACGGAGGTTATGTTTACCCCTGTCTGTCTGTGAGAAGGATATCTCAAAAAAGTTATGGACAGATTTGGACGATTTTTGGTGGACAGGTTGGGTGTGTTACAAGGATGAAATGATTAGATTTGTTGAATACCGGGATCTTTATGCCATGGAAATGGGGTGTCATGGAAAGTGTTGTGCCCATCCAGTGTTCAGATGTTATGGTCACCATTATCTGCAATGAACTGAATAAAGTGACCTGCAATGAAACCAGGAATTTCTGTCCCTTGTGATGCAACAGCACTGACTTCAAACTTTTGCACTTTTGAGTAAGATGAGTGAAACCAGAGGCTGCTTTTTTTTTTTTTTTTTTTTTGTATACAAGATCGAGGCTCGTGAAAGAGCGAACATTAATCACACACAAAGACAAACCGACACATAAAACATATAACATCGGGAGCGGTAGACAAGATGGGGAGAGAGGGGGAAGGACACAAACACAACATTTGAGAGCAGGGACCGAGAGACATGGAGACATCGAGAGATCTGAGAGAGGGCGAGGGCTTTGGGGGGGGGGGCATGGGAAGGGGGCGGTGGGAGAGGTATAAAACATATGGACACTGCCAGGACTTCCAGGAAAGAAGTTGGAATTTCAAACAAGGTGGATCTGGGGTGAATTAGTGGGGGTAGAAAAGATCAAGGTTTTGGATGGGGGAAGATAAGAGATGGTGGTGAACAGCTGTTTTAAAGACCTGGAGGGAGGAGTGGGATTGAAGGGAGTGAGGGAGTTTGTTCCAGAGGCGGGAGAAAAGAGGAATGAAAGAGTGAAGGTGAGCAGAGAGCCGAGATTTCGGCAGTTTAACCATCAGAGGGTTGCTGGCAGATCTTGTGCGACCTGTAGGAATATTTGGGGGACAGAGCACAGAGAGAGCTGGGGGTGCAAGGCCGGAGAGGAGTCGGTAGAAGACAGAAAGACCACCTACCTGCCTGCGGTGAGTGAGTGAAAGGCCCTCAGAGATAGCTTCATCGCGGGAGATTCCAATAATTCTGAAAGCTTTGGTTTCAACAGCGTGAAGCCGAGCTAGGTGTGAGGCAGGAGCACCGGCCCATAGGGGAGAACAGTATTCCATTGAGCTGCGGATGAAAGCCTTGTATGTGGTGAGGAGCTCAGGTGTGCCGAGGAAGGACTTCGCACGACGGAGGATGCCCAGTCGGCGACTGGCTTTGGAGGCCAGCTTGGAAATGTGGTTTTCCCAAGAAAGATCATGGCAGATAGTGAGACCCAAAATCTTGAGCGACAGAACTTCTTGGAGAGGATTGTTGAGAAAGTAGATGGGAGGGTTGTCCAGTCGATCTTTTCGGAGAGACATAGTAAGAGTGTGAGATTTGTCAGGATTGAAAGACATGTTCCACTTGTTTGACCAGTCTGTGATTTTGTCCAGGTCTTCAGAGAGTGAGGAGGCAGCAGACTGCCGATCTGAGGGAAGAGGAATGGAGTGGCAGAGAGTGGAGTCATCAGCAAAGAGATAGAGAGGATTTTCGAGAGAGTCAGAGAGATCATTGATGAAGACCAGAAAAAGCACGGGGCCCAGAACACTGCCTTGGGGAACTCCAGCCTGAACAGGAAGAGGAGATGAGAGAAACCCATTCAGGGCCACACGTTGACGACGACTAGAGAGGAAGTCCGCCAGCCATGCGTGGAGATTTCCATGGATACCAAAGGAGGAGAGTTTGGTGAGCAGAGCGGGGTGCCAGACCGTGTCGAAGGCACGTGATATGTCGAGGGAGACAGCTCTAATTTCCTGTTTGGCATTGAGGACCTCCATCCATTGTTGAGACAGCAGAAGCAGCATGTCCAGAGTAGAGTGACCTGGTCTGAAACCAAATTGATGATCAGAGATCAAGCCATTGGAGAAGAGGAAAGATTTCATATCCGAAGCAATGATGGATTCCATGACTTTGCTGATAATTGGGAGAAGGCTGATTGGTCTGTAGTTGCTAGGATCTGTTTTTGCACCTTTTTTGTGCAAAGCGGTGATGTTGGCTGATTTCCAAGCAGATGGCAGTTGACCTTGAGCAAAAGAGAGGGTGAAGAGAACAGAGAGAGGGTGAGATAGAGCAGCAGAGCAGGATTTTAGGACCCGTGGGCTGATGCCGTCGGGTCCAGTTGCAGAATCAGAGTCGAGGGTTGACAGAAACTTTTCCACCTTGTCAGGAGGAAAGGACACGGAGTCCAGGAGCAGCAGGGTACGACTGGGTATGGTGGGTACAGAGAGGGATGGGTTTGGGACACAAGATTTAGAGGCAAACACAGAGTTGAGGCATTCAGCTTTTTCACGTGCGGAGTCAGCTGTGTAGCCGTTTGAGGTAAGGGAGGGGATGGAGGGGGAACAAACACCAGAAACGGATTTGACCAGACGCCACCAGGATTTGGAAGAGGGAGACAGATAAGAGAGTTCGGTCTTGAGAATGGAGAGATATTGTTTCCTGGCTCTCCTGAGGGTGGACACACACTTGTTTCGGGCTTTGTGAAAGGAAATGAGATTTCCTTCCGTTGGATTTGCTTTCCAGGAGACGAAGGCAAGTTGTTTCTGGGCAACAGCCTCACCACAAGATTCCGTGTACCATGGACGGGAGGAAGGGTATGACAACTGAAGACGAGATGGGATAAATCTGTGCATGAGAGAGAGCAATTTACTTTGGAAGAATTCCCAGGATGAGTTGATGTCAGAGGTGGTAGAGATGGGAGACCAGTCCAGATGATTGATGGCTGCTTGAAGACCGTGCCAGTTGGCCTGAGTGAAATGCCAGACTCGTCGACGCTGAGCAGGCTCCCTGAGGATGGTCAGAGAGATGTCCACTTTAACAAGGACATGATCAGATGATCCGATCGGAGCAGAAGAAGAGCAGCAGACATTTTCAGGGAAGTTAGTCATAACCAAGTCCAGAAGAGAAGATGTTCCGTTGACTGAGATCCAGGTCGGGAAATTGACAGATTGTGTCAGTCCCAGTGAGTCGCAGAAGTCCTTTGCTGAGGAGCCATGGCTGGTGAGAGAGGTACCCACACCCAGCCAACTGGCATGATGACAGTTGAAATCACCACATATGAGGAAGAGAGAGTTGGGATGAGTAGATAGAAGTTGGTCCATATCATCAGACAGCGAGATGTAGATGGAGTCATCACTGTTTGGTGGACGGTACAACACACATATGAACAAGAGGTGGGAGCGAAGGGGAAGCCGTAGCCAGAGGTATTCCTGGGGGTGAGGTGGAGAGAGTGCAGTGCAGGGCGAGTGAGGAAGAGAGTTTTTGATAAAGATAGCAACCCCGCCTCCAGGACGAGGCTCAGGTCTATCATACCGGAGGAGGGAGTAGCCCGGGAGAGATACTATGGAATCAGAGACATCATAAAGGAGGAAAGTTTCTGTTAGGCAGATCACGTCTGGTTTGACAGAAGCAACCTGTATGGAGAGATCAGTTAAGTTTGAACGAAGGCCCCGGATGTTTGAGGTCCATACCGTTAATGAAGAGGAAGGGGGAGCATCAGATACAGAACAGGGGGGAGGAGGGGTAGGGTAAGATGTGGAAGAGGTGGAAGAGGTAGGGAGAGCTGTTGAAGGTGTGTCAGAGATTTCAGAATAGCTCGGAGAAAGGGAGGGATGGGGCGGACAAAAGGTTTGATGGTGATTGGGTGAGCCACAATGAGGTGTTATTTGAGGAGGGGGAAGAGCGAGGCAGAAGGTTGGGGGAGATGGAGGTGAGAGTTTGAAGGGGGAAGAAGCGGGGAGGACGCTTTGAGGAGGGGGAGTGAGAGGGGGGAAATTGAGAAGCAATGAGGGTGGGGAGATTTGAAGGGGAGGGGTGAGGGGGGAGTTTGGGAGGGAAGGGACAAGGGGAGGGATTTGAAAGGGATGGGATATGGGGGAGATTTGGCGGGGAGGGGTGAGGCAGGAGTCTAGGAGGGGAGGGGCGAGGGGGCGTCTTGGTGGGGAGGGGTGAGGGGGTAGTTTAGGAGGGAGGGGGCAAGGGGGGAGATTTGAAAGGGATGGGTGATGGGGAAGATTTGGAGGGGAGGGGTGATGGGGAAGATTTGGAGGGGAGGGGTTATGGGGAAGATTTGGAGGGGAGGGGTTATGGGGAAGATTTGGAGGGGAGGGGTGAGATTGGATTTTTGAAAGTGTACGATTTATGGGAAACGAACATTTATTGCAAAATGAGTTTCTTGTGACCTTCGAGTTAAAAATACGTTTAAGGACGCTGGATGGAGGATGGAGTACAGGAGAGTTTAGGGAATGTAGAAAAAAGGCACTATAGGAGATGGATTTTTTTTTTGGGATGAATTGATTTGGTGAGCAAGTCGAAAGCAGCCTTTTAAAGAAGAAGAAGAAAAAGGTGTTATAAAATATGACGGAATACATAACTTGAGGGGAAAGTGTAAACATTGAAGGTTAATGAGTGAAAACTATCTGGGGAAATGGGGGAGAAACACGTGGTCGAAGAACGAACGAACGAATAAGAATGAATAAACGAATGAGAACAGAGAAGGAAATGTTTTTTTTTTTGTTTGTTTGTTTTTTTTGTTGTTTTTTTGAGTTGAGATTTACACAAGGAAGTAGGCTATGGGTGAAAAGACTGGGAATACAGAGAACGAAAGTTATTGGATCACAAACGACGGACCACTGAGAGAAAAACAAAGCCTCAAGGTTGTACAGTGCACACTGTACAAGGCCTCAAGACACGACACGAATTAACACGATTTTCAATACAGGTATGAAAGATTTGCACCGAAAAATCTTCGTCGGGACACAATATACGTACAACACCATAAATAAATACAGTTTTAACGAAAATACAAATGGGAACAATCACTTAACTTCGATTTCAAATCGTTCGCGACGCGGCAAAGGCCTTGCTCGCGACACGGCAAACAGACGATCAATTTATGAAAGATAAACACCGAGAAACAACCAAAGTTGCACACAATAACTTCACACACCGAAAGATAAATACAGTTTCGACAAAATACAATTGTGAACAGACTTAACTTCGAAAAACGTGGAGACCGTGTGGAGCTTCGAAAATCCCTCCCACCGTCGAGGGATTTTTCCCCTTTGCTGAGAGTATCTATCAAAAACTTTGATGCAAAATGGTGATTCAATCATATTAAATGTTTTTGCCAACATACGAGGGTTCAGAGGGTGCTGGATAGACACATTTTGATGTAATCATAGATTTGATGTCCCTTTTAATCAGTTTTGCTGCCATCGTTTTGTTGCTGTTTCTATCAGATGTATTTTCTCTCTGCGTATCTTGTTTCTGTGGCCACTGGTAAAAGCCCTGGAGAATAGATGAAGCTGTATTTCTGAATGTGACAACATTCGATTTTTCCATTGTTTTCTATGATAATAACTGTTTCCAAAATACCCAAACAGTTTCTTTTCATTTACACTGCACTGAGTGCATCATCTCCTCTGAAATGTTTCATCTTTTCTGCAAGCTCAGCTACTTTGACTGGTTTGCCATAATTCTCAGTTAGATATTGAGTAGCTTTGATGAATGATTCAGTCTGATCAGACTGTTTACTGTTTGCTTGCTCTTTATTGGGCCTGATATGTGACCTGGAAACATCTTTCCTCGTTATAAAGTTTACATTACATGATTGGTGATAAATTACATCAGCAGCATGACTATCCTGGGCAGATTCAAGTGGACCTCATTCATACCTTCTCACCCAAAACATCACCTCTCTCCTGGCAAACAGCCTTTATTGCTGCTTGAAAGTGTTTGTTGTGAGCCTGACAAACATCACATCCTCTTTTATTACCCTGCGCTCGCGAAGCGAAAGGCAGGGTTAAGCATTCGGCTCAGTCCGTACGTCGTACGTACATACGTCGTACGTGCTTGTCTGCATTTTAAAAAATCATTTTCTCGGCAACCGTTGGTCCGATTGACATGAAATTTTCACCATTGGAGGGACTCCTCCTGTAGAATATTTTAGTGAATATTATGACGTCACAGGTCACGTGGTACTGGCGCCATCTTGGAAAAACCCCAAAAATTTGCACCTCGATATCTCAAAAACCGCTGCACAGAAATAATGGAGACGGGTCTCATTGAAAATAACTCTCCATGCCGAGTAACATATGTGAATGATGACGTCATAGGTGCCGCCGTTATGACGTCATAACTCGACAAGTAAAAAACTATCCGATCAGGATGACATTTCTTGAGCATATTCTTGGTATAAATTGATGCAGAAATAAAATTATAATGACGTCGTAGGTCACGTGGTTCACCTGCCATATTGGTTTGAGTGAAAAGCCTGAAAAACCACTAAAATCCAATTTTCTCCGAAACGACTGAACAGATCGAGGCCAAACTTTGCAGGCAGAATCGCATACCCATGACGAACAAAAAAGTCAGCGAGAATGATGTCATGCATCACGCGTCACATGGTTTCGGAGTTATAACGTTTTTAAGCACAAACTTTTAAAAGCAAGCTCCTCCCTCATTTGTGATGCTTTCAAGGGGAAACTTCACAGATGTGTTCAGCATATTAGTGTAGCAGCATAGCAAACCTGTTGTGCATTTTGTGATACAAGCACCAAATTTGGTACACTAGTAGACTATCATATTATGAAAAGATCTGGATATTGGGCCATCTCAGATTCAGAGATTTGATTTTTGCAAGATTTCGATTCGATTGGGATCGAAGAGAACACCTTCTTCGTCTTCTGTACAGTGAAGTTGCCAGCCCTGAATTCTCTGGCTACATCTGGGTGCTTCATTGGGAGTGCAACCGTGTCCCTCAGGTGAACAGGGACCCACCTGGCATAGTGTGTGTGGTCTAAGGCATGGAACCATGGGACCAGTTCCGTCAGGGCATCAAGGTACGTCGTGAATGAAGCCTGCCGCAGAGAACGCACGGAGACCAGTACCAACATCTCTAGTTCCAGCACAGTTGCCCAGTACTGAAAGTTGGGAATGTCTTCTCCTCTCTGGTGACACCAGTCTTCGAACTCAGGCAGGTCTTCTGCATCATCAGCATATGTCATACAGTGGCGTTCATACGCATGGTGTTGCAGGATGTGCAGTGCCGCTGCAGTGATTTGATGAGCTCTTCTTGTGCGGGTGACGTGGGCAGCTCGTAGGAAGGAGTCGGCCGTCCCTGGCGTTGCAATCTCAGCTTGCAAAATCTGCAAATCTTGCAAAAATCAAATCTCTGAATCTGAGATGGCCCAATATCCAGATCTTTTCATAATATGATAGTCTACTAGTGTGCCAAATTTGGTGCTTGTATCACAAAATGCACAATTCTTTTGAATATTTGGGCTAAGCCGCCCCACTATATCAGTCTACTAAAATAACCTTTTGAAAATTGCGATAGGTCACGTGGTTTGGCAGATATAAATAATTAAACGAAAATATAATTTTTTTATAACTCTTGAACCGCTTCATTGATCGACGTGAAACTTTATATTATACTAGAGGCAATGAAGTGTAACATGTGTGCAAAATTTCAAGATGATTGGATGTACGGTCTGGAAGCTAGAAGTTGTTATTGCGTGAAGAAGAAGTCTTCTAGTGTGGGCATAGAATTAATTATCACACTGCAAATGATGAGCAGGAAAAGTACGGAGGGACCTCACGGGGTCATTTTGACCTCAAATAAAATTCTGATTTCAGATTTATCAATCGCTGAGGTATATTAACACACGACCAAAACAGATTTGGCGAAATTCCGACGATTTTTGAAGAAAATATAACATTTGTGTGTGCATTTCAGTAAAGTAAAGTGTGTGCCATGTCAGCATTTTAAAAATTGAAACGTGGCTCATTGTAAACAACTCCATATGGAGAATCGGTGTTAACGATGACGTCATTGGTGCCATAATTACGATGTCATAATTCGATAGGGACAACGCTTAGTCTGATCAGTTTGAAATTTATTGAGCATGATTTATGCAACAATTATTTATAGAATATAAATTTAGGATGTCATCGCTCACGTGGTCTGGCAGTCATATTGGATTAAAAAAAAGAAGCGTTCAAAAATAGAAGAGTTGGCTTACACCAAGTTGACCGCATGGTAAGTATTCTATGAATACCATCTAGTTTAAGAGTGTTTTAAATGCGCGTTTTCCAATCAGCACATCAGAACGCATGCAAGGTAATCAAACGTTACGCAAAGTAAGAACAAAAATAGAGTTACGTCCTTTACTTTTTGAACAATGGGATTAACCTTCCACGACCTTGTGACGAATCAGCTCTTTCTGATATAACTGTAGCGATGGTGACTTGGATAAGAGGTGTCGAGTTAATTATTTAATAGCGCATTAAATGTGTGTTTCCCAAAGGCACTGTTCATATTTTAAGAGTGCTTTAAATACACGTTTCCCAATCTGCCCATTAGCAGATTTTGTTGCAGGTTGTGACCACAGTGTGGTCATTGTTATTTTCACGAAGGAACAGCTGGGAAGTCATCTCCCCAGTTCGCCACTTTGGTCCACCAGTCATCGCGAATCTGCTGAACTATTGGGCCAGGGAAGACAAGGAACTGCAGAAACTTTCAAGAACGCAGGAAATGCAGTTTCCAACGATCAATTTTTCAAAATTTACTTGGGGAGGACACCCAGACAATGCCACCCACCCCTACCTCCCTTTGGCACTATGACTTGGTGTACCCCTCCCCCCATCCGTTCTTCCGTCTTGAAATTCCTGGATCCGCTCATACCCATGAATCTCAATCGTGGGGGAAATAAAACAAGACACAAATGTTTAGCATTGATGTGATATTTTATTTATTTTGCCTCGAGGACATCACAAGCAAATTATATGAGCACTTTTAATTCCTTGGAAGATGTGCATTTTAAATATAATTGTGTTTTCCTCTTCCGGTTATGAATATTGAAAAAGCAACTGGAATATAAATCTCTTGTGGGTTTCCTCTTCTTATGGATATTTTGATGTGAAGAGTTTCTTCCAAGATTTTCAACTTTATCTCAGGGCAGTGCTGAAAAGGAAAAGAGAAAATAATATTTTACTTCCTGTACTTAACATGATGGACCAAATGTTTGTTTGTAAGTGTAATTGATGATATATCTCATCCACAACAAATACTTCAGCAAACATTGTACTCAAATTGTCTAACTATGGAATCTTATAAACACATCCACAAGATATCTGACACTTATTCACTTAATGTGTATGAGAGGCCACAAAGGTTCGAGTTCGTGCAGTTCTTGCACAAATATCATGGTAAACAGACCAAGTGCATTGTCAAAACCACATTTGTTTTTACAATAATCATGCATTCTGCACAAACTCCCAAGAGTTTTCTTCACTATTTTTGTTTCACTTATTTTATGACATTACAGACACTTTCAGGTCGAAGGGGTAAAAAAAATATAACCTCAACAGACATGAACTTTAGAGCTGGAAGTTTTTAATAAGTCTTGATTAATACCTTGAGAGTGAATATTAAGCAATGTTTACCCATCTACCATTCACACATGCACTTGGACAAACCCCTACAGGACCAAGATGTTTTTCATGAATCCTTTGTCTTCTTCAATATTCAGTCTGATTAACAGGATGAATCAATAATCTTTATCAGGATAAGGAGGGAATTGAATAATCGTGGGAGGGATGCTTTTTCTGATAATATATCTGGAGAATCATCAGTACCATTTATTGTTGAAGGACGATGGTGGTGTCGTGTCCGCTTGTTCCGTAACCACCACTGGAAGATCCACTGGCGCTTCTCTTCATGGAGCTGCTGCTATACGTGCTCTGTCCTCCGATCATGGCACTACCACCAGAGGAACCACCTTCCATCACTGCACTAGTTCCACCACTGTAACCACCTCCGACACCATAGCTTGCTCCTCCACCTGCACTGTAGCTTGATCCTCCACCTGCACTGTAGCTTGCTCCTCCACCTGTGCTGTAGCCCCCAGAAATGACACCATGTGTTGAACTGGTCCCATAACCCCCACCAATTGAGGAAGCACCACCAGCAGTTCCACTTCTGACAACAGTAGCGTGAGCAAAGTCATCAGCCATGGCTGTCCTTACCCTGAAATGAACATCAGAAGCCACAGTTAGTTGGAAATCTATCAACAACACATAAACGCGGCATGGCATGAAGCGTGCATGAAAATATAATTTATTTGGTAGATAAACAAAAACATGCAGATTAGGGTTTATTTATCCGAAGTACACGACGAAGAACATACATCGTCTCTTGTCCCTCGAGGAGCTTCTTGTATGTCGCGATTTCAGAATCCAGAGCCGTCTTCATTTCCAGCAGCTGTTGATAAGTTACCAGCTGTCTCTGCAGGTCCACCTGGTTTCCCTCGATCTCCTGTTCATACCTGGTGTAGGTGTTCTGGAACTGGACGAGATCAATGTTCTCCCTGTTCTGTAAATCTGTCAGTCTGTCTCCCAGGATTTGGTACTGATGTGGAGAGACAGGAATATAGAATATAGGTGAGAAAAATGACAATAAATGGTTATATTCAATTGTTTCAGAAAGATTATCTTCTCCAAGCCTCGATGTAAACTTCACATTTGTATAAAATGATTCCTGATTAGAGTCCTCACTGTGGTAAGAAGCCTCTGGTACTCCACATTCAGTGGCTGCAGCTCTTTTTCCATAGCATTAATCTCCTTGTCCAGAATGGAAATCTGCTCAGTTGTCTGGGTGGAGATTCCTTGGATCTGATCAATCTGCACAGGAGATACAGGTCACGCAGTTAATCCATTGGAGGTAATGCCAGGATATTGAGAGGAACTGGGATTTGTCATGGTCTTATATCAAGGAACCTACTTGCATCTTGCAATACGTCTCAGCCTCTTGGACATTCTTGGTGACCACCTGTTGGTATTCCTCACGCATCACATTGAGGGCCTCGGTAAGGTTGACGGCCTTCACGTTATCCACTTCAATCACTGATGTCTGTACTGGTCCAAGTCTGCCAAACTGCTGCTTCAGGTTGTTTATTTCCTGCACAAGAAGAGAGAATGATAATTATTTATTTATGGTCAACACTCAATGTCCCACACATTTTGTGAAGTTGATCTCCCGGACATCTTGTGAGGTTGATGATTCTGAACCAACTTACCTCCATTTGTGTTTTTCTCTGGAATGTCAGCTCCTCAGTCAAAAACTGAAACTTTGAGTCCAGGTCAACACGCATGTCGTTTGCTGCTTCAAGATCCTACAAACAAAGATAAGAAACATTGGATTGTTTAAAAATATATACGTCTTTAGAAAACAAATGTATGAATTGTTCAATGGCTGATCTTGTGTTTTCACCAACCCTCTTCATGTTTGTAATGTCAGTTTCAAGTTGCATTCTCACTCCAAGCTCAAACTCGTACCTGCACAGAAACAACATTGAAATGATCACAATAATCATGAAATTTAAAATAACCATGCCCCATTTCGTACAAACTTAAAAACAACAACCATGTGTCTGCATTCAAAAGGTCTTACTTGGACTTGATCTCATCAGCTGTGGCTCTCAGGTGGTCCACGTCGATCTCCAGGCGTACACGTTCCAGCGTCAGGTTGGACACCTCTGTCAGCATCTCAGTGACTTGCGTCTCCACATTCTCCAGATTGACGCTCGAGTCAGGAGACATTGGTACACCTCCAGTTAGATTCTTCAGGTCTTCCTCCAGTGTCTCATTCTCGATTGTAAGCTGCCTTACTTTATCTACGTAGCTGGCCAAGCGCTGGTTCAATGTGCCCAAGATGTTCTTCACTTCATCTCTGCTCATGAATGAAGGAACCATTCCACCTGCGGGGCCCAGAGTTCCAACCACGCCAGACATACCTGCTGAGGTGATGGCACGGCCTGCAGTAAATGCTGGACTTGCCATGATCCCGGGGCTTACACCCCCAATAAACCCACCAGCACCACCTCCATAACCGATCATTGGCATCCCACCACTAACAAGGCCTCCAGCACCACCTGACGCACCTCCTCCATAGGCAGACATCCCCACAGCACGACTGGAAATGCCCATTCCTCCAAACCCGCTCATTCCCATTCCTGCAGAGCCCACTCTGTAGCTTCCTCCCCCTACTCCAGAGCTTCCTCCCCCCATTGACAGGCCCATGGTTCCCATTCCAAATCCCATTCCACGACTGCTGGAGCCTCCATAGCCGCTGGAGCCGATCATAGCGCTGGATCCACCGGTGCGGACAGAGCGGTAGCTGACGGATGAGTGAGAGGCCATTGTTGCTTTTTGCTCCACCAGATTCTCCCAGGTATTGCTCGACTGCAGATCACATGGAATGCCTGGTGCTTTTATAGGAGCCTCAGCTTCATTCAAAATGCGTTTGTTACAATAGATTAGGCATGCTAGCGTCACCTCCATGCGATCATGTTTGTTTGGAGAATTGTTCCAAGACGCCTTGGATGAGCACATTGCTGTCATTCCTTGGCTGAGAAACACTCACACCTTACAAGGAATACATCAATATATATATATATATATATTTATTTAAGAAAATGAAATTCAAAAATAATGCATTATTAACTTTCACCTCGGACCTTCAATAGATGAAGTGATAATTGTATCTGAAATATATTTGTACAAGAGGCTTTCTCCTTTGACTAAATCCCTTTTGATTTTGATTAAAACCAAAGTACTATCTATGGTCGATCCTTCCTTTTAGTAACAATCTCCTGTGAGGATAAAGATATTGCCTTTTTGTAAAATTTCTTGAATTTGTTTGTTAATTTTGAACATTGTTCTTTATTTTGAACTCGCAGAGCCTACTGGGACCTGTCATTTTGCTGACGGAACAATAAGTCATCGCGTTTGCCGAAAGTAGCCTTCCTGTCCCCGTCCTCATGTCCCGTCCCCCCCCCCACCCCCACATTTCCCCCCCACCCCCACATTTCCCCCCCACCCCCACATTTCCCCCCCCACCCCCACATTTCCCCCCCCACCCCCACAATTTCCCCCCCCCCCCACCCTCACCTTTGCCCCCCATTCTTTCTGATGTCCCTTCCCGCTAGAAATGTCTCTCACACTATGGCAGACTTTGACAAGCCCCTCCGTTTCGGGTGTGGGGGGAAGGAGGAAAAATTTACCAGTGCGAAGAGTGCTTTGACCTCAGTATTGCTCAGGTAAAAAGAGTAGTTGCAGTACCCCCTGTCACCGGATAGCGCTACACTGTATACATTTACATAGAGAGTTTACGCCTGCTCCCCATCCCCCCGCATGAGGCCGCGACCACACAGCCTATATTATCCCCACCACCCTCTACTCCCCCCTCACACAAAGCTGTATCTGTACCCTGAGTTTTGAGTTTGTAACTTAAAAGATGTGGCCTTGCATAAGGAGCAAAGCCACAGAGAGACAATGGCGTTTATATATAGGAGTACACCCGAACCCTACGGGAGTGGCAGGAAGGCTCATTCCTCTTTGGGATATATAGATTACGGTAGATCTAGGCTCGGGCCTCAAGAACATTGGGTGTGAGTTCAGGTTCCAAGTTTCTTCTAGAGTGCTAGCCAAATGGCTTAAGCAAGGGAGAAAGCACTCCATTCAAAACCGTTGATCAGGAACGGCTGGCTTGGCAAGTACCAGTGAGCTGCTTGGTAACTGAGCACACCCTGGATTTCCTTCCTTTCACTTTAGTGTTAAACAACAGGAGCGACATTTCTAAACGTAATCATAAGTGTTTGTGATTTATAATATTTTTTACTTTTGGTGGGGGTGCTCCCACCACAATGGCACAATAAGCTGTTTGTACACGTTAACACGGTTATTGTTTAAGGAGGAAACAGCCCTTGGGGGGGGGGGGGGGGGTATCAGTTTTAATTACCCTGCGCTAGCAGGGTTAAGCATTCGGGTACGTGCGTACGTACGTGCGTGTCTGCATTTCAGTAAAGTAAAGCGTGTGCTGTGTCAGCATTTTAAAAATTCATTTTCTCGGCAACCGTTGGTCCGATTGACATGGAATTTTCACCATAGTAGGGCCTCCTCCTGTAGAATATTTTAGTGAATATTATTACGTCACAGGTCACGTGGTATGGGCGCCATCTTGGAAAAAACAAAAAAATTGCACCTCTATATCTCAAAAACCGCTGCACATAAATAATTGAGACAGGTCTCATTGCAAAGAACTCTCCATGCCGAATAACATATGTGAATGATGACGTCATAGGTGCCACCGTTATGACGTCATAACTCGACAAGTAAGAAACTATCCGATCAGGATGAAATTTCTTGAGCATATTCTCGGTATAAATTGATGCAGAAATAAAATTATAATGACGTCGTAGGTCACGTGGTTCACCTGCCATATTGGTTTGAGTGAAAAGCCTGAAAAACCACTAAAATCCAATTTCCTCCAAAACGACTGAACAGATCGAGGCCAAACTTTGCAGGCAGAATCGCATACCCATGACGAACAAAAAAGTCAATGACGTCATGGGTCATATGGTTTCGGAGTTTCGGACACACATACACACACACACACAACACACGACAACCGCCTTATTTTCACCTTCGGCTCCACATACACACACAGATACACACACACACACACACAAACAAGAACAAGGCAAGATAGAGGGAAAGGCACAAACTGAAGAGCATGAAGCTGCCAAGCTCCAGCTTTGTGCTCTTCAGAACATGCATAATGCTGCGTCATCACCAAGGGAAGAGTGAGAGTCAGAGTGTGGGTGGAGTGTGGGCCAGAGTCAGAGTGAGCCAGTGGCTAGCAGTGGAGTGGTGGTCATGGCGCTGGTGGATCCAAGCTTGAGATTGTGAGCTGGTCCAAGAGAGCGAGCATCAGACTCAATTAGACAGAGGACTAATTGAGATAGAGACTCAGCATGTTTACTGTTGGGGCCAGGGTTTTACACCCAACCCCATTGTGTCACAAGTCTCAGCCTTCCGAAGCTCACCAATCACAGAGCACAATGGTCTCTGCCGCCAGGAGTTGCACCAATGAGACCCCAGTGATTCCACCACTCACAGTCCAAGGCCATCTGGAATCCCCACCCTCTCGGGTCCCCACAAGTTTCCGCCCCGAGTGGATCTAGCAATCAGGCCTTAGGAATTCCTGCCCTGAGGGTCCATGAGTGTTTCAGTTGTGGACAGCAGAGGAGGAGTTTATCTCCTTCTGTAGGTGTGAGAGGGTGTGTTCCATGTCACCTGATACTGCACGATTCAGCCGTGTGGTTCCACAGAGGGGAAAAATAGACAGGATGCATTTACCTATAGCTCTCTCTAAATCAGACAAACCCCACTCCCTCTTCCAGGCCTGGCTAGCTGCAGTGCTAAAGTCCCCTTTCCCTCAACACACCTTAAAACAGGTAAGAATTCCCCACCTACATGAACATACATGGCGCATTAGGCCTTAATCGAAGTATTACCATTTTCCACCAAATGTATAAATGTAATAGTTTTCTCTACAGATATAAACTGCAATAAAGATTAATGCTTTCAGTCATGGCCGAGTGTCCTTTTCCTCACGACATTAACCTCAATAAAAAGATGGGATATTAATAGGGGAGGGATGGGGTGCCATGCAGCAGGTAATTCCACACATTCATGTTTTTTGAAACTGGAGAGCACAACTGTGGCCATGATAGGTGCCAACATCTGCCCTCGTAAATGGCAGTTTACAGATGTGAATCATGCCATTTCCTTTCAGTGTGCATTCGTTTGAGAGATGAGACCATTTTTACCTCCGCCACCAAAAGGGGACGGGGGTAATGTTTTCACCCCAATCTGTTTCTGTGTCCGTTTGTCTATGAACAAAATATCTCAAAAAAGAGTTGTGGACGGATTCGGACGAGATTTGGCAGTGATGTAGCGTATGTGACAAGGACGAAATGATTAGATTTTGGTGAAGATCTGGATTCGGATCCGGCTACAAGAATTTTAAAGTGATTCTTCACCATTGTGAGATAAGGCCAAAAACGATGCATAGCAGAATATCTCAAAAAGTTATGTATGGATTTGGACAATACTTGTTGGACAGGTTGTGTGTGCGACAAGGAAGAATCGATTCATTTTTGGTGAATATCTGGATCCGGATCCGGCTAGTAGAATTTTTGAAGTGATTCTTCACCATCGAGTGAGATGGCCAAACAGGTGGAGGTACGCTCTCTACTGAGTGCCGTTCTAGTTTCTGCAGTTTCCATCGTAATCGATAGTAGTTTATAGATTAAGGATTTGGAAAGGCTCTGCGAGCTGCGACCCTCCCACAGGTCTGCATAAGTGTTCCATAACTCAATAAGCTTGTAAAGCGCTCGCCAAGTGGCTCCCCTGATTTTAAATACTCAAGCAAGCACTCCAAAGAAACGGTTTATAAGGAACGGCTGGCTTGGCAAGCGATACCAATCTTATTGCTGATGGCAAATACATGATGTTCCAAAGCTTGGTTGTTGTTAAGGACGCGGAGACTGCCTGGAAACGGCAAAGCCACGCCCTCGCTGACTGCGTTGAAACCGCTAAGCCACGCCCCTCGCTGACTGCGTTGAAATCGTGAATCCACGCCCCTCGCTGACTGCGTTGAAATCGTGAAGCCACGCCCCTCCCTGACTGCGATGAAATTGTTAAGCAACGCCCCTCGCTCAGTTGTGTTTGCAATGAGTCGAAATCGATTAACTAGAGAAAGTTATAAACGTCCAATTAATTGCTTAACTTTGAGTTGTGTCGTCTTTAAAAGGAGCAAATATTATATGTAGACAGAGGTGGTTTGATCGAGAGGAAGGAACGAGGTCAGAATACCTTCAAAGTGTTAAATGGCTGATTTGAGTTGTGATTTTAACAACTTTTGAGGCTGTTTGAAGATGATTAAAGGAAAGTTATTCGAATATTTCCTTTTGGAGAATTACTCAACAAATCCGCAATGAGGGAAACTCGAGTGAGCTCGATGTGACGTTGAACGGAGGGATGGAGACGGTACAGAGAGGGAAAGAAAGCACAAACGGTAGTAGGGCATGTCCTCGACGAGGTCCGCCTCTCCGGCATATAAAGCGCGCAATTCAATCACTTGATTCGGGTAGTGAACGGTCACGACCTCGTTGTCTCTTGTTGTCCTGTTTGTTTCCATGTGAGGTTGTGAACGGTCCGCCCCCTCTCAGGCTCGTGTAGTAGTAGAGACCTGGGAGTATAGACAGGATTTCCCTCATCCTTCCCATGGGACTTACCCCTCCCCCCTCCCCAACTTTTGCCCCCCCCCCAAACATTCATTAAAATAAAAACAGAAAAATGAAACCTCATGGAGGTGCTCAGAATCTCGTCACCATGAACCCCACATTGACGTGATTCTCAGCACCATGAACCCCACATTGACGAGGTTCTCAGCACCATGAACCCCACATTCACGAGGTTCTCAGCACCATGAACCCCACATTGACGAGGTTCTCTGCACCATGAACCCCACATTGGTGAGGTTCTCAGCACCATGAACCCCATATTGACGAGGTTTTCAGCACCATGAACCCCACATTGATCTGGTTCTCGGCACCATGAACCCCACATTGACTGGTTCTTGGCACCATGAACCCTACATTGACTGGTTCTCGGCACCATGAACCCCACATTAGATGTGGTTCTCGGCACCATGAACCCCACATTGACTGGTTCTCAGCACCATGAACCCCACATTGACTGGTTCTCGGCACCAAGAACCTCACATTATTATGTTCTGAGCACCATGAACCCCACATTGATGAGGTTCTCAGCACCATGAACCCCACATTGATGTGGTTCTCGGCACCATGAACCCCACGTTGATGAGGTTCTCAGCACCATGAACCCCACATTGATGAGGTTCTCAGCACCATGAACCCCACATTGAGGTGGTTCTCAGCACCATGAACCCCACATTGATGAGGTTCTCGGCACCATGAACCCCACATTGACGTGGTTTTCAGCACAATGAACCTCACATTGATGAGGTTCTCAGCACCATGAACCCCACATTTATGAGGTTCTCAGCACCATGAACCCCACATTGATGAGGCTCTCAGCACCATGAACCCCACATTGATGAGGTTCTCAGCACCATGAACCCCACCTTGATGAGGTTCTCAGCACCATGAACCCCACATTGACGTGGTTCTCGGCACCATGAACACCACATTGATTAGGTTCTCAGCACCATGAACCCCACGTTGACGAGGTTCTCGGCACCATGAACCCCACATTGATGTGGTTCTCGGCACCATGAACCCCACATTGACGTGGTTCTCGGCACCATGAACCCCACATTGACGTGGTTCTCGGCACCATGAACCCCACATTGACGTGGTTTTCAGCACCATGAACCCCACATTGACGTGGTTTTCAGCACCATGAACCCCACATTGATGAGGTTCTCAGCACCATGAACCCCACATTGATGTGGTTCTCGGCACCATGAACCGCACATTGACTTGTTCTCGGCACCATGAACCCCACATTGACTGGTACTCGGCACCATGAACCCCACATTGACTGGTTCTTGGCACCATGAACCCCACATTGACTGGTACTCGGCACCATGAACCCCACATTGACTGGTTCTTGGCACCATGAACCCCACATTGACTGGTTCTTGGCACCATGAACCCCACATTGACTGGTACTCGGCACCATGAACCCCACATTGGTTCTTGGCACCATGAACCCCACATTGACTTGTTCTCGGCACCATTAACCCCACATTGACTGGTACTCGGCACCATGAACCCCACATTGACTGGTTCTTGGCACCATGAACCCCACATTGACGTGGTTCTCGGCACCATGAACCCCACATTGACTGGTACTCGGCACCATGAACCCCACATTGACTGGTTCTTGGCACCATGAACCCCACATTGACGTGGTTCTCGGCACCATGAACCCCACATTGATGAGGTTCTCAGCACCATGAACCCCACATTGACTGGTTCTCGGCACCGCGAACCCCACATTGATTAGGTTTTGCGCACCATGAACCCCACATTGATGAGGTTCTCAGCACCATGAACCCCACATTGATGAGGTTCTCAGCACCATGAACCCCACATTGATGTGGTTCTCGGCAGTATTTCTCCTTTTGATCCCACCTGAGGGGGCGGGGCCAAAATGATACTGCTCTCGTACCTTCTTGCCATGTGGCGATCATATCTACCAAGTTTGATGAATATCTGCACAACTGTTTCGGAGAAGATATCGTGACTGACAGACAGTTGGATGGACGGAACCGATCACAATATCACCCCCGTTGTCTATTTATCACGCCGTGCTCGCGAAGCGAAAAGCGGGGTTCAGCATTAATGTGCGTACGTGTGCCGTGTGCCATACGTGTGCCGTGTGCCATACGTGTGCCGTACGTGTGACGTGTGCCGTACGCGTGTCGTGTGCTGTACGCGTGCCGTGTGCCGTACGTGTGTTGTGTGCTGTACGTGTGCCGTACGTGTGCCGTGTTCCATGTGCCGTACGTGTGCCGTGTGCCGTATGCGTTCCGTACGTGTGCCGTGTGCCGCACGTGTGCCGTGTTCTGTGTGCCATGTTCCGTGTGCTGTGCATGTGCTGTGTTCCATGTGCCGTACGTGTGCCGTGTTCTGTGTGCCGTACGCTGTACGTGTGCCGTGTTCCGTGTGCCGTGTGGCATACGTGTCTGAATTTTAAAAATTCATTTTCTCCGCCACCGTCGGTCCGATTGACACGAATTTTTACCACCAAAGCGCCTCCACCTGTATAATTTTTTTATTCATAATTATGACGTCATAGGTCACGTGGTACAGACGCCAGCTTGGAAAAAATTTACACCTCTTTATCTCCCAAACCGCTCAATGGAAAAAATTGAAACATGGCTCATTGTCAAGTACTCTCCATGTGGAATAAGATATGTTGATGGTGATGTCATCGGTGCCTTAATTATGACGTTATAATTCGACAAGTACAACGCTTGATCTGATCAGTATGAATAAAACAAAATTTCCTCAGCAACTGTTCGTCGGATGGACACGAAATTTTCAGAATATGAGCGCCTCCTCCTGTAGAATTATTTAATGATAATTATAACGTCATAGGTCACGTGGTACAGACGCCATCTTGGAAAAAATCGAAAAACGTTGCACCTCTATATCTCCGAAACCGCTCCATGGAAACAATTGAAACATGGCTCGTTGTAAAGAACTCCATATGGGAAATAGGTGTTGTTAACGATGACCTCATTGGTGCCATAATTATGACGTCAGAATTCGACAGGGACAACGCTTAGTCTGATCAGTTTGAAATGTATTGAGCGTGATCTATGCAACAATTATCTTGGAGAATATAAACTTATGATTTAATCGCTCACATGGTCTGGCAGCCATATTGGATCAGAGAAAAAAATGTTCAAAAACAGAAGAGTTGGCTCGCAACAAGTTGACTGCGCAGAGTAAGTATTCTATGAATACCATCTAGTTTATTAATTTTTTTTCAAGAGGGGTGTACCGTTAATGTACAAATGTCATAGAACATGTCACCAGGTTCCAAAGCTTCGTCTTGGAGGGGTGGGCGTTTGTAGCTTTGTGCATGAGGCCACATATGTACCAATCAATTATTCAGTGTTGCATGGTGTACCATATTAAACCCATGTTTACGTTTCTACCCTCTCCTTTTATGATTATAACCACTGCCCAATCCAAACATTGCTATCTAACTTCGCCAAGCTGTACGAGCCTGGTTTGGCTACTATGGAATTTGTGGGTACTATTTTTGTATGGCACATTAACATATCATGGCAGGTGGTGCGAGCCTCCAACTAACAAGCAGATTATAAAAGGGCAGCCCGGGGATGTGGAAGCATTTGAGTAAGAGAAGTACAAGTGATAGCATAATAGTGTTACGAATTCGGGTAGTGATATATCTAGAGCAGAGTAGATCTGAGTAGGTAACATGCTTCGAGATGTCGCGATAGGGAATCTACCTGTAATAAGTCATGTTAAGGCGTTTGTCGGGTTAAGATGTATGATTGTGAATCTACCAGGAGATTCCTGTGTTAGGTAGGGTAGGGATTAATGAGTAGCGCCCTTGTATGTCTCACCTGGTAGCCAAACCTTTGTCCATTTTGGCACTGCACACCGCCACACCACGTAAACATTAGTTAGGATCCCTTTAGCACAACATAAATGACGCCTTCCCCCCCTGACGTGACTTAGGAAGAAATCAGGCTAGAACCCGCCACAATTGGCCGCCACCATTTACACCTCCGAGAGGCCTATCCACCTCGCATAGCACGTGCTATAACACAAGGACCACGGAGTAGGGGACGAGAGTTGGAGTGACGCAGTGGGCGTGCACAGGGGCGAGTCGGTGGAGGCTCTGATTGGCAGAGCAGTGCGCCAATGCTGAGTGCTGACGTTACCGGCCGAGGCTATACGGAGAGCCGAGCACCATTTCGAGGCAGTCCAGAGCAGTTGGATTCGTGGTTAAGAGTTGGTTTGGCAGCAATTGAGAAGCGAGTTGGAAGGACGAGACGTGCAGTCACACCTGTGTTCCCTCCGTTACCTCGTGTGGGGATCGACCTCGTGTGAAGCCGCTGGCCTGCGTTGGGTGCTTTGGAGCTTGGTGCACGGACCTCGTGGGCGGCGAGAGGATCGGAGCTTGGAGCAAGGCCTCGTGGGTGCATCGGGGCCGAGCGGGGCCGTGGTGGATGGCAAACAATACAAGACGACAAAGACAGATAAGCCGAGCTCCGCGTGTACATTTTACATGACGAGTTCTTTTTATTAATTCATAATCCCTTGTTTTGTTTCTGAAGTCGGTGTGCGGGATCCCGATTTAGGATATTTGTTACCGGCGCGTGTTTTTCCTGTCTCTGCCTTTATTCAATAAACCCTTGTATTACTTTTTGTACATAATACCTGAACGCAGTTTCCTGGTTGATTTCAATAGTTAAGGCTGCGGGAACTTGCGCCGCTTCCCTCTATTCCGCGCGCTTAGGTGTTTTCGATTTTGGAATCCGCCATTGAGTTTCCGCCTCGGAGTTAAAGCCTTCGTGATCGGCAATCCGCGACCGCCAGATATTAATTTCGGCGGTTGCGCGACATTTGGTGTCAGGAAATAGGGATTCGAACCTAGCGGACAATCTTTTTGTCCGGAGGTAGCGGGTCGACGCCGGTTGGGTGAAAAACCCCGCCCAGCATTTGGAACCGAAATTTTTATAGTCAAGGCGGAGAAATTTGAATAATCAATTGGGCGTACGGAGCGCGATATCGCGTCTTCGACAAATTTTAATTTTTTGTTTTGTTTTTAAAGTAAAAACTAAAATAATACGCTCGCGGGGAACGACCTTCCGAAAAACGGATGTCGGAGATCGACGAAATGGAGGTACGTAGCGAGGCCTCCGTCAGTGTAGGGAGTGAGCCGGAAATAGGGGGATTTGAATTAGAGGTGAGCCTTGGAACCTCCCCCGTCCCGAGCACCAACTTACCCCCCCTCCCCTACCGGGGAGTCGGGAGCAGGAGGAGCGGCCCCGACAACCGACCAGATGATGGATCGATTGCTTCGGGCGATAAGTGAGAGCAGTGAGCGAACCAGTAAGGAATTGAAGGGCGAAATGCGGGAAATGAAAAGTGGGTTGGAAAATAAAATGGAGGGAATGAGTAGGGAGATGGGAGGAATGAGGGCCGATAGTGAGTGAATGGAAAGTAAAATGGAGTCCCAAGGGAATGAATGTGGGGAAGGAATGAAGGGAATGAGTGATCGATTGGAGGGAAAAATTGAACGAGTGGGAAATATAATTGACGAATGGACGAATGAATTGAAGGAAGGACAAACGAATGGTGTCGGCGGAGCACAGGAGAAGGCAAAGATGGCAAAAATTGAATCGGAACGGGGGGAAGCTAAATTGGGAATGGGAGAGAGTACGGCCCATGCAGATGTGCATGGGGTTCAGGAGCTGGGAATGGCAAAATTGGGAATTGTACCGGGAATGGCAATTGAAGTAAATGGGGAGACTGCAGGTGGCACAGGTGGATGGGGAATGTCCACAGGTGGATGGGGAATGTCCACAGTTGGATGGGGAATGTGAACAGTTACATGGGGAATACCTGCAGGTAAACGTGGAGTGTCCACAGGTGAGCGGGGAGTGCCCACAGGTGAATACACAACACAACAACAACATGCATTTTAAAGGCCATTTTCCCTGCTAGAGCGGGGGTTAGCCACAGTTGAATGGGGAAGGAAATTTAGAATGTGAGAATTGTGATGGGGAATGTTTCCCACATTCTGGCCTGGTTGTTTGTCGGGACCGGGTGGATGTCACAACACCCCAACCGGGGGACGAATTGGAATCCTTGCAGCACCAGGGCGGTGGTGCGTAGCAAGAGGATGTCCGTGTAATGGAGCCGGACCGGGTATTTATTGGGGATATTGATGAAAACCTGGCGGGGCCAGAAATGATTTGTTATGATGATGATGATGATGAGGATGATTTGATCCAGGGGCTGGGGACCTGGGACAGTCCCATAGAGGTAGGGTTTGACCAGGCCCAAAGGAGCCTGGGGTATGAGGTGAGTTGGTCCGAGGAGGTGGTTGGAATGACCAAGGGGACCCTCACAGTGCACTACGATTTGGCAACGGAGGCTCTGAAATTGAATGACCAGTTGGGGGAGTGTGTTGGCTCCGGGCTGGATTCGGACCTTGGGGAGTCGAGAGATAGAGCCTCTGACGATTTGGTCCCCGTAGGGAATGTGGACCAGCTGCAAGGAGGGGCAAAACAACCCAAGGGAGTTGTTACCTGCAGCTGCGGTGATTGGTCACCTGGAGCCAAAATTTCGAAAAGAAAATTTAAATTTAAATGGGAGTTTGATTTGGCGTAGCCATGGGGAGAGTTGGTCCCCGGGCTGCGGGATTTGGACATGGGGAGGTCATTGGAGATGGCCTCGGGCAAAAATTGCCACTTTCAAAATTTGGGGATGCCAGCCAGCTGGTGGGCTGTGCTGGCGAGATTTGGACGTGGGGTCCAGCCATGGGTGGCATGGTACGACCTGGGCCCCACGGGGGGGTCTGGTGGAGTGTGGCGTCCCTTGTCCGTCGGGGCACCGTCCGAGCTGGTGGCTCGGGCTGACAGGGTCATCGGACCCTGGTGGGCGTTAAGACCTCCAGGGGGGTCTGAGGTGGTTTCTCAAGCCTGGGATGGCAGATATTTAGGACCACTAGGGGGAGGTGTTGTGGGTCGTGCTTTGGTGGTGGCACTGCGGACGGCCAACTTGGGCCTGATGTAGTGACCACCCGGCCCCCGGGCATGCGACCTGACACCCTCTCCCTGAGACTCTGGGACAACCAGCATGTGGTGACCTGGCATGTTGGTTGGTCTATGGACGCGGGTCGAACCGCATGGACAGGGATGGAGATAGCCTGCCGGACAACCATTGGAGCTTCTGTGGAACGTGATGGTGTGAGAGTGACCTTCCACAGATGCTCCGTTATGATTTATGGACTCTCGGGTTGGGAAGAGAGCCATGGGGTTGGTGAATTTGGAATGTGTAACGAGCCGATCATATGGGCCGTGCTCGGCTGGCATGTGTATGGCAAAGCATCTTTCTTTGGTTGAGATTAGTAAAATGTGAAAAATGTTTGGCATGGGTAATCTGTGGGTTAGATGTAAATTAAGGGGTGAATTTTGTGAATTGAAATGGTGGACACTGTACAGTGACGCCATTATTGATCCAGGTGTGTAGACCAAAGTGTTGGTGGCTGTGATAAAATTAATAGGGTAGCAAGACAGTTTTCAACTGGTTGCGGGGGCAACTGTGCTGATATTTGGGACACGGGGTTATGGGGATGTAGTTGTGTAGCCTGAGGGTCAACGTGGTGCTTTGCGTGTCCGAGTTGTGTGGACCATGTCTTCTGGGTGGGTCTCCTGGTGGGGCATGGCTGTTGACTGGACCTTGGTGTGGTCAAGAGTGGGTGAGCACTCGGGGGCTGCGGTTCTGTGGACTGGGGGACGAGAGGGCGGCGTAGGTGACGTGCGGGGAATGCCACGTGACCGTCTCCCCCAGGGCCGAGGTTGTGTGTGCGGTAGTGTGTTTTTGGCAGCAGGTGCTCACCACATTGGCCAGCTGGGGCTGGTGCAGCCGTGTTCCTTGCAGGGGGGGCGAAGAATGGATGGTGGGTCGCACCCTTATGGGCACTCATGGGCCATGTTGGCGTTTTGGCTGCTCACCTTGTCCCGATGACTCTTGCACGGTAGAGGTGCAGAGCTGTCGTGGCCGCAGGTAGTTGTGTAGTGATGATCACCGTTGGATGCGGATCCACATACCTGCCAGTGTAGTGGGGACAAAAGAGAAATTTGGAGAGATTTGATAGGCTCAATGAGAAATTTTGGGATTTTGAGGGTAGATTGCACTTTGGACCTGACCAACCTTAGTTACCTGTACATCAAGGTGAGGTGAGTGGTTGATGTGTACTGTCCCAGGCTTCAGGACTTGCTTGGTAAATTGAGGGACATGTAATTTGGAGTTGGGAGGCGGGTGAGAGTGACGACATGGCCGGTGAGGGGATGGAATGGGGGCCACACAGTGTCTTATGGGTGGCGTATGTTTTGGTGTTGTGGTTGTGTGTTTTGATGTGGTTGTGAGAGTGGAAACTGGAGAGTGAGTGATGATTATTGGAGACAGAGGGGTGATTATTGTGCTTTTGGAAATGTGTAGTGGTTTAAATGTGAATGGATTTCACATGTAGCAGGCCATGGCAAGCTTTGGAACATCTTGTACACCATCTATGAATTGTGCTGAGTTGTGTTGAGAATTGAATGGCAGCGGGGGAGGAAGTTTGTTCTGGGGATCTTGTGGGTGGGGAAGGTGTATGTGTCCGCAGGTACGGATCAAGCTCTGAGGAGCGATGTCTGCGACCCCCCTCTGCGGCAATTACCCCTGGAAATTGGAGCTCGTCGGTGGAGGGTCTGGTTGGGCACCGTGGGGTGAGGAAGTCCCCCGGTGACCCGTGTTGCTGCGCTTGAGCAGGAGGCCGCGAGGGAGCCTGGTGTGTGTGGAGACCCTCACCGGCGAGGTAACGGCGGAAAGGAGCTGTTGGGCTGTCACGGGGCCAAGAGGTAAAGTGGGGGGGGGGGGGGGCAATGAACTTGTAAGTCGGTGGACTTGTTTTTGGGACTGCGGGCACCACAGCCTGAAGCGCCCCCATCATCTTTTTGTGTGGTACCTCCCCGCTGCCGAGTTGAGGAATGCACACACATGAATATGACATCAATGCCATGGTCCTGCAGGGGGGGTGTAGTGAAATAAGTGCTTTGAAACGATTTTTGAGTAATGATGACTTGTGGGATGAGAATGAGTGGTTAAGGGGTTTGTGTCGAATGAATGTGGGCGAAATCCACCGTGCCATGTCACTCACCTGTAGCACCTGGACAGGGCCAGTGGAAATTTAGGGGGTGCATTGGGGCTGGCCCCGCAGGTAAGGTTGTGTCTTGTGGCATCCACCGGGGGACGCGGTCTGTAGACCGGGGTATGTACAGATTTATGGAGTTTTTGGAATTTTGTAAGTTGGTAAGTTTTGTGGTTAAGGTAGATTTTTGTGTGTTGTTATTTCCTCCCTCCGCAGAAGCAATGAAGAAAATGTACATACATGATTGCATAATGGTTAAGGGGTGTAGTTGTTAAGGAAGTGTAGGTAGGTAGTCCGATTCATTTCCCACAGCCCTTCCTGATTTATTTCATAGGTTAATTAAGTGTGAATGGTAGCGCCTGCAGTGAACCTTGCAGGAGCTACGGTTCCAGGGGGGGTGGGGGGGGGGGGGGCTGTGATACGAATTTGGGTAGTGATATATGTAGCGCAGAGTAGATCTCAGTAGGTAACATGCTTCGAGATGTCGCAAGAGGGAATCTACCTGTAATAAGTCATGTTTAGGCGTTTGTCGGGTTAAGATGTATGAACGCAGTCACACCTGCGTTCCCTCCGTTCCTGTCTTTTCGTGCTTCGTGTGGGGGATCGACCTCGTGTGAAGCCGTTGGCCTGCGTTGGGTGCTTTGGAGCTTGGTGCACGGACCTCGTGGGCAGCGAGAGGATCGGAGCTTGGAGCAAGGCCTCGTGGGTGCATCGGGGCCGAGCGGGGCCGTGGTGGACGGCAAACAATACAAGACGACAAAGACAGATAAGCCGAGCTCCGCGTGTACATTTTACATGACGTGTTCTTGTTATTAATTCATAATCCCTCGTTTTGTTACTGAAGTCGGTGTGCGGGATCCCGATTTAGGATATTTGTTACCGGCGCGTGTTTTTCCTGTCTCTGCCTTTATTCAATAAACCCTTATATTACTTTTTGTACATAATACCTGAACGCAGTTTCCTGGTTGATTTCACAGTTAAGGCTGCGGGAACTTGCGCCGCTTCCCTCTATTCCGCGCGCTTAGGTGTTTTCGATTTTGGAATCCGCCATTGAGTTTCCGCCTCGGAGTTAAAGCCTTCGTGATCGGCATCCGCGACCGCCAGATATTAATTTCGGTGGTTGCGCGACAATAGTTTGAGTTTGAATGTGAAGAGAAGACTCTACTCTGTGCAAGAGGACAGAATAGTTGCAGAATATGAGATAGAAGAAGATTGAAGATAGAACAAGTTGGATAACAAGTAGAGAACATTTTTTTTTCCCCTGCACTTTCTTGCCATGTGGCGATCATAACTACCAAGTTTGATGAATATCTGCACAATCGTTTAGGAGAAGATAGCGTGACTGACAGACAGAGCTGTTCACAATATCCCCGCATTTTTTTCCCATAATTAGAAGCCTGGTGTTGGCTTAGCGGTTAGGGTGCCGGCTTGGGATCCTGGATTTGAATCCTGGTCGATCGCTGAATTAAAGCCAGGGGGGTTGACTCAGCCTGTCATCTTTCAGGGGTCTGGAAATTGAGTACCAGTTCACTGATAATTCCATGTGTGCCGCAAGAGGCAACCCATCGGATTGGCGGCAGGAAGGGCATCCGGCTGTAAAACATTGCTTCAAAAAGGGGACCATGGTACCCAAATAAAAAGGCTAACCCCCGCTCTGTGGGGGAAAAAGATGGCCTCTAAAGGCGGTTCTTTTATTTATTTATTTTCAAAAAATTAGTTCTCTGAGGCTCGTGGAATATTTGTTGCACACACAAATCACACACTCAGATGCAGGAGACAGCAGACAATACAGAACTTGATATCAAAGAAGCAAGGCTGTTAAACATGGGAAAATTTACTTTCTGGAACATACTGGTGTGTGGCGGCACCATATTGTACTATTAGCAGAATTTTTCCCCTCTTCACGCAGTGGAGAACCTTTTCAGGAGAAATCTCCCTCCCCAAGTGGACTGCACATGCTCTCTCTCCACCAAATGTGGAGAGTCGAGCAAGAAAGCAGCACATACCATTGTGATAGTCTTTGATATGACTCCGCTTTCATTGGAATTGAACCACCACCCTCTGATATTCAAAGTGGATGCACATTGTAAGTTGAGTATGTGGGCTGTATTGTCCTGTGGGGGATCTTGCACACCTTGTTCCTTTGTTGTCGAATATAGTTGCGAGTGTATAAGGTAATTTCCCTTGCTGTACTTTCTTTAATGGGAGGAAGGCCTAGAGTTATGCACACTCTCCTCTGAGTCAAATAGTCTGGGTTTGAATTAAGATTGTGACCGTATACATGTACACGGGAAAAATCAGAGACATTTTAGCAAAAAATCTTAAACGTATACAGTTTATTTGCTAATCCATACTATAGAAGGAGCCGGTCTCTAAATCCAGTCTTCATCCATCGTTAGTTCAGGGGGGTACTTATGCCACCAGCCTATCAAACATGTTCCCTCTGGCGCTGGTTGAAAAGAGGCCACCACCATGTTGTTTATAGACGTTTTTTCATACACGTAGTCACGTATTGTTGCTGTTTCATGTTTATAGATAAGTATTGGTGGCTGCATTCACCAACCGTTACTATTGTTACTTTGACTTGAATCAAAATCCATGCCTTTTAAATGGAAACTGAAGGAAATATGAAACAAGAACAAAAAGACGTAAAATGTCATATAGCCCCCGCCATGGTTTTAGTAATTTTGCTGTACGGAGTTAAAAGCTGTCAGTCGGCCATCTTTGGTCCAATGAAAAAACAAAATCTTCTGCATATATATACTCATAACTCATATATTGCCTTTGTGCCAAGTTTGAAGAAAATCGGTCCGTGCCTGTCCAATAAATGGATGGGGACACGATTAAGTAACAAAATGGCCGCTAGTCAGCCATCTTGGTTCTGATCTAAAAAGAAAATGACGTGCATATGTAAGCCTTAAGTCATTATCTGTGTGCCAAATTTGAACAACATCGGCAAATGCATGTCCGAGAAATGGTTGAGGACGTGTTCAACATCTGGGTTTTTTACAACTAAAATGGCCGCCAGTCGGCCATCTTTGATCGAATCATGAAACAAAATGTGTATGCCGGCATGTATTGTCTTTCTGCCAAGTATGAACAAAATCGGTCCATAGATCCCCGAGATATGGGTGCGGTCGCACAGACGAGACCAAATCCATAAGCCCCCGTTTCGGACAAAGTCCAATGGGGATTAATAAACAGCCGTCCAGCATGGCGGACAGAAATACAAGTGCTGTATGATAATAAGCACCGATCTGCTATGCGGCTTTTCAAAAAATTGTTATTACCTCCGCCCCTAAAGGTGAATGGAGATTGTGTTTTCACCCCTGTCTGTCTTGTCTGTCCGTTTGTGAACAAAATATCTCAAAAAGTTGAAGACGGATTTGGACGAAACTTGTTGGACAGGTTATGTGTCTGACAAGGAAGAATCGATTCAATTTTGGTGTAGGTCCGGATTTGGTGAATATTTTAAAAAGTGATTCTTCACCATCGAGTGAGATGGCCAAACAGGTGGAGGTACGCTCTCTACTGAGTGCCGTTCTCGTTTCTGCAGCTTCCATCGTAATCGATAGTAGTTTATAGATTAAGGATTTGGAAAGGCTCTGCGAGCTGCTACCCTCCCACAGGTCTGCATAAGTGTTCCTTAACTCAATAAGCTTGTAAAGCGCTCGCCAAGTGGCTCCCCTGATTTTAAATACTCAAGCAAGCACTCCAAAGAAACGGTTTATAAGGAACGGCTGGCTCGGCAAGCGATACCAATCTTATTGCTGATGGCAAATACATGATGTTCCAAAGCTTGGTTGTTGTTAAGGACGCGTAGACTACCTGGAAACGGTTAAGCCACGCCCCTCGCTGACCGTTGAAATCGCTAAGCCACGCCCCTCGCTCAGTTGTGTTTGCAATGAGTCGAAATCGATTAACTAGAGAAAGTTAAAACGTCCAATTAAATTAATTGCTTAACTGTGAGTTGTGTCGTCCTTTATAAGAAGCAAATATTATATGTAAACAGAGGTGGTTTGATCGAGAGGAAGGAACGAGGTCAGAATACCTTCGAAGTGTTAAATGGCTGATTTGAGTTGTGATTTTAACAACTTTTGAGGCTGTTTGAAGATGATTAAAGGAAAGTTATTCGAATATTTCCTTTTGGAGAATTACTCAACAACTCCGCAATGAGGGAAACTCGAGTGAGCTCGATGTGACGTTGAACGGAGGGACGGAGACGGTACAGAGAGGGAAAGAAAGCGCAAACGGTAGAAGGGCATGTCCTCGACGAGGTCCGCCTCTCCGGCATATAAAGCGCGCAATTCAATCACTTGATTCGGGTAGTGAACGGTCACGACCTCGTTGTCTCTTGTTGTCCTGTTTGTTTCCATGTGAGGTTGTGAACGGTCCGCCCCCTCTCAGGCTCGTGTAGTAGTAGAGACCTGGGAGTATAGACAGGATTTCCCTCATCCTTCCCATGGGACTTACCCCTCCCCCCTCCCCAACTTTTGCCCCCCCCCCCCAAACATTCATTAAAATAAAAACAGAAAAATGAAACCTCATGGAGGTGCTCAGAATCTCGTCACCATGAACCCCACATTGGCGAGGTTCTCAGCACCATGAACCCCACATTCACGAGGTTCTCAGCACCATGAACCCCACATTGACGAGGTTCTCAGCACCATGAACCCCACATTGACGTGGTTCTCGGCATCATGAACCCCACATTGATGAGGTTCTCAGCACCATGAACCCCACATTGATGAGGTTCTCAGCGCCATGAACCCCACATTGATGAGGTTCTCAGCACCATGAACCCCACATTGACGTGGCTCTCAGCACCATGAACCCCACATTGACTGGATCTCAGCACCATGAACCCCACATTGACGTGGTTCTCAGCACCATGAACCCCACATTGACTGGTTCTCACCACCATGAACCCCACATTGACGTGGATCTCAGCACCATGAACCCCACATTGATGTGGTTCTCAGCACCATGAACCCCACATTGACTGGTTCTCAGCACCATGAACCCCACATTGACGTAGTTCTCGGCACCATGAACCCCACATTGACATGGTTCTCAGCACCATGAACCCCACATTGGCTGGTTCTCAGCACCATGAACCCCACATTGATGAGGTTCTCAGCACCATGAACCCCACATTGATGAGGTTCTCAGCACCATGAACCCCACAATGACGTTGTTCTCGGCACCATGAACCCCACATTGACGTGGTTCTCAGCACCATGAACCCCACATTGACTGGTTCTCAGCACCATGAACCCCACATTGATGAGGTTCTCAGCACCATGAACCCCACATTGACGTGGTTCTCAGCACCATGAACCCCACATTGACTGGTTCTTAGCACAATGAACCCCACATTGACGTTGTTCTCGGCACCATGAACCCCACATTGATGAGGTTCTCAGCACCATGAACCCCACATTGATGAGGTTCTCAGCACCATGAACCCCACATTGACGTTCTCAGCACCATGAACCCCACCTTGACGAGGTTCTCGGCACCATGAACCCCACCTTGACGAGGTTCTCGGCACCATGAACCCCACATTGATTAGGTTCTCAGCACCATGAACCCCACAATGACGTGGTTCTCGGCACAATGAACCCCACATTCACGAGGTTCTCGGCACCATGAACCCCACATTGATTAGGTTCTCGGCACCATGAACCCCACATTGACGTGGTTCTCGGCAGCATGAACCCCACATTGACGTGGTTCTCGGCACCATGAACCCCACATTCACGAGGTTCTCGGCACCATGAACCCCACATTGATTAGGTTCTCGGCACCATGAACCCCACATCGACGTGGTTCTCGGCACCATGAACCCCACATCGACGTGGTTCTCAGCACCATGAACCCCACATCGACGTGGTTCTCAGCACCATGAACCCCAAATTGACGAGGTTCTCAGCACCATTAACCCCACATTGACTGGTTCTCGGCACCATGAACCCCACATTGATTAGGTTCTCGGCACCATGAACCCCACATTGACGTGGTTCTCGGCACCATGAACCCCACATCGATGTGGTTCTCGGCACCATGAACCCCACATTGACGAGGTTCTCAGCACCATTAACCCCACATTGACTGGTTCTCGGCACCATGAACCCCACATTGATTAGGTTCTTGGCACCATGAACCCCACATTGATGTGGTTCTCAGCAGTATTTCTCCTTTTGATCCCGCCCGAGGGGGCGGGGCCAAAATTATACTGCTCACGTCCCGTCTTGCCATGTGGCGATCACAACTACCAAGTTTGATGAATATCTGCACAACTGTTTCGGAGAAGATATCGTGACTGACAGACAGTTGGATGGACGGAACCGATCACAATATCACCCCCGTTGTTTATTTATCACGCCGTGCTCGCGAAGCGAAAAGCGGGGTTCAGCATTCAAGTACGTACGTGTGCCGTGTGCCATACGTGTGCCGGCCGTGGGCCGTATGCCGGACGTGTGCCGTGGGCCGTATGTCGGACGTGTGACGTGTGTCGTACGTGTGCCGTGTGCCGTGTGTCGTACGTGTGCCGTGTGTCGTACGTGTGCCGTGTGCCGTACGTGTGCCGTACGTGTGCCGTGTGCCGGACGTGTGCCGTGTGGCGTACGTGTCTGAATTTTAAAAATTCATTTTCTCCGCCACCGTCGGTCCGATTCACACGAAATTTTACCACCAAAGCGCCTCCACCTGTAATTTTTTTATTCATAATTATGACGTCATAGGTCACGTGGTACAGACGCCAGCTTGGAAAAAATTTACGCCTCTATATCTCCCAAACCGCTCAATGGAAAAAATGGAAACATGGCTCATTGTCAAGTACTCACCATGTGGAATAAGATATGTTGATGGTGATGTCATCTGTGCCTTAATTATGACGTCATAATTCGACAAGTGCAACGCTTGATCTGATCAGTATGAATAAAACAAAATTTCCTCTGCAACTGTTAGTCGGATGGACACGAAATTTTCAGAATATGAGCGGCTCCTGTAGAATTATGTAATGATAATTATAACGTCATAGGTCACGTGGTACAGACGCCATCTTGGAAAAAAATCGAAAAACGTTGCACCTCTATATCTCCGAAACCGCTCCATGGAAAAGATTGAAGCATTGCTCATTGTCAATTACTCCCTTTGGGGAATAAGATATGTTAATGATGATGTAATCTGTGCCTTCGTTATGACGTCATAATTCGACAAGTGAAGCACTTATCCGATCATTGTGAATTTTTTTTCTCAGCATCTGTTGGTCTGATGAGCATGAAATTTTGACCATAGGAGCGGCTCCTCATGCAGAATATTTTAATAATAATAATAATAATAATTCATTTATTTTGTATAGCGCTTTTCCAGAAGCCCAAAGGCGCTTTGACAGAGTGGCAAACATAATGCATAACAATACATGAAAACAACAATTGCAAAAAGACAAGAATCAATAGGGAAATATTTAAAGCAAAAGGAGGGAGAAGGAGAAGAGATAGTCAGGGGTTAAATGCTGTGGGTTGAATGTTGAATGCAGTGTTGAACAGGTGGGTCTTTAGTGATGTTTTGAATGTGGTGAGTGAGGAGGAGTCTCTGATGGTGTGAGGTAGTGAGTTCCAGAGGGTGGGAGCAGCGATGGAGAAGGCCCTGTCCCCTCAGGATCTGAATTTGGTCCGGATGGAGGGGGTCAGGAGGTTGGTACCAGCAGAGCGGAGGTTGCGGGTGGGAGTGTGTCTGGAGAGGAGGTCAGCCAGGTAGGATGGGGCCAGGTTTTAAATGATAATCATGACGTTTTAGGTCATGTGGTACAGGCGCCATCTTGGAAAAACCGAAAAATGTTGTACCTCTATATCTCCAAAACCGCTGCATGGAAAAAATTGAAACATGGCTCATTGTAAAGAACTATATATGGCGAATAGGTGTTGTTAACGATGACGTCATTGGTGCCATAATTATGACGTCATAATTCGACAGGGACAACGCTTAGTCTGATCAGTTTGATATGTATTGCGCGTGATCTATGCAACAATTATCTTAGAGAATATAAATTTATGATGTCATCGCTCACGTGGTCTGGCAGCCATATTGGATCAAAGAAAAAAAATGTTCAAAAACAGAAGAGTTGGCTCGCAACAAGTTGACTGCGCAGAGTAAGTATTCTATGAATACCATCTAGTTGCCAGAGTATTTAGCATGGTGCCGACAAAACAAATAATTTTCATTTGAAATGAACAGTCGTTCTTGAGATCGCAGGGATAGTGACACATATGTTGATGGATCCAGTTTTTTAATGTCACGTTTCATATCATTGGGATGGCAGTGCAGGTGACGGCGTTCCTGGTACACCAATTCCCCTGGAGGTATCACTCGTGTGTCAGGCTGACAGGGTGGCCAAGTGATATGCTTATTTCTGAAAACCATTAAAAATCAATAACATACCCTCATCAGTAACACAAAATTGTGATAAGTGTGGCCTGTCATAGTTTTATTGTTCTGTTATGCATGGTGCTAGTTAACCAGTTTGCCATGATATTTATGTTGTAACTCAAATAAAAATTCTCTGTTACATCAGGTAGATATTATTGGCTTAAACTACTTCCCAGCTAACACAACAACGTTGGGCCAACGTTGGAAAATAGAAGTCGTGTTTGCAACCAATAAACAACGTCACACAGACATCAACAATTCACTTGCGACCAATTGACCAAATGCTAACGTTGGCCCAACGTTGATGTGTTAGCTGGGTTGTATGGTAAACTACCCCCCAAATTAACATTTACATTTTATCAATATTGGGAATTTCAGTATCTTACCTCTGCCATCATCTAATTAAAGTATATTTCAATCGGTATGTCATGATACAAGTCAAAAACCATCACATATTTCTGTATATGTATGTATATCGAATACCTTAAAAAATATGTACATATATAAAATATTTACCTTTATATCAAATACTCTGACATAATACATGTTCATTATATTAAACGAGTATAAAGCCCGTAAAAAGGATGGGTTGGAAGAGTTTTTGGGGGTACAGCGGCGTGAGCATGCCGAAGTCTGGGCCTAGTGTCAGGGATGCTCATATATCATCTTTATTTATTAGACATCCTCCAGCCGTAAATGAACACTCAGTTTACTCTGCGCACTTTGCACGTCACGTGCAGCAAATGTCACCTCCCTGTGCCTTGTATTTATTCTGATTTAAAAAACAAAACGCTTCCATACACCAACCTTGAGGCTCGGTTTGCAAGCCATTGTCTACAATTCCAATGTAAGAGACATAATTACTCTTCTTTTGGGTCTTCGGAGTCCTTGGGGTCTTTTGGGTCCTCTGGTTAATTTTGGGTCTTTTGGGTGCTCAAGCTCTTTTGCATCCTTGGGATCTTTTTGGGCTTTTGTGTCATTTGGGTCCTCAGGGTCTTTTTGGTCATTTGAGTCTTTTGGGTCCTCTGGATTTTTGGGGTCCTCGGGTCTTTTCGGTCATCTGGGTCTTTGGGGTAATTTGGGTCTTTAGGGTCCACTGTGCCCTTGCAGGGTATTTTAGGGTCTTTTTGGTGTTTTGGATTGACATCCTACAGACTTAAATGAACACCCAGTTTACTCTGCGCACTTTGCACATCACGTTCAGTGAATTTCACCTCCCTACGCCATGTATTTATTGTAATAATAAAAAAAACGCTCCGTACACTGACCTTGAGGGTCGGTTTGCAAGCCATCATCCACAATTCCAATGTAAGAGACATAATTACTCTTCTTTTGGGTCTTCAGAGTCCTAAGGGTCTTTTGGGTCCTCTAGTTAATTTTGGGTATTTTGGGTGCTCAAGCTCTTTTGCATCCTTGGGATCTACTGGTTCATGTGGGTCTTCGGGGTCTTTTCGGTCCTTTGAGTCATTTGGGTCCTCTGCTCTTTGGGGTCCTCGGGTCTTTTCAGTCATCTAGGTATTTTGGGTCTTTGGGATAATTTGGGTCTTTGGGTTCCACTGGGTCCTCAGGGTCTTTAAGGGTCTTTTGGGTGTTTTGGATTGTTTGGTTCTGTGGGGTTGTTAAGGGTTTTTGGGGTATTTTTGGTTTTCAGGGACTTTTTGATCTTCTGGGTCTTTTCGATTTTTTGGGGGTCTTTGAGATATTTTGGGGGCTCTGGGGTCTTTTCAGTCTTTGGGGTATTTTCGGTCTTCTGGGTCTTTAAGGGTCTTTGAGATATTTTGTGTCATTGAGGTATTTAAGGGTCTTCTGGGTCTTTTTGGATATTCAGGGTATTTTTAGTTTTCATGGTCTTTTGGGTATTTAAGGGTATTGGGGTCTTTTCAGTGTTTTGGGTATTTGGGGTCTTTATAGGTTTTTAAGGGTCTTGGGGTCTTTTCAGTGTTTTGGGTCTTTGGTGTCTTTATGGGTCTTTGGGGAATTTTGGGTCTTCAGGGCCTTTTGGGGTTTTGTTGTCTTTTGGGTCTTTAAGGGTCTTGTGCTCTTTGGGGTATTTTGGGTCCTCTGGATATTTAAGGGTCTTTGGTTTTTTTGGCATCTTTAGGGTATTTTGGGTGTTCATGGTCTTTTGTATATTTAAGGGTCTTTTGCGTCTTTGTGGTCTTTTGGTTCTTTAATGGTATTTGGTGTATTTTGGGTCTTTGGGGTCTTTTTGGGTCTTTAAGGGTCTTGGGTTCTTTTCAGTCTTTTGGGTATTCGGGGTCTTTATGGGTCTTTGGGGAATTTGGGGTCTTCAGTGTCTTTTGGATTTTTGTGGTCTTTTGGGTATTTAAGAGTCTTCGGGGTCTTTTGGGTCTTTGGGGTAATTTGGGTGTTTGGGGGTCAATTGGGTTTTCAATTACTTTTTTGTCTTTTGGGCTTTTGGGGACTTCTGAGTCTTCATGGTCTTTTGTGTCTTTAACAGTCTACAGGGTATTTTGGGTGTTTAGGGTCGATTTGGTCTTCAGGGTCTTCTGGGTCCTTGAGGTATTAGGGTCTTTTGGGTCTCTTGGTCTTACCAAAATTTTGGGTATTTGGGGTCCATTGGGTCTTTTGGGTCTTTCGAGTCTTTTGGGTCTTCAGCATATTTTGGGGTGTTTGGGGCCCATTGGGTCTTTTTGGTATTTTGGGTCTTCGGGGTGCTTTGGATTTTCAGAGTCCTTAGGGGTCTTCTGAGTCATTGGGGTCTTTTGGATCGTCGGGGTTGTTTGGGTCTTTTGGATCCTCAGGGTCTTTTGGGTCTTCAGGGTATTTTGGGGTCTATTGGGTCTTCAGGGTCTTTTCAGTCTTTTGGGTCTTTGGGGTATTTTGGATCTTTGGGGTATTTTGGGTCTTCAGAGTCCTTGGGGTCTTCTGAGTCATTGGGGGTATTTTGGGTCCTCTGTCATTTGGGCCCTTGGGGTTGTTTGAGTCTTTTGGATCCTCGTGGTCTTTTAGGTCTTTGGAGTCCATTGGGTCTTCAGGGTCTTTTCAGTCTTTTGGGTCTTTGGGGTCCTTTATGTCTTTGGGGTATTTTGAGTCTTCTGGGTATTTTGGGTCTTCAGAGTCCTTGGGGTATTCTAGGTCTTCATTATCTTTTGTGTCTTTAACAGCCTGGTGTTGGCTTAGCGGTTAGGGTGCCAGCTTGGGGTCCTAGGATCCTGAGTTCGAATCCCGGTCGATCGCTGAACTAACGCCAGGGGGGTTGACTCAGCCTGTCATCCTTCCGAGGTCGGCAAATTGAGTACCAGCTTGCTGGGATGAATGATCCCGGTGTGTACCCCGGTTTAGAATAGGTACACCGTATCCCTGCGCATCGTTAAGAGCATGACCAAGGGTTGGCGTCAGGAAGGGCATCCGGCCATAAAAACATTGCCTCAAACAGGGAACCATGATTGTCATGGGGCCCGCAAGGCTAACCCCCGCTCTTGCGGGGAAAAATGGCCTTAAAACGATCATTCATTCATATATATTTCTTTAACAGTCAAGAGGATGTTTTGGGTCTTTGGGTATTTTGAGTGTTTGGGGTCCATTGGGTCTTTGGGGTCTTCTGGGTCCTTGGGGTATTTTGGGTCCTCAGTCTTTTATGTCTTTTAACCTGAGGACACACAGTCGTGTTCAAAGATTGCCGCTTAACCCCCCCCACCACCCCAACTCAAATCCCTCCTAAATCACAACTCAAAGCCTTTAAAACCTAGCCTTATTAAGGGGGACAGACACACAAACACACACACATTGTGTTTTATATGGTAGAGAATCAGACAGAAAAAAAACTTATCTTGTCAAAAGACTAAGAAAGGTTGATGAATCCATCATCTTGACTTAAAATTGTTGTCAAGGTGAGTGCAAAGTGACTTCCCTTTGGAACTATATTTTTATGTCTGTGGTACCATATAATATTCCAGAAACGATGTACATAACAGGTAACATTTAAAGAATGTAGGATTTTTTCCCCTGCTTTCCACAGTGTAGACTTTTCTAGATTTTTCATACATTGTTTAGGCATACCCTCTGCATGTTACACAGTAAATAAATACTTTTGCGATTTTTTGTGAGGTTAAAACATAGATTGACTGGACTGTTGTCAGGTGTACTTCGACCCTGAGGTCTACCACCTCAAAATTATTCAATTAAATTACTTACTGAGATATTGTCTGCACACAAAGGGATTTACAGATGGGCATGCAGACAGACATATATGTGAAATACATAACTGGTAAAAGGCACATACAGTCACGTGAAAAAGTAAGTACACCCCATGTAAAGTTTTGACTTTTTCAACATATTTCAACATACAGCTATTTGATCTTCATTTCAACAATATTGATAGATAAAGGTGATAAAATATAACAAATATCATGAAACATTTACATTTTGTATTCCATTGTATAATTTTAATAAACATAAATGCAAATTTTGCATGTGGAGAAAGTAAGTACACCCTTGGCTCTAATAGGTGGTATTGTCCCCTTTGGCAGAAACAACATCAAGTAGGCGTTTCTTATAACTGTCGACCAGTCTCTGACATCGACTGGGAGAAATTTTTGCCCACTCCTCCTTCCAGAATTATTTCAGCTGTGCGATGTTTGAGGGGTTTCTTGCATGCCCAGCTCGTTTCAAATCCACCCACAACATCTCGATGGGATTTAGATCCGGGCTTTGACTTGGCCATTCCACAACCCTCCATTTCTTTCTTTTCAGCCATTCCTTGGTGGATTTACTGGTATGTTTCGGGTCATTGTCATGTTGCAAGGTCCACCTTCGGTTGAGCTTCAACTTTCCGACATATGGCCTCACATTATCCTCAAGCACCCTCTGGTACAATGAAGAATTCATAGTGGATTATATGATGGTGAGCTGCCCAGGCCCTGATTCAGGAAAGCTGCCCCAAACCATAATATTTCCACCACCATGCTTTACAGTTGGTATCAGGTTCTTGTGGTCAAATGCTGTGTTTGGTTTTCACCAAACATGTCTTCTGGTACTGTGGCCAAATAGCTCTACCTTTGACTCATCTGTCCAGAGCACATTGTTCCAGAAGTGCTGGTATTTGCCCAGGTGTTCATTGGCAAACTTTAGTCTTTCCCTGATCTTTCTGGACAGCAAAGGTTTCCTCCTGGCACACCTCCCATGTACATAAAATTTGTGCAGCCTCTTTCTAATGGTAGACTCGTGCACTTTGAGATCAACAGTGGCAAGAGCTACCTGTAAGTCCCGTGATGACATTCTGGGGGTTCTTCGAGACTTCTTTCAGCGTCTTGCGGTCTGCTCTCGGGCTGAACTTGCTGGGGCGGCCTGGCCTGAACAAGTTGGCAGTTGTTTGGAATCTTCTCCACTTGTAGATGATCTTCCGGGCAGTCGAATGATTGATTTCAAATTGTTTGGAGATCTTTTTAAATCCCTTCCCAGACTCGTAGGCATCTATAACCTTCTTTCTGAAGGCCTCAGAGAGCTCTTTTGATCTCGGCATGGTGACGCCGCACACTTCAACAACAAAGAGCAAACCAATGAGGTTGAAATAAGACAGGTCCTCCAAGATCCTCTCTAACGATTTTCTTATCATTTGCACCTGAGCTGGTGCACCTGATTCTAATTTTAGGTATTTGAAGTGGTGATAAATGTAGGGGTGTACTTACTTTTTCCACATGCGAAATTTGCATTTATGTTTATTTAAATTATACAATGGACTACAAAATGTAAATGTTTCATGATATTTGTTATATTATATCACCTTTATCTATCAATATTGTTGAAATGAAGATCAAATAGCTGTATGTTGAAAGATGTTTAAAAAGTCAAAACTTTACATGGGGTGTACTTACTTTTTCACGTGAATATATACATCAGTCAGACTATGTTTTTCCACACAGAATAGGTTTTATCAATCTGTATCATTTACTTAGTGTTGTTGGCAGGAAATGAAACGGTTAATGGCCGAACAGATGGATGGACAGGACAGACAGACAGAACACTCACCTCTTAACCTGAGGGATAAAAAAGATTTATTGTTATTGTATAATTTTGTAAACATAAATAAAAAACAGTAAAAGGAAATTCAATTTTGTTATTGTATAATTTTTGTATTTTGCAATGAAATGGACTTGAATGATATTGTAGCGGTTACCGGAAGCATACACAATCACCTTGCACCGGCCGGTGACGCAACCTGCGAGCGGTTACTTGTCCGGACTCGCCCGGGTGTGTCCAGACTTGCCTTTCCCGGGCGAATGCTTGACTCGCATACCACGCCCCGTTGAGAGGCGTGGCTTACCTATTTGCATACCACGCCCCGCCTGAGAGGCGTGGCTTTTGTGTGTTGAACGGGACTTATAAATTGCCGCCCGTTCGATCGGTTGATTCAGTGCTTTTGAGTTCTTTCGATTGACCTGAAAATAAATAGCTCAGTGAAACTTCATTCCTGGCGTCGTTCATTTTGTCCGATTTTATCGTGCGAGCACAGCTCCCACAATATGATGCATGTTCCCTTACAAGGAGCTTCAATGTGTTTGAGGCCATTAAGCCGGTCAAACCTCACAATGCTTGCCATCCATATGGTTGTTTGTCATTGTTTGGTATGACCTGGACCACACTTCGTGATTGCCTTGAGGGTAGGCTAAATAACTCCCCACCCATGTGGGGAAATAACATGTCTTTCAATCTTGACAAACCTCACTCTTACTATGTCTCTCCGAAAAGACCGTCTGGACAACCCTCCCATCTACTTTCTCAACAATCCTCTCCAAGAAGTTCTGTCGCTCAAGCTTTTGGGTCTCACTATCTGCCATGATCTTTCTTGGGAAAACCACATTTCCAAGCTGGCCTCCAAAACCAGTCGCCGACTGGGCATCCTCCGTCATGCGAAGTCCTTCCTTGGCACACCTGAGCTCCTCACCACATACAAGGCTTTCATCCGCAGCTCAATGGAATACTGTTCCCCCCGGGCTGGTGCTCCTGCCTCACACCTAGCTCGGCTTCACGCTGTTGAAACCAAAGCGTTCAGAATCATTGGAATCTCCTGCGATGAAGCTAACTCCGAGGGCCTTTCACTCACTCACCGCAGGCAGGTTGGTGGTCTTTCTGTCTTCTACCGACTCCTCTTTCGCCTAGCTCCCCCAGCTCTCTCTGTGCTCTGTCCCCCAAATATTCCTGCAGGTCGCACAAGATCTGCCAGCAACCCTCTTCTGGTGAAATTGCCAAAATCAAGACTCTCTGCTCACCTTCACTCTTTCATTGCTCTTTACTCCCGCCTCTGGAACAAACTCCCTCACTCTCTTCAATCCCACTCCTCCCTCCTGGTCTTTAAACAGCTGCTCACCACCATCTCTTGTCTTCCCCCATCCAAAACCTTGATCTTTTCTACCTCCGTTAATTCACCCCAGATCCACTTTTCTGAAATACCAACTTCTTTCCTGGAAGTCCTAGCTGTGTCCATGTGGTTTTTACCTCTCCCACCCCCCACTCCTCTTCCCCATGCTCTGCCCCCAAGCCCTCTCCCTCCCACAGATCTCCCGATGTCCCTGCTCTCAAATGTTGTGCTTGTGTGCTTCCCCCTCTCTCCCCATCTTGTCTCCCGCTCCCTTTGTTATGTCTTATATGTCCGTTTCTTTTTTTTGTTAGCTGTTACACGAGCCTCGATGTTGTGTACAAAAAAAAAAAAAACCCCACACTTCGTGATGACCTTGAGGGTAGACTAAATGCCTGAATGCCTCCTCCCCCTCCCACACTTCCAAAACCTCGGATCTATTTTTGCAATACACAGTTTTATTATTTATATTTTTTACAATGCTTTGCTTTAAGGCTCATGGTTGATCATGTTCATAAATCACATGAATACATGGCAAAGACATTATGCCTAAGTCACACATAGGCGGATTTGTCGGCGACTACTGGCGACTGGAAAAATCGCCACCACCCGCCGACAATCGTAATGAAACCGTAATGGACGGTCACCTGTAGTCGTGGTTATCCTCCCCAGGTCGGCTGCAGTCGGCAAGAGCCGCAAAGGGGCCAAATATTTTAAAAAATGTTTAAAAACGGCGCGCTCAGTCGCACTCGAAAAAAATCCGCCATGCTGTCGTGATGGAACCGCCATGCTGTCGTCGGTATCCGTAATAAGAGCATAAAGCGGCCGCAACCCAGTCGCTCATAGTCTTCCGCAATCGCCCCAGCATCGCCCCACCAGCTAGCACGGCAGAGATGCGAATGCCATACGGCCTTCCTGCGGCATCTTCCCGACTACGGGCCGACGCTGTTGCGGCTGCATATCGACTACAGAAGAACTACCATGTCTCCCCTGCGGCTATGGGAGACTGACGACGACAGCAGTAGGACTAGTGGCGGCCGAGTTACGGCCATTGGCGACAGAGATACGACTGCCTGGCGACTGCATTACGACATACCACGATTCCATGGCAAGACAGGATGGTGTGAGGGTCTCCGTGGAGTGAGGTCCTGTGGTGCCGACAAGGATATGGCTTTATTGTTTGGACTTGGGACTTTTGGGAACTTTATTTTTGGGACTTTGGTCCTTTGGAAACTTTATTTATGGGACTTGGGACCAGTGGAAATAATTTGTTGGACTTTATTTCCATTCTCTCTCCCTGCAGAAAAGTTTGATTATTACATTACAATGATACATCTTTATTAACTTCGTTATTGTACATCAAACATCTTTATGCTTCATGTCATACATCATTGAAATTAATAAAGTGAAATGTAAAATAGAGAAATAAAGATTTAAAAAGTTGTGTGAATCGTCTACAATCGCCGGCGGTCTTATTGCAGTCTTGCGGACGTCGGAGTAAACCGCCACCCGGCCCCAATGCAGTCGCCGCGATCCGCCATCGGTCGTAATCTAGCCGCCAGACTGTCGCCACGCTGCCGCCGTGCATCCGCAATGCAGTCGTCGTCGATCTTCAACAGTCGCCATCCCACTCGGGGCGTCGTCGCAATGCAGTCGCAATGTGGCCGCCTGCAGTCGCCATACTGCCGCCTGACCATATTTGACCGCCCGAAATCGCCAGTGGTCGCCGAAAAATCTTGATCGCCGGCAGTCGCCGGTAGTCGCCAAAATATCCGCCTATGTGTGACTTAGGCATTAACAATATAACAAATTAACAAAGACAATTAACAATATTGTTGTGGATTTGAGAATGGTGTTGTGTTTTTTTATTATCGTTGTAAGTGTAATGAAGCTTGTTGTAAATATCACCCTCCAGTTTGTGTATAAAGGTCAAAGGTAGTCCCCTTCGTTATTCCATATACAATCACGTAGCAAATCATAGATCTCCCTGTTCAGTAGTTATCTCCTTATTATGTGTATTAGTTTAAGGCTCTGTTCCCACTAGTTGACACTGCATTGCACCAAATGAAATAAGGTAGAATCCCCTTTCAATTACCACCAAAACGCAATTGCCGGCAGCGTTCGCTGCCCTTTGGCTGGGGCTTGCTCGAATCGCCCCAAAACCTCCATTATGCACGCGGTCAAGTTGGGAAAGAAAGGCGTGTCTCCACCTCGTCATCAGAGGGTGGGGCCAGGAGAGCCCCTACAACCAACCAAGCACGTGGGGTTTGGCTTGAGAGGGCGGAGGAAGAACGATCGGGGAGGTTCGCGAAGGTTAGAGGGTGTGGCCGATATAACCCGCGGCGGGACGCCCCCCACCTCAGATGAGTCCTGGGAGAGCACGCGACGTCCCCACGGCGGCACGAAGAGACGATTGAGGAAAGAGAGAGACGTGAGGGGGTGCCTGTATTGTGGCAATAGGCCGAGACCCTCTAGGCCCTATTGCCGGTCGGTGAGACACGAGGCCGTTTTCGCCTCGAGCCTGGAGCGTGAACCGTGAGTGTGGACCTCAACGCCTGAACCATCTGCCCCAGACCACCTGCCTGGACCCTTCGCTCCACCCATTCCTGCCATAACATCCTTTTGTGTACGCGAGTTTGTTCTGTGTGTCTTGTCCCTGGGAATAAGTTAAGCCTGTTTAGTTAAGTTAATATTTGCACTGTGTCTCCTTCCATTCTTTCTGTCTTTATTTTATTATCCTTCCTTCTCCTTGGTTTCTTTGGTCTTGTAAATAGTAGAAATATTTCATATTTGTATTTCCTACCTTGGTTCTTCTTCTTCTTCTTGACATCCGTTCGTCTTTGTCTTTTTCCCATTGAAAACCTGTGGCACGATTTGGCCAACGTTCAGGAATCGGGTCTAGTCCTTGTTAATAGTCCGTGCCGCAGTTGCTAAAACCGCTCGGCAATTAACATCTGTCCGCGGTACGAACGGGGCTACGCACCTGCCTTTCCGGAGGTAGCTGTGTAGCGTCAGGAGCGGAGACGGCCAGTGAAAATAGAAGGGGGGATTAACCCCCCCCCCCTAAGGGGAGTGCCGTACTCCGGTTCCGTAACAATTGGTGTCAGGAGTGTCGGAGTCGGACCTGAAGCGCGAATAGCGCGCTCAAAATTTCAAGCGGCCAAAATCTAATTTTAAAAATCTCAAATTTGAAGAATCGTGCCATGGATGGTCAAGGCGATCGGGTGCCGGTGGGGGAGATAGAAGGGTTAGAGTCGACCCAGGACCCCAGGGAAATGTATGTGGGAGAAATGGAGGAGGAGAACAATGAGGATGTGGTTGAGGGGGTATCAGGTGCGCAAGATGGCGCCCTCGCGCACGTGGTTGCAGAGGCACAAAATGGCGGCGCTGCGGCAGCCGAGTCCACAGCGCTGGTGAAATTGGACCTCTTCGCGGCGCAGATGATGGGGTATATGGCAAAAATGGCTGAAAAATCCAGCAGGGAAATGGAACAAATGATGGAAAGGAATAGTGAGCGATTGGAGGGCCAAATGGGGGCAATGAGGGACGAAGCGAGGGGTACCAGTGTCCAAATTGGGAAGATAGACAGCAAATTTGAGGGGTTAGACAATAAATTTGAGGGGTTAGACAATAAATTTGAGGGGTTAGACAACGGGATAAAAGGGGTGAAGAATGGGTTAACGGGGCTAGAAGAGAAGATGGAAGACAAATTGCGGGAAATAGGGGAGCATTCCGCCCGGGAAATCAAACAGATGGGGAACCAGATAGAGGAGGTGAAAATCGGGTTGGAAGGTAAACTGGATGCTCAGAGGAATGAATTGGAACGGATGAGGGCGGCATCGACTAAAGAGATGGGAGAAATGGGGGAGGAGATAAGACGAGGTGTGGGCGAGGAGGTCTCGGGGGTATGCGAGGAGGTAAAGCGAGGTGAGGAGCGTATGGAGAAAGAGGTGAGAACTAGTACGGCTAGGTTACAGGGGGGCATAGAAGATCTAACGAGGGGAGTGGAACAGCTGACGGTGGGACAGAGGGAATTAGTGGATCAAGTGGAGAAGAACGCTGCGATAATCGGGGGCTTAAAGGCGACGCAGAAAGACATAAAGAAAGAACTTATAGCGACAAAGAGGGAATGTCAGATGGTACATGAGGGATTGACAAAGAGGTTGGACGAGGTGACGGAGGCAATGTAGACGAAAGACCGGGAGGTGAGGACGCACATAGAAACGGTCAAGGTGGCATTAGAGGAAGAGATCGAGGGGGCGCACCGGGAAATGAGGGAGGTAAAGGAGAAATTAGAGGAAGTGGAAGAGGGGTGAGCGAAATTAAGAAGAGACGGAGGGAAACTAAGAAGGAGATAAAGGAGGAGGTGATGGAATATGTGCAAGGTCTGTGTTCAAATCATGATGATGTGCTCGCTAACTAAATAAAGAGTTTGCAGGTGGCGGAGGAGGAGCGACGACGAGGTGCCGAGGTGAGTGGCGTTATACTCGGAAATGTATATGGTGTGAGGGGAGATTCAGTCGGCTTGGGGGGTGGTGTAGACCCGGGTGTTCATGAAGGACCAATGGTGAGGTGTATGACTGGTCCGGAGGGTATGGATAAAGGAGGTGTGCAAGGAGGTCTGGCTATGGGGAGTGGGGGGGGGGGTGCTGGTGAGCAAGGGTGTGCGGGTATGGAGTGGGTAGCGGGTTGCGGAAGGGCGACCCAGGCATCGACACCAAGAGGGGTAGTGTTTGGAGGGACGGGGGATGCGTGGGAGCCCCCCGGGAATAGTGTACTGTGGGAGCCCGAACGGTTTGGTCCCGCGTTGATCCCGCAAGGAGTGACGCGTGGGGTCCGGCCTTCGGGCGCCCACAAGGTCCCACTCGCGCCGTACGATGGCAAGAGTGATTTGAGGGCGTACCTGATGCAGTTTGAGTACGTGTGCAGAGGCAACGGTTGGAATCCGGACGAAGGTGGAGTACACCTTGTGGGGGCACTGCGCGGTGCGGCGGCAGAGGTGCTGACAGCTTTACCACTGGGTGCTCTCACCCTGTCAGTTCTCCGCGCGGCCTTAATTAACAGATTTGGCATTGAACAGCAAAGCGAGCTTGTTAAAGCGCAGCTTGCTCAGCGAAAACGCAAGCCCCAGGAGACCATCGGGGAGTTTGCCCATGACATTCGCCACGCAGTCGGGATTGCACACGCAGACATGGCAGCGAGTTCCCAGGAAAGCCTGGCGCTGGATCACTTTATCCAGGCCCTTCCGGATCTGGAGCTCCGACAACAGCTCGCCATGTGGCGCCCGCAGACCATGAGTCAGGCAGCCGATGCTGCAGCCCGTTGGGAAGCAGCGAGGCCCCTGGCCCGGGGAGGCGAGCGCCACGCAGTGGTGGTGCGTCAGGTAGGGCCCGTGATGGGGGGCCCTGACCTGGAGAGCATGGTTCGGAGGCTGGTGGATCGGCGCCTAGCGGGACCTGGACCATGGCAGGCGGCTCCAGGGTGGCACCCGGTAGTCCACGACAAAGTACCCCAATTCGGACATACAGGGGGGGAAATTTGGAATACCGGAGGCAAGCACCTTACCAGGTGAGGTGTTATAATTGTGCTCGGCTGGGTCACCGTGCGTGGGAGTGTCGAGCTCCGTGCCGGGACGGTCCCCGCCAGCCGATGCCCTCAATTCTGCCCCGTATCGATCGGCCTAGCCGACCTCAGACACCCCCCCGCCAGGGCCCGGGAAACTAGAACGTGCCGGGCATGCAGGGCGGTGTTCGGCAGTAGGGGATGGAGAGGAGCCCTCATTGACGCGACAGGTCATTCATTGTGGCCAAATTGGAACCGGTAGTTTGACAATTCGATGCGAAATTGCCGGCGTGGGGGTAGACGCCGTTGTGGACACGGGAGCTAGCGCCACGATCATCAGCCCCATGATCCTTAATTCGAGTGCAGACGGCTGGGGTAAAATCCAGCACCTGGAAAATCATAGTTTGCAGTTGCCGGGGCAACGGCTCCCATCATAGGGCGTGGTTTTGTAACCCTCAAGTTGGGATCGGTAAAGAGAGAGATAGAGGTTTGGGTGGCGGCGGTGTGCGACCCATGCTTAATAGGGTTGGATTTGTTGACTGCCAGCGGTTGTAAAATCGACTTGAGCCAGGGGATCCTGCGATGGGGAGTGGAAGAGCTACCATTGGAGGGGGTGAGCACGGCCGAGAGGGTGGAGCTGGAGGCTCCTGAGGCCGTGACCATCCCTCCGGGGGCCGAGGCCATAGTGCCGGCCCGATGGTCAGCTCGCCCAACATGGCAGGAGTCCTGCGGCCTGGTCGAACCGGTGGCAGCGCGATTCATACCTGGGTTAAACGTGGGCCGCACCCTTGTAAAAACGGACGGGCCGGTGGTGGCCGTCTGAGTAATTAACATTAGTACAGAACCACGCACTATAGTGAGGGGCACGAAGGTAGCTGGCTGCACCCCAGTTAGCGAAGTCTCGTCAGTGAGGGGCGAGAACGTCCAGCCGAGCCGGCCCCAGGGGGAGCCTTCAATAAGTAGTAGGAATTGGCCCGATCCCATTTGCGAGATGGTAAATCGAAGTAGCGTAGAGTTGGGAGGTACCCAGAGGGAGGCCTTACACAAACTGGTTGGATCCCATTTGGATCTCTTCTCCTTGTCCACCGAGGATATTGGACGTATGGGCCTGGTGAAACATCAGAACCACACCGGTGAGGCCCGGCCTATTCGTCAGGCTGCCCCACGGCTCCCTTGGAGCAAGAGGGCGGAAGCTGACGAGCAGGTTGAAAAAATGCTCGACGCAGGCGTGTTCGAGCCCTCGGGAAGTCCCTGGATGTCACCTGTTGTGCTGGTTAAAAAGAAAGATAGGACCACGCGTTTCTGCGTGGACTATCGCCAGCTAAACAACGTGACACTCAAGGACTCATATCCCCTGCCAAGAATTGATGATACCCTCGATGCCGTTGCGGGCTCAAATTGGTTCTCCACTTTGGACCTCAAGAGTGGGTATTGGCAGGTGGAGATGGATCTGACAGGGAAGGAGAAAACGGCATTTTCCACAGGCAAGGGCCTGTATCAGTTCACTGTGATGCCGTTTGGTTTGTGTAACGCCCCCGCCACCTTTGAGCGATTAATGGAACATGTACTAGGCAGCATGCCATGGCAATCATGCCTGGTATACCTGGATGACGTCCTAGTACATGCCAAGACCTTCCCCCAGGCTTTAGCTAATTTGGACCAGGTGTTCGGGTGCCTCAGACAGGCAGGGTTGAAGCTGAACCCGAGTAAGTGCACTTTGTTTGCAAGAGAGGTGGCCTATCTAGGTCACGTTATCGGTCGCGAGGGGGTGAAAACAGACCCAGGCAAAATTACAGCGGTAGAGGAGTGGCCCGCACCAACCACATACCATCAAGGAGGTGCGGGGATTTTTGGGACTCTGCTCCTACTACCGAGGTTTTGTGGCGAAATTTGCGGAGTTGGCCCGTCCCCTCCACCGGCTTACGGAGAAGGGGACGCAATTTAATTGGACAAGGGAGTGCCAAGAGGCCTTCCAAATTGAAGGGGTGTTTGACATCCGCACCCCTTCTAGCGTACCCCACTAGTGACGGGACATTTACCCTGGACACGGATGTGAGCCAGGAAGGATTGGGCGCAGTTTTGTCTCAGACACATGAGGGCGTGGAGAGAGTGATTGGTTATTATAGTCGGGCCTTAAGTAGGCCCGAACAAAATTATTGTGTCACTCGCAAAGAGTTATTGGCTATGCTGGCTGCCATGAACCATTTCCACCCGTACCTGTACGGGCGGAAATTTTCGGTTCGAACTGACCATTCCTCCTTGCAATGGCTCCTTCGGTTCAAGGAACCGGAGGGCCAAATTGCAAGGTGGTTGGAAAAGTTGCAGCAGTACGATTTTAATGTGACCCATAGGGCCTGGAAGGCCCATGGTAACGCAGACGCACTCTCTCGGCGTCCTTGTCTGGGAGAAAACTGCAAATTTTGTGCGAGACACGAGGAGAGGGAGCAATTGGGCGATTCTGCCCCGATTCTCGTCATCCGGGCAACCCGGGTGAGAGGGCCAATTTTGCCACTAACCGCGGACGAGGAATTTGGAAATTTGGCATGGAGCACGGCCCAGCAGGAGGATCCCGTTCTGGGGCCGGTGTTCAAATGGGTCAAATTGGGGCAAAGACCAAAGGGGGAAGAGGTCACCCCCCTCGGGGCACAAACGAAGGCGTATTGGGCTCAGTGGCAGACCCTGGAATTGAAAGGCAACATCTTGTATCGCAAGTGGGTGGAGGCTCCCTCTGATAGAACTTCCTGGCTGGTGATAGTCCCTGACAAATTTAAGAACGCCATATTACAACAGGTGCATGGTACCCACTCCGGCGGCCATTTGGGCAGGACAAAGACAACATCTCGGGTCCGCCGGAGGTTCTATTGGGTTAATATGGGGCGCGACATACAGGACTGGTGTCGGAGATGCGACGCCTGTTCTGCCAAAAAGGGACTAGCACGGAGGATGAGGGCCCCCCTTCAATTACACCAGGTGGGGGCCCCCCTTGAGCGGGTGGCTATGGATATTCTAGGACCGCTGCCCCACACCCGCCAAGGTAATAAGTACATCCTCGTTGTAATGGACTATTTCACCAAGTGGCCGGAGGCCTACGCCCTCCCCAACCAAGAAGCGGGGTTGTGGCGCAGGCCTTCGTAGAAGGATTTGTATGTTGGCACGGGATTCCACAGGAGCTGCACACCGATCAGGGTCGAAATTCTGAAAGCCAATTGCTAAAAGATGTGTGCAGACTCCTGTCAATTCGGAAAACCAGGACCACGCCCATGCGGCCACAATCTGACGTGATGGTGTAAAGATTCAACAGAACATTGATCCAACAACTGGCATTGTTCACCACCACCCGTCAGGATGACTGGGACGAACATCTCCCGTACTTGTTGATGGCCTACCGAACCAGCCAGCACGGGGCCACCGCATGCAGTCCAGCGTTGCTTATGTATGGGCGGGAGTTGCGGGCTCCCGCCGACTTGCTATGCGGTCCCGTGCCAGACACCACAGATATCCCGCCGAGGGAGGGTTATGCACGTCACCTGGAGGAAGGCATGGAGAGGGTCCATGCCTTCGCCCACCGCCAGCTCCATCTGGCGGGGGCCAAGATGAAGCGCAGGTATGACGACCGGAGCCAGGGGAGTCAGTACGCTCCGGGGATGAAGATTTGGTTCTTTAATCCCCGGAGGCGGAAGGGTAGGTGCCCGAAACTCACCTCCCCCTGGCAAGGCCCAGGAGTCGTCCTGTCGCAAGTCTGTGACGTGGTCGTTAAGATCAAGATGGGGCCACGGGCCCTCCCTCGGATCGTCCATGCTGACCGTATAAGACCTTATGCCGGCGAGCAGGCGCCCTCGTGGATCGCCTCGGCTCTAGATGCCGAGGCAGGACCCAGTACCTCTTGCGACGGGGGCTCGTAGCATCAGAGGACTGGTGGGGGGGGGGGGGGTGGGGGTGATAGTGGGAGATACCCGATGTGGTGGGATGGCAACTTGGCCATCTCTCACATAACCGGGGGCAAAGGAGCAATAGTTTTATGGGGTTTGGCAGTGAAAACTAGCCCGGGAGGGTTAGGATAAAGTGGGTAGGGATCTAGAGAAGATGACCATAGGTAACTGTAAGTTTAAGTAGCAACAGTGGACAGGTAGTGGGGACACAGAGAGGGTAGTTGGATTATAATGACGAGGGAGCGCAATAATATAAGGGGCGACGGGGAAGCGCGAGTTTTAGCAGGGCACCAGGTAGGTCAGATGATGCCGTGTGAGTGTTGGAGGTGTACTCAGGAGTGTATTGTGAGAAGGTGATTGTGAGTTGCATTGAGCGTGGAGGTGTATGGAGCAGTGTATGAGTGAGTAATGGTGATTGAGTGTTGTGTTAAGCAAATGGTCCTGGAGGAAGGAGGGTGCAGGAAGCACCAGGTGTACGAGTGATGGCACAGGTGTGCCAATACAGGTGAGCATGGTGGTATGGAATAAATGGTCTGGAATATATGGAGTATGGAATGGATGGTATGGAGTGAGTATGGTGAAAACTGTGGAGTGGAGTGGATGGTGCGAAGGTGTGAATGGGGGAAAAGTGGACCCCCATCACGAATACCCGGGGAGGGTAGTTTAAGAGTTAGGTAGAGGGTACAGGTAAATTGTGGCTGGATATTGGCATCTGTGGTGCGTGGTGGAAGAATGGTGTTTGGATGGGTGCATTAGCGACGTGGAAATGGCTGGGCGTGTGGCCTGTTAGTGTGTGTAGTTGAATGGGCACTCCACCACTGAGAATGTCGGCCAGGTGAGGCCGCAGGTGGGCTCTGGGTGCCGTTAGAGTTGTGGATGGGGCCCGAGGATCCGGAGGACGGACCCGGGTAGCCCAGTGCCAGAGAGGGCACCGAGTGGGGAGAGCGCCAGAGGGCCTTCCCCAGTAGATAGGTTAGGATAAGGAGCAGGTAAGCTCGGAGGCAACTGCAGTGGTGGAGGTGTGCAGGTGGGTAGACCTGCTGGGAGAGCCACATGACCCAGTCCTGAAATTGTGCAAAGGCACAGTGAGTTGAACCGGGGGAGTGAGACCCCATATTGATGAGCACCACAGTTGGGTCAATGGGAGTTTGGTTCTTAAAACCGCATAGAGTGTAAGATGGCCAATGGTTTGGCAGGGAAAGACCCCGGGTAGTGTAAAGTGTATTAAAGTCATTTAGAAAGTAGTTAGGATTGAAGTCTCCTCGCATCATCTGCATCCACTCACCTGAGGTGATGTAACTCCACACCATGCCAGGTTGTTTTATTATTGGCGCTGAGGAAGCGCCTTTAGCGATTGACTTCCAGCCAGTGTAACGCTAATTCCTGTCACAGGAATTCGGAGATCATATAAGTGGGCGTGGCAGTTCCTGATTGGTTCGTGTTGGGGAACGCCTTCTCGCTGCCGAAGTGACGTAAATTCGCGCACGCGCACTGGTGATTGGCGCTGAGGAAGCGCCTTTAGCGATTGACTTCCAGCCAGTGTAACGCTAATTCCTGTCACAGGAATTCGGAGATCATATAAGTGGGCGTGGCAGTTCCTGATTGGTTCGTGTTGGGGAACGCCTTCTCGCTGCCGACGTGACGTAAATTCGCGCACGCGCACTGGTGAAGCTTACTCGATCTTACTCGATCCCATATTACATGTACTTTCATTGCATACAAATTATACTTCCTCCTAGAAATTCCAAGCCCGAACCTCAGCGCAATCCAAGAGGATTCACTTGTTTTTGATGCAAATGTTTGGAATGTGAGATGCATCATGACGTGGGTGTGACATTGTGCTTGATGTTCCATCTCTCCCTCCTTATGAGGATTGATGCTGAATTGGGTGATGGCAAATTTTGGTTAGAGGGATTGTGGGGACGAATTTGGTATAGGGGAGATATGGGGAAGACGTGACAGTGGTGACGAATTTGTAAATGTGTAGATTTTTGTGTACATATGGGGTAAGGGCAAGGGTAGAGTAGGTAACAGGGGGGGTGACGTACGGTAGGGACAAGCTTTCTCACTTCGCTCTCCGTACGCACCTCGTCTTGCATTGCCTTGTTTTGATGTGTACCCTTGTGACCTTACCCCTCGCTCACCTGTCTTCTATCCCCCTGTCTCCCACCCGAGGACTGTGCTCTCTGGGCACCGAGGGGAGCGTGCGGGAGTCCGCCATTGTGTGCCCGAACACTCGCAACCACAGCTGCCTGCATCGATGCACCACTTATGGACCACATGTTCGTGGCTGAGCACCACTGATGGACCCCACGGGTTGGGGCATGGCCCCTCTGCTGGAACCGGCCATGATGGCCCGAGACCTTGCTGGCGGACCTCGGAAATGTGGCACCTATGCCATACAGGTGAACCACCCCTAGTCGGCCCTGTGGGCCATAAATAAAAAATGGACACGGTTGTGCACTTTTATTCGTCCAAATAGGCCGCCAGTAAGAAGAGCAAGTTGACAACATCTGGAAGAGCATTAGCCAGCAGATGGAGCTGAAGAGCAATACCACCAGCAGGGTTTGTTTGGTTATTTTTATTATGAACTGTGGTGACTGTGCACTGATTGGTGCTTTATGGTGTTTTGGTGCGTTTTTGGTGCTTTATGGTGCGTCGATGCAGGGCAGGCTGTCTCCCCCCCCCCCGAAAAGAACAATCACAGGTCCTGGGTTAGTTTTGTAAATACAAGTAGCGTCAACTGTAAATAATGCTCCCCCAACGTTCATGTTGTAGCTTGAAGACAATTCCGCAATTCGGTTAGCTGTGGGCGTAAATCTGTTAGATAGGGTGCAATGCAGCAGACATATTTATTTGTGTTTTAAAACTGTCACACTCAGGGTCAGGTTAAAAGTAGAGGGAACTACACCTACGGTCCTACATGCCACACTAAAGGTAAAAGTTTAATAGGCCCGGGACGTGCCTAAGAGGAGGAGGGTGCAGTGTTGTGGATTTGAGAATGGTGTTGTGTTTTTTTATTATCGTTGTAAGTGTAATGAAGCTTGTTGTAAATATCACCCTCCAGTTTGTGTACAAAGGTCAAAGGTCGTCCCCTTAGTTATTCCATATACAATCACGTAGCAAATCATAGATCTCCCTGTTCAGTAGTTATCTCCTTATTATGTGTATTAGTTTAAGGCTCTGTTCCCACTAGTTGACACTGCATTGCACCAAATGAAATAAGGTAGAATCCCCTTTCAATTGCCACGTTCGCTGCCCTTTGGCTGGGGCTCGCTCGAATCGCCCCAAAACCTCCATTACGCACGCGGTCAAGTTGGGAAAGAAAGGCGTGTCTCCACCTCGTCATCAGAGGGTGGGGCCAGGAGAGCCCCTACAACCAACCAAGCACGAGGGGTTTGGCTTGAGAGGGCGGAGGAAGAACGATCGGGGAGGTTCACGAAGGTTAGAGGGTGTGGCCGATATAACCCTCGGCGGGACGCCCCCCACCTCAGATGAGTCCTGGGAGAGCACGCGACGTCCCCACGGCGGCACGAAGAGACGATTGAGGAAAGAGAGAGACGTGAGGGGGTGCCTGTATTGCGGCAATAGGCCGAGACCCTCTAGGCCCTATTGCCGGTCGGTGAGACACGAGGCCGTTTTTGCCGGGTTTTCGCCTCGAGCCTGGAGCGTGAACCGCGAGCGTGGACCTCAACGCCTGAACCATCTGCCCCAGACCTTCCTCCCGGACCACCTGCCTGGACCCTTCGCTCCACCCATTCCTGCCATAACATCCTTTTGTGTACGTGTTTGTTCTGTGTGTCTTGTCCCTGGGAATAAGTTAAGCCTGTTTAACCACCGTTTAGAGGCCATTTTTCCCCGCAAAGCGGGGGTTGGCCTTTTCGGGGACCGTGGTAGTTGTTGTTTTTCGGTCCCCTTTTTGAAGCAATGTTTTACGGCCGGATGCCCTTCCTGACGCCAACCCTTTTTGCCGCCTTCAACGACAAACAGGGAATTACCAGTGAAGTGGTACTCAATTAGCCGACCTCGGAAGGATGACAGGCTGAGTCAACCCCCCTGGCATTAATTGGGCGATCGACCGAGATTCGAACCCAGGATCCTAGGTATCCTAAGCCGGCACTCCTAGCCGCTAGCCCAACACCAGGGAAGCCTGTTTAGATAAGTTAATATTTGCACTGTGTCTCCTTCCATTCTTTCTGTCTTTATTTTATTATCCTTCCTTCTCCTTGGTTTCTTTGGTCTTGTAAATAGTAGAAATAAATCATATTTGTATTTCCTACCTTGGTTCTTCTTCTTCTTCTTGACAGCCATTCGTCTTTGTCTTTTCTTCATTGAAAACCTGTGGCACGATTTGGCCAACGTTCAAGAATCGGGTCTAGTCCTTGTTAATAGTTCATGCCGCGGTTGCTAAAACCGCTCGGCAATTAACATCTGTCCGCGGTACGAACGGGGCTGCGCACCTGCCTTTCCGGAGGTAGCTGTGTAGTGTCAGGAGCGGAGACGGCCAGTGAAAATAGAAGGGGGGGGGGGATTAACCCCCCCCCCTAAGGGGAGTGCCGTACTCCGGTTCCGTAACAATATTAACAATATTACATGAATTACAGTACAATAAGGTCAATGGACATAACGTATCAACAATGTACCACAAGTCAAAATGCTATTCTCCAAACAATGAAATAATTGTCCTGTACCTGCGGAACCTGGCTCCAGGTATGCCATGTTCTTTGTAGTTTCCAACTAGCGTAACACGTTTTTTAAAAAGCGCTTTGGAGTGTTTTCTGAAGTATTCCTGAAGGTTTGTTTCCTGATTTCCTGAAGTGTTTCCTGAAGAACAAACGTCATGGCTTCTTTTTTGAAAAGTGTTTTCTTTTTTCAAATAATTTGTTGAAAAGCAATAAAACTTTTCACTTAAATAGAAACTTGAAGTGGCCTTTCCAGCATCAAAAGCCATGGGTTCAGATAGGAATGCAAAAAAAACCGAAAACATTAATTTGTTGGGAGATGAAGTCAAGATTTTCAAAATTATTAGATTTTACTATTCAGTGATCTGAATTACACATAAGAAGTTCATCAATTTGTGAAGCTTATTTGTGATTCTAAATTGCCGAGGAGCCCTAAAAATCCAAGGTGGGCTTTCTCTGTGGTTATACTTTAAACCATACAATCAATTTTGAATTTTGGATGAGCCCAAAGACTTACTCTTGAAAAAGGTACAAATTGGCCCATCTGATATCCATATTATTGCACATGAGACTTTAAGTTCCTGCTGAATTACAACATGATTAAATGCCGGTAAGGGGCCATCTACATGTTGGCACTCACCAATGTGTCCTACAGGTCAGGTGATTCAAGGAGCTTTAACCACCATCACTAGCAGAGAGCAAGGAGGGTTGGTATTTGGGAAATGATGGTACTTGGGAAAATTGGGAATTGGAAAATTTATGTATTAGAGTGTCACAATGAACTCTCGGAACATTTCAAACTGGATGTTGGATATTGCTCTTTGTTGCTTTCTGTAAGTACAGTCAGGTGTTAAAGGGAATAGCAGTGTTAAGATACTGAAGGAAAGTGACATTCTGGTGGTGGAAGTGGAAGTGCCTTTCTTGTTTGCTTTCCTAATTAGTTTTTTCGACTGACCAAAACCGTTGAGCTTTTTGCCTGTCAAACTGGATTGGCGGACGAAGAAAGGGAAGGCCACCATGTCCCACTACCAGAAGTTTCATTGAAAACCTGACACTTCTGATCAAGACATTCTGAGTTTGAGGGCTCACTGGGAGAGTAACCACTGTACCAACCACAATATGACAGAGTCTAAAAGAGTGTGTGTGTGACTTTCTGTCCATACTACTGTGGTCTTATACTTCTTCAATGGCCCCAATTAGTCCATAATTTTGTGGGGTGAGCCACGGAAAGTTTTGGCACATCTTTCATGAACTGGTTCGCCAGATCTGATATTTTGCCAGAACTAGTTAGCCAGAAGGCACTGAGATATTTAATGTCCACCACCTAATGCTCAGACTGGTTGCCCGCTGCTTCCTGTCCATCCGATGAAGAGTGCACTTTACGATGCAACGCCCTGCCTGCGAAGTGCCAATCCTGCACTTTATAGACAGGTCAGGAATCAAACCATGACTAGATAGCTCAAATGCAAGTGCTATACCTCTGCACATGACAGGTATTGCACGGTTATATATATATGATGCTAAAGCGCGGCGTTACGCGCGCTGCTTGCGAGCAAGGAGGAAGCGCACAAGCAGTAACTTATAAGCGTCTTTATTTCAGGAGCTCACTGTAACACTCGCGCGCTCCGGGCTGCGCGCCCCCGTGTATATCCTCAGGCCACGCCTACCCCTCGGGCGTGGCCGCCGCCCACATGGTGCGCGGAATGATGTCACCACGCCAGTGGGCTTTCGTGTCCGCCACACGCGCCCCCCCAGAATTCCCGCGCACCTGGAGGGCCAGTTTGCGGGGCAGACGGATGACCCGGCCGAAGCGCCCCCTGGCGATCGGTGGCGTCCGGGGTGCAGGGATGCCAGGTGGGATGCCCCTGGCTGCCCATGGGATGGGTGCAGGACCGGGGGGCGGCGGGGCTGGGCGGTGCCGGGGGTCCGCCCGCAGGGGGGCGGCCCCGACGCGGGGGTCGGGCCACTGGCGGTGGATGGTCCACGTCGAGGTGGGCCGGCTTGAGGCGGTCTACAGAAACGCGGTCAGGAGTACCGCCGATGTCCAGGGTGAAGTGCTTCGCCCCGGTCTCCAGCATGCGGAAAGGCCCGTCGTACGGGGGCCGCAGTGGTGTCCGGTGGGCTTCGTGGCGGACGAAGACGTACTCCGCCGTGCGAAGCTCCGGGGCGACGTGCGTCGATGGGTGCTCGTGGCATGCCGTTGGCACCGGGGCGAACCTCTGGGCGGTCTCTTGCAGAGCGGAGCGCTGCTGTGCCGCGGACCATGGTGCCGTGGAGTCGGGGAGGAACTCGCCCGGCACCCGCAGCGGTTACCCGAAGACCAACTCCGCCGCGGATGCGCGCAGGTCCTCCTTGGGCGCCATCCGGAGGCCCAGCAGGACCCAGGGGAGCCTATCGACCCAGCCGCCGTCGCGGAGGGTGGCCCGGAGCGCGGCCTTCAATGAGCGGTGAAATCGCTCACACAGGCCGTTAGCCTGGGGGTGGTAGGCCGTGGTTCGGTGCAGCCGGACCCCGAGCCCCTGCGCGACCGCCCCCCAGAGCTACGAGGTGAACTGGGGGCCGCGGTCGGACGAGATGTCTGAGGGGGCGCCGAACCGGGCGACCCAGGTGGCGATGAAAGCCTGCGCGACGTCCGCCGTCGTCGACGCCAAGGGCACGGCCTCCGGCCACTGGGTGGTGCGGTCCACCATGGTGAGGACGTGGGTGAAACCCTGCGAGGGGGGCAGAGGTCCCACCAGGTCCACGTGGACGTGGTCAAACCGGCGTTCCGGCACCGTGAACGGGGCCAACGGGGCCTGGGTGTGCCGGTGCACCTTGGCACGCGAGGCACGTCCTGGCCCAGCCGCGGACGGCCTTCCGGAGGCCATGCCAGACGAACTTGTCGGCGATCAACCTTTGGGAGGCCCTCGCGCCCGGGTGGGACAGGCCGTGAATGGCATCAAACACCTGGCGCTGCCAGCCCGCGGGCACGATGGGGCAAGGCCGCCCGAGGGAGACGTCGCACAAGAGGGCCGCGCCCGCGCCGTCGAACGGCACCTCGGTGACGCGGAGGCCCGTGACGGCAGTCCGCAAGGCCTGGACGTCGGGGTCAGTGGCCTGGTCCGCTGCCATCCGGGCATAGTCGATGCAGAGGTGGACTGCGTGGGCGACGGCCCGGGAAAGGCAATCCGCCACCGGGTTGTCCTTCCCCGCGACGTGCCGGATGTCCGTCGTGTACTCGGACACGGCCGAGTGGTGACGCTGCTGCCGGGCCGACCACGGCTCGGTGACCTTGCCCATCGCGAAGATCAACGGCTTGTGGTCGAAGAAGGCCGTGAACGCACGGCCCTCGAGCAGATGGCGGAAGTGCCTGACCGCCAAGTGAAGCCCGAGCAACTCGCGGTCGAAGGTACTGTAACGGCGTTCGGGCGGGCGAAGCTGCCGGCTAAAGAACGCCAGCGGTTGCCAAGCTCCACGCACCCATTGCTCGTGCACCGCGCCCACCGCGTAGTCCGAGGCGTCGGTGGTGAGGGCGATCGGTGCATCGGGCGCCGGGTGCGCGAGCATGGTGGCGTTAGCCAAGGCGAGCTTCGCGCCCGTGAACGCCGTGTCCATCTGCTCGGTCCAGGTAACGTCGCCTTTGCCCGGCTTACCTCGGAGAGCTTCGTGCAGGGGGCGCAGGAGCTGGGCGATACGGGGCAGGAACCGATGGTAAAAGTTCACCATGCCCAGGAACTCCTGCAGCCCTCTGATCGTGCGGGGGCGCGGAAACCCCTTCACCGCCTCCACCTTGGCCGGCAGGGGGACGGCTCCGTGCCTGGTGACACGGTGCCCCAGAAAATCGATTACGGCGACGCCGAACCGGCACTTTGCGGGGTTCACAATCAGGCCATGCTGGCCCAGGCGTTCGAAGAGCGTGCGGAGGTGGCGTAGGTGCTGTTCGCGGGACGCGCTGGCGACGAGGATATCGTCCAGGTAGACGTAGACAAAATCCAAGTCGCGCAGGACGCTGTCCATCAGTCGCTGGAACGCCTGAGCCGCATTCTTCAGACCGAAGGGCATCCGCAGGAACTCGAAGAGTCCGAATGGCGTGATGACCGCCGTCTTCGGGACGTCCTCCGGCCTGACGGGGACCTGATGGTAGCCGCGTATGAGGTCCACCTTTGAGAAGAAGGACATGCCCGCCAAACGGGCGGAAAAGTCCTGAATGTGGGGGACGGGGTAGCGGTCGGGAGTGGTGGCGTCATTGAGACGGCGATAGTCCCCGCACGGTCGCCATCCCCCGCCGGGCTTTGGCACGATGTGCAGCGGCGACGCCCAAGCACTCTCCGAGCGCCGAACGATGCCGAGTCGCTCCAGGGTAGCGAACGCCGCTTTTGCCACCGCCAGCTTCGTCGGCTCGAGGCGGCGTGCCCGGGCGTAGACCGGTGGCCCGACGGTGGGGATGTGATGGGCCACCCCGTGCTTGACGGCCCCCGCCGAGAAGGTGGGCCGCGTGAGGGCCGGGAAGCCGGCGAGGAGGCGGGTGAATGCGTCCGCTGCCGGAAGCGTACAGATCAACGTGGCCGGAACCGAACCGTTCGGCAAGCCACTCGGCGAGCCGCTCGATGAGCTGGGCAGCGCACAAGCGAGCGAGCTGAACGTCTCGGCCTGGACAAGACGTCTGCGCTTTACGTCGACCAGGAGCCCATTGGCGCACAGGAAGTACGCGCCAAGCAGTGCCATGGGCACGTCGGCGGTGACAAACGTCCATCGGAAAACCTGCCCTCCGAACCGCAGAGAGAGGCAGCGTTTTTCCGTACGTACGGATGGGCGTCCCGTTCGCGGCAAGCAGTGCGGGGCCCCCGCCCGCGGCGTGCTTGTCTGACGTACCGGCGGGAACGACACTCACCTGCGCTCCCGTGTCGCACAGGTAACGGCGCCCGGATAAGGTGTCCGTTATGAACAGCAGGCTGCTCGAACGGCCGGCGCTCATCACCACTATTGAGCGCCGGCCCGGGCGTTTCCCGACCTGTTGAAGGAGCATGGCGGATGAAACTGCCGAGCCTCGTGGCCGAATTTGGCGTGGAACCAGCACCAGGTGGTGGAGCTGGAGGAGCGCGGCTGGCTCCGCCAGGCCGGTGGAGTTGGCGGGTTTCCCCGCGGTGGCGGTTTTCGCCGCGGCGGTGGGCGGGGCGTGGCGGCGGTCACGAGGTGCGTATCAGCATGCTGCGTATGCTGTGTAAGCTGATGCTGTGGATCAGCATCATCAGCAGCATCAGCCTCGAGGTCCGTGACGGCCGCAAAGTACCTGTCCGCCTCGGCTGCCAATGCTCGGGGTTCCGTTAGCACGGTCCCGGCCAACGCGAGGCGAACCTGCACTGGAAGTTGGCGACGGAAAAGTGCCCGGAATAGAGAACCGGGGGCTTCGTCGCCCAACAGTGACAGCATATGGTCCATTCGGACCGACGGGCGCGTGTCGCCGAGCTTGGGGAGATCCAGGAGGCGGTCGGCCCGTGCGTCGTCGTGAGGCCGAACGTGGCTAGGAGTAGCCGCTTGAGTGCCTCGTACTTGTGGCCGTCCGGTGGGTGGCGAAGGACGGACACAACTCGAGCGGCCGTGCCGGGCGTGAGGGAGGCGACGACGTGGCAGTAGCGCGTGTCGTCGCCGGTGAGGCGCCGAAGCTGAAATTGGGCTTTGGCTTGGACGAACCAGACTTCGGCCTGGGCCTCCCAAAATTCGGGAAGTTTGATGAAGTTGGCCATGGCAATGGCGTCGTGTGTGGAAGGATCGCTCCGGCAGATCCAACGTCGAGGGTCACCAGTAAAGCGCGGCGTTACGCGCGCTGCTTGCGAGCAAGGAGGAAGCGGACAAGCGGTAACTTATAAGCGTCTTTATTTCAGGAGCTCACTGTAACACTCGCGCGCTCCGGGCTGCGCGCCTCCGTGTATATCCTCAGGCCACGCCTACCCTTCGGGCGTGGCCGCCGCCCACTTGGTGCGCGGAATGATGTCACCACGCCAGTGGGCTTTCGTGTCCGCCACAATGCTATTAAATTTTAACGGAAGCTTGCTCTCTCAAAGCAGAGTAATGCCAGCACTAGGCCATCCAAATGCCATGGGCAACCCGGCTTCAAAGATAGTTGTTGTTGTTGTTCTCTCGTTTTCTGTTGTTAGATGTGGGGTGGTGGGAAGAAGGGTACATAGAATTATAATGACATATATAGCTTAGAGCTTCTTTCTGTAGTTGTTCCCAAGGAATGGTTGAATGTGTACAACCTGCTGGGTATTGGTCGTTAAGGGGGTGGGTGGATTGCTGAAAGGGCAGGGGGTGCAATGAAAGATGAAATCCAATAGAATATCAAGGCATCACAACTTACCTGTGATGGGAAGGAAGCAAACCTTCCTTGCACCTTGGCATACTAATGAGTGCTGTCTGTTGTTATTTCAATAACAGTAACAACAATCACAACTACAGATGAACAATGGATGCCAGAACCTAATCCCACAGTGAAGAGAAATTATTTATGGTACTGTGTCCAAATGGCTTTGCTGTGTCCAAATGGCTTTAAAGTGTGAGAAGGTGAGTGATGCCAAGAAAGGATTAAGCAAGGAATTTATGACCAGCCAGAACCTGGCTTTGGAAGCCCGCTTGAAAAAGTTTCAACCCATAAGTTATGGCTATTGGTGAGGCCTGGAATCTCACGAGGTTGGAATTCACAAAATGTCCATCACAGAGGAAGATGTGCCGATTACCAAAGCAACTGTTCCACAGTGAGATTAGGCAAGTGTGACTTTCGTTGAACATCATGTTGCAGGTGTCAATAAACATTTTGATCATTTTCTACATCGAGAAAAGGAAGATGGCCGAATCATAAGTACGTGCTGAAAAGGCCTGCAAGAGTGAACTAGTGCTTACCAATATCTCGGAATTCTATGAGGCTGGTTTGGGGAAAGCATCAGATGCTCCAGTCGAGGAATTTTTTTTTCAAGTGCAGCTCTAGGTGCTACATACATACAGTTGACAGGTAACATAGACTCACATTTGAGTTTTCTAGATTGGTTACAGTTCCCATCCAACAATAATTGGCCTACAAACTCTTGGACTACAAACTCTTTCCTTCAGAGGTTGGCATTACATCATAGACTATTTGGCCTTTTAAGAGCGGATGCAATTTACTAGTGGATGTTAAAGATCCAAAAAAAGAGGAGATCTTGCAGGTTCCTTCACTAAATTCCTAAAAGAGTAGACTTTACAGGTGATTTGGGCAAATTCCTAATATAATCGAGAAAACAAATGAGAGGAGAATCAAAGGGAGGCGCAAAGCACCCCTCCCTTTATATAAGGGACCGTTTCTCTGTATGCAGCTTTAACATGAATGAAAAAATGCTTTAACAGCTTTAACATGGAGACTGAAAATACGTTTCTCGGCTTTGACTGGACGAAATCGGCTGCAAATTTTAGAAGTAAATCCTTTGTACATCGAGGCAATATGTTCCAAATTTCAGCAATGTCTGTTTCCACATTCTTGAGTTCTATTTAGAAAACTCTCGAAATCACGTTGGTGTCCGTCCGTCCATCCGCCCAAAATGTGTTGGCGCTTACATCTCAAGGACTATACATTGAAACTTGCTGAAACTTGGAATATACATCGGCCAATAGGTCCAGTTAATGGCTTTCAAAACAAATTCCACCTAAGTGCTATAGTTTTTGCTTTAAAATTAAATATATATAAATATATAGACATAAATAAATATGTAAAAATATATACATAAATAAATATATAAAAATATATACATAAATAAATATATAAAAATATATACATTCTTTATAACTCTTCAACATGTTATTATCCAAGTCAAATGTACTGGATTAATAGCCTAATGGATAAAGCATCAGACTCCCAAGCTGGGGATTTTAGTTTCAAGTCCCACCTGGGTTGAATAACTTTTTTCTTCTTACTTCTTGAAGTATTTATATTGGATTGAATAATTATTATCTTGAAATTGATTATAATCAAAGGGAGGCACAAAGCACCCCTCCCTTGACTTGGGATCGTTTCTCTGTATGTAACTTTAACATGGGGACTGAAAATTTGTTTGCCGGCTTCTACTGGTATATTATATATGTTCGTATACATATATACACACTTTATAACCATTTAAAATATATATATTTTAAATTATCATGTGCTGGCTCAATGGCCTAATGGATAAAGCATTAGACTCTCAAAGCTGGGGATTGTGGATTTGAATCTCATCTGTGTTGAATATTTTTCCCCTTACTTTTTCAAGTCTTTTATATCGTCTTGAATAAAGTCTTGTATGATGAGCAAATGCATTTTGTTTGTATTTAAAATGTATCTTGTGAAAAATGCCAGCGGCATAGAAAAGGCCCCTTTATGTAAGGGTATGTGCCATGTGGCAAAGTATGGAAAAGGCACATTCCATAGCTTATAGAAAATGTCGAACAATAGAAAAGAAGGGACATTCAAGAAATCTCGTGTGCATTCTGGACTACCCTTGTGTTCTTTGGAGGAACCAAGTAATGCTCTCGAAAAGTTCATATAAAGGGGTGCAAATTTGATTCATACACTGGCATGAAGATGTATTATATTTGCCAGGTGTAGGGTGCCCTCTACAAGCTATGTAATGGCCCTTCTTTTCTATACCTTGCCACATGGCAGATACCTTTATATAAAGGGGCCTTTTCTATGCCCCTGGCATTGTACCCAATATACGTGATAAGGGAGGGTGGCGGTGGCAGGGAGGTGGAGAGGGAGTAAAGTTTTTGAATTCATACATGATAGGTGAGCTCCAATAAAAACAGCATTATGTCTGTGCAGTGGATGGATCAGAAAAGATGGCCCCTGATATGGAATGAGCAATAATCAAGTGCTGCCAATGCCAAAAGCATAGCATATATGTTTGACTATCTCTTTATTAAGACAGCAGATGATAGACTGGACCACTCAGCCTGAGCTGTCAGCACTTAGGTTGCTGTCTGAAAAGAGCAACAGAGAGCCGGATGTCATTTGTCCTCTGCGGAGCACATTTTAAAGTTTGCCTCTAAAGCAAGATATCATGGGGACAAGTTTTACCAAGCAATAATTTATTGACACCCCATATTTCTTCACCTTTACAATGCTTCAAAGGTACTTTTTAGTACTTTTCTTCATTTTGAACTGGAGACATTGTGACTAATCTCACATCATGCTATAAGATCAGTCAATGGTTCTTGGAAATGTCAGTCTTATCACTTGGAGGCTGAGTGAAAGATCTTTGTTTAATCACGATTGACAGGCCAAGCAATCTCTTTGTTTTCTTTATCCTCATAACTCCATTACTCCTGCTTCCACCTATTTTTTTAAATTCTCCTATCAGTGACATCATCTCCCTCTTTTTGTGCTTTTTCTCCAGGCCTCCAGTGGCATGGTCATCTTTCCCAATCTTGTATCAAATACTGTTTTTATCTGCATCCAATATTCCTTCTCATATCTTTACTTGGCATGCTCTCCCGAAGCAAACTCCATTAAAGGCCAATAATGGTGCATCTTATCTGTCTTCTTTGATTCCTCGGGCTGTTTTTCACATTGCTCCCTTAATATATTGGTTTAACCTCTCTCATATAGGCCGCGATGCCATTAAACAAAAATGCAATGATGTGTTTTGAGTTTTGGCAAAATGTCGCCGAGTATAATATAACCTTTGAGTATAATCTCTGAGTATATAGCGAGGCGGCAAACACAAAAAAAACTGTTGACATTGTGATACAAGCATGAAATTTAGCAGTGATGTTCTTATTTTAATAAAATTCAAAATTCGTAAAAATTTTCAATTCATCTTAATTAGGTAAATTCAAAATGTTAACTATCTTTTATATATAATATCTAGTTCTGTGATATTGTACTGATACTCATACAACCTAAATTCAATTTTAAAAGTTTATGCACATTTTAGCAATTTTGGCGGCCATTTGTTTCATTTTTTTTTCTTTTTTTCCAAAATGGTCGCCATGTTGAATTTTCGAGTTGGCTAATCGACTGGATTTAGGGTATCTACATAAAAGTATAACTGTCAAATTTCATGCTTGTATCACAATGTGAATGATTCACCCTAATAATGGGTGTTAGCCACCTAGTTATATATAATGCCATATAATATCAGTGTGACCAGCCGAGCCATATTTTTTACAGGATTGTCCCATTTTATATCAGTTTCATACATCCCATTTCATACCTTCGCAATATGGCGCAATATGGCATTTGTCCCATATTCTCAATACTTACCCCATGCATGCAAAGCGAGAGGCAGGGTTAAGCAATTGGTTTACTTTGTCTGTCTGTCCTGTCTACAAATGTCAGTTTAAGATCGACGAACTAATTAATTTCAATTGAATGTTTTTCTCGTATTTTGAACATGGATCGAAACATGATGGTGCAGTTTAGCTGTACTTTGACTGAATTTGACAAATTGGATGGAATCTCATCCTGATCGCGCATGCAGAGGACTATTTGGTCCTAAAATCCTCATAAGGATTTTAGGACCAAAACCGACAAAACCTGTAAGGTAATTATTTTTAGTCTGTCGGCCTGTCTCACAGTCAAACAAAATTGAAAATCATTCCAAACAGAAAACTTCCAGTTTTTAAGGATTTCATAAAGGCCACAAACAACAGGCACGAATAATTAATGTTAAGTGTTAAATGAGGTGGTGTAAAAGACGGTGCATCAACGGTGGTAAACTTCAAAAATTTGTACAACTTTAAAAATATTTATTTTATTTAAATTCAACTATATTGTTGCGGATATGGGATTTTGCCTCCATCCATATCCGCTTGTAAATATTCCCCTATTTCCCCAATACTCCCCAACTATCCCCAATCCCCCATTCCCTAGTCCCATTGTCTGTAAACAACACTCTGTAGAACCGACCTTCCCCTTTTTCCCCCATTAAATGTCATGCCCAGGTCCACCGCATCTCACGTAGACAACTTTCGGACATCTTGCTAGTTATTCTTAGTCTATGTCAGTTAAGGACTCGTTTCCATTAATTCTGACTCTTCGTTGCACCAGAATGTGATTGTATGGCACCAGTAGTGAGTTTAGGACCTCCCAATACCTCCCCACAATCTCATCTCCGCATCCTCCCATCATCTCATGAAACAACAACAACAACAGCGCGCGGGGAGTGCGCGTCCTCACTCCGGCTTGGTTAGCCGCCATTGACCATGTGCTCCGACGGGGCCGGGTTACCACACAGGGGCTGACTGTCAGCTCCTCGTCAAGGGCGGAGCCCGGTAACCCCCCCCGCACCCAATAAGAAGCGGCGGACCGATTCCATCTGGGGCGGAGCTAACGAGCCGAGGGCGTGTCACTCCCCGCTGGATATACGCAGCCACTTACCGGAGGTGACGTCAGATGCGCCCCCAGCTTGGAGAAAGAACGTCACCTCCTAGCGCTGAGAGATACCTCCCGCATCTCTGGACCTGACCGGGTCGATTCTGCCCCTGAGCCAAGGTGCACCTTGGGCCATCGATTCTGCCCTTCCTTGCCATCAATCCCTGTGTGAGTCAGTCTTGTCCCGTTTATCTGTGGTCTGTCGGGGCTAAGATAAGACCGTATTTAAGTGCCCACCTTTCTATGCTGTACCTCTTGTCCGTGTAATCTAAACGTTCTGCAAACCAATATTATAACCTCCTCCGGAGGTCTTGAGAACTGTACCCCTGGTGTCGTGTCATTTAACCCAGCCGTTGTGTCCTTTCCTTCATTGATTTAGCATAGCGCGATTCGGCCAACGTTCGAGTGTAATCGGGTAACTTGTGCGAACACGGCGGCCATTCCGCTCGGCCCAGCATAACATCTTAATAAGTCGTGTCCGTAACAATTGGTTGTCAGGAGTTGGATTCGGACCTGGGACTAAATTTGTTAGGCCCAAAATTTGGAACACCAATTGTACTATTAGAGTAACAATTGGTGTCGGGAAGTGGGATAGGTCCCGGAGCGCGTTTCACGCGCTCGAAATTATAACAGCGAAATTTGATTGTGTTTTACAAAAAAAAATATAAAAACCCGAATTTTGGAAGTCGCGCTATGGCAGATCAAGACGGCTGGGTTCCGGTAGAGGAGAGTGAGGCAGGGTCGATCCAGGACCAAATTGAGGGACATGAGGAGAGCGAAGCAGTGAGGGTAGCAGACGCACAAAATGGCGCCTCGCACATGGCCACGGCGACCGCGCCCGCGACCGTGGTAGCGCCGCTGGTGGATTCGAACCTTTTCCTCCTGCAAATGAGGGCCCTTATGGAACAAATGGGAGACCAAATTGGAGGTTTGAAAAACAGTATAGAAGCTCAGGGTGAGCGATTGGAGGGCAAAATGGGGGTCATGGGTGGCAAAATGGGGTCCAATAGCGAGAAATTGAGGGAGGACATGGGGGCCCAGATCGGGGGGTTAGGGAGTAGAATAGAGGGATTAGACAATAGATTAGGGGAAATACAGGAGGGGTTAATGGGGGTAGAAAACAGAATGGCCGCTCAAGAGAATCAAATGGAAGGGATGCAAAAGGGGTTAGAGGGGTTAGAAAACAGTATGGAAGGCAAATTGAGGGACATGAGGGACCAAGCGGAAAGGGAAGTTAAACAAATGGGGCAGCAGATAGAGGGGGTTAGAATGGGGGTAGAAACTAAACTGGATGCTCACAGGGAGGAAATGGAGCAGATGAGGGTGGCATCTGGGCAGGAGATGCAAGTGATGGGAGAAGAGATCAGAAGAGGGGTGAGTGAGGAGGTCGGAGGAGTGCGCGAGGAGGTGAGGCACTGTAAGGAGCGCATGGAGAAGGAGGTGAGAAAGGGGCCTGTAAAATTGCAAGGGGGCATAGAGGACCTGACGCAGGAAGTAGAACAACTGACAGAGGGACAAAAAGAACTAACGGACCAGGTAAAGAAGAACACTGCGGTATTAGGAGGGTTAAAAGCGACACAGAAAGAACTAAAAGACGACTTGATAGCGACGAAGAGGGAATGTCAAATGGTACGTGAGGGACTGACAACGAGGTTGGACGAGGTGACAGAGGTAATGGAGACGAAGGACCGGCAGGTGAGGACGCACATGGAAACGGTCAAGGTAGCCTTAGAGGACGAGCTTGAGGAGACGTACCGGGAAATAAAAGAGGTAAAGCAGAAATTAGAAGAAGTGGAAGAAGGGGTGAGCGAAATTAAGAAGCGACGGAGAGAGGATAAGAAAGAGATAAAAGAGGAAGTAAAAGAATTGGTCCAAAGTCTGTGTTTGGATCGTGATGATGTGCTCATTAACCGGATGAGGGATTCGCAGGTGATGGAGGAGAAGCGAAGAGGAAGAGGACCCGGTGTAAGTGGTGACCAATATGGTCGTGCGTATGATGCGCCAGGTGATTTAATGAGCTTGGGGGTCGAGATGGACCCGGGTGTTCGTGAGAGGCCGTTGGTGAAGTGTGCGACAGGTCTGGTGTGCGAAAAAGGAGGTGTGTGAGAAAGTCCGACTCTGGGGTGTGTGAGGAAAAAGTGCGTGCCAAGGAGTGAGGGTGCTGGCGAGAGTGAGTCGGTCGTAGCGCGTGTGCGAGGGAGCACATGGAAGCGCGGTGTGGTAAGTGTTACAGAGGGTGTGATGGGAGAGTGTGCGCAAGAGTGTGCGCGAGAAAGGTGTGTGACGGACAGGTGCATGAGGAAAGAGTGCGCTGTCAAGAGTAAGGGTGAGTGCGCTGTCAAGAATGGAGGTGAGAGTAGTGAGAGTGACAAGGAGCGTGAGTTGGTTGTGACAGGTGAACGAGGATGTACACCTGGAATGGAAGGATGCACACCTGGAATGGTAGAGCGTGAGTGGGAATGCACGCTGGAATTGGTAGTGAGGCACGTGGTTGGGTGTGCGAGTGAGAGCACACCTGTGATTGTCACAGAGGAGGTGACCGAGGAGGGGGCGCGAAGAGGTGTGTTGGTGAGGTGTGCGAGCGACGAATGTGTGCCAAAGTGTTCGGTGGTCAGGTGTGTGACCAAGGCTGGGAGTGGAATGAGTGTACCGAGGTGTGTAAGGAAAGGTACGAGGAGCATGGAGACGGCTGGATGTGTGAGCAAGGAACGGGCTGCGGGGTGTAAGCATGCAGGTGAAGCATCGACGTTAAACGGAGCAGCGGTTAGGTCGACTTTTAGCCGAATCGGGCCCTCGGTGCGTGCCGGGCTTCGCGTGCCGCAAGAACCAGCGGGGATCCGAGCCACGGCGGGTTCGAAAGGACCGCCGTGCGCGATCCACGCTGGGCCTCGCTTTGAACGGCCGCGTCTGTGCTCCACTAGGCGGAGCGGGCAGCCCGATAGGAAGGGTCGTCATGGCGACCACTTTTTGTTGAGGCAGTCCGGCAGGTCGAGATCGGGCCATGGGATGGCTCCGTGCCGAGATGGTGCGAGGGATCTCGGCCCGGGTAAACCTCCTGCCCTGCACCGAATGCGGGACGTGTCCAGCCGCTGGCACCAAACAACCCGCATTCATGGCTTGGCTTTACGAAGCCGGGCTTTGGACAGGAATTGGCGCACCGAGAGGCATTAGTGAGTAGACTGTGTGACGAGGATAGTGTTTTGGCCCCAAAATTAGAGAAAAACAAAATTTGATGATTGGCAAAGGATTGGCAGTAATGATTGGCAGATGATGAGTAGTGATTGGCAAATTTTTTTGATTTGTTGAAATTTGATGTGCAAAATTGGTAGTGGGAGATGCCCGATGTGGTGGGATGGCAACTCTGTCATCCCTTCCCATGGTGGGGCAAAGGAGCTATAGTTTATGGGGTTTATGGCAGTGAAAACTAGCCCGGGTGGGTTAGGTTATATTGTGTGTAGGGCCCTAGAAGATTGACATTAGGTAACGTTAAGTTTAGTTAGTGACTGATACCTGTAGTGGGGACGCAGGTAGATTAGGGTGGATGATAATGACGAGGGAGCGCAATAGTTTAAAGGGACGACTGGGAAGCGCAAGTTTCAGAGGGGAGTAGTTAGATGAGATGATGCTGTGTGAGAACTGGACAGGTGTGTGGAGCAGTGGATGAGTAGTGAGTGTTGTGGATCAGCGCGAATGCGCTTGGGGAGAGAAGGGTGCAGGTGGCACCAGGTGTGAGAGCACAGGTGTGCAAGTAAAGGTGGTGTGGAGAGAGTTGGAGTAAGTGGTACGGAGTGGTGTGCATGGTGCGAAGGTGTGGATGGGGGAAGAGTGGACCCCTTTCACGAGTACCTGGGGCGGGTAGTGTAAGTGTTAGGTAGAGGGTATAAGTAAATTGTGGTTGGATATTGGCATCTGTGGTGCGAGGTGAAAGAATGGTATTTGGATGGGTGCATTAGTGTTGTGGAAATGGCTGGGCGTGTAGCCTGTTAGTGTGTGTAGTTGGTTGGGCACTCCACCACTGTGAGGATGTCGGCCAGGTGAGGCCGCAGGTGGGCTCTGGGAGCCGTTAGTGTCAGTGGGGCCTGAGGATCCGGAGGACGGACCCGGGTAGCCCAGTGCCAGAGAGGGCACCGAGTGGGGAGAGCGCCAGAGGGCCTTCCCCAGGTAGTTAGGTTAGGGTAAGGAGCAGGTAAGCTCGGAGGCAACTGCAGTGGTGGAGGTGTGCAGGTGGGTAGACCTGCGGGGAGAGCTACACGTAGCGGCCCAGAAATTGTGCGAGGGCACCGGGAGATGAATCGGGGGAGTGAGACCCCAAATTGAAAAGCACCACAGTTTGGTCAATGGGAATTGGTTTTTAGAACCCATAGTGTAAGAGGGCCAATGGTTTGGCAGGAGAAAGACCCCGGGTAATGTAAAGTTGTTAGTCATTTAGGAAATAGTTAGGATTGATGAACCTGTCGCACCATACGCAGCCACTTACCTGTGGTGATGATGATGACTCCACACCTGTGTTTCTTTGTTCTGTATGCAGGAAATGAGAATTGCTGTGTGGATTGTGAGACGCATCACGACGTGGATGAGACATTGGGGTGATTCCATCTCTCCCTCCCTAGGAGGGACTGATGATGAATTGGTGATGGCAAATTTTGATGAGAGTTGGAAATGGCAAATTTGATTGGTTAGGAGGGAGAGAAGACGAATTTGGTTTATGGGAGGAACGGGGAAGACAGTAGGGACGTTTGTTGATTTGTAAAGTAGATGTTTATGGGTAGTGTTGTGTTGTGTGGATACAGTAAGGGGTAAGGGAGGGGCAATGTAGGTTACCTGGTGGGGGGGGGGGGGGCGTACGGTAGGAACGTACCTGTCTCACCTGGTTCCCATGTGCCCCTAGTGTGCATTACCTGATGTTGCGTGCACTTTTGCGCCCTTACCACCTTACTCACTTGTCCCCTTCTTTTGTCTCCCACCTCCGAGGATCTGGCTTTGGGGCAGAGAGAGAGGAGAGAGGGGTGCTGGCTCCGCAGTTGTGGGCCTGCACTTTCGCTGCTTGCTGCCGGGATCGATACACCATATGGACCGCAATTTTTGTGGCCGCCCACCATGGACTGCAGTTCTCTTGCGGGCAAGCACCACCCGTGGATGGACCTATTGGTCAACGTGGCACCTATGCCATACAGGTGAACCACTAATAGTTGGCCCCCTGACGGCCACAATTTAGAAATGGACGCGGTTGGCGCCTTTCTTTATTTTTGAAAGAAGCCAGAAGGCCAAGTACACCAAAGGAAGGCAAGACCAGCGGCAGAACATCGGCCGGCTGCGACACCACCGGTGATTGTTGAACACTTTATTGGTGCACCGGATGGTGCTGACTGTGTTATGGGGTGGTGCTTTTGGTGCTTGGATGGGGTGCTCTGCACATTATTAAAGGCCGTAAGGCCACAGAGCACTCGTGGGTTGGTGTATCGATGCTGGCATGCGTGCTCTCTCTATGCATAACATCTGCATGTGTTCCTCCAAAAACAGGTCCTGGATCGTAGTGTAAATATCAGCGTAGTCTAGTGTAAATAATGCTCCCTACCGGCTGTATGTTTAGTTTGAGAATTCTTTCCGCGATTCGGTTATCCTGTGGGTGTGTTTCTGTGAGGAGAAGGGTGCAACGTCGCAGGGGGACATATTTACTCATTTGTGAACATCTGTAAAACTGTCGCACTCAGGGTAGAGTTAATAGTAGAGGGAACTACATCTGAGTGCCACACTAACGTAGGTAAAGATTTATCGGGTCGGGACGCCCCGAGGTAGAGAAGGGTGCAATGTTGCGGATATGGGATTTGGCCTCCATCCATATCCGCTTGTAAATATTCCCCTATTTCCCCAATACTCCCCAACTATCCCCAATCCCCCATTCCCTAGTCCCATTGTCTGTAAACAACACTCTGTAGAACCGACCTTCCCCTTTTTCCCCCATTAAATGTCGTGCCCAGGTCCACCGCATCTCACGTAGACAACTTTCGGACATCTTGCTAGTTATTCTTAGTCTATGTCAGTTAAGGACTCATTTCCATTAATTCTGACTCTTCGTTGCACCAGAATGTGATTGTATGGCACCAGTAGTGAGTTTAGGACCTCCCAATACCTCCCCACAATCTCATCTCCGCATCCTCCCATCATCTCATGAAACAACAACACCAACAACAACAACAGCGCGCGGGGAGTGCGCGTCCTCACTCCGGCTTGGTTAGCCGCCATTGACCATGTGCTCCGACGGGGTTACCACACAGGGGCTGACTGTCAGCTCCTCGTCAAGGGCGGAGCCCGGTAACCCCCCCGCACCCAATAAGAAGCGGCGGACCGATTCCATCTGGGGCGGAGCTAACGAGCCGAGGGCGTGTCACTCCCCGCTGGATATACGCAGCCACTTACCGGAGGTGACGTCAGATGCGCCCCCAGCTTGGAGAAAGAACGTCACCTCCTAGCGCTGAGAGATACCTCCCGCATCTCTGGACCGGACCGGGTCGATTCTGCCCCTGAGCCAAGGTGCACCTTGGGCCATCGATTCTGCCCTTCCTTGCCATCAATCCCTGTGTGAGTCAGTCTTGTCCCGTTTATCTGTGGTCTGTCGGGGCTAAGATAAGACCGTATTTAAGTGCCCACCTTTCTATGCTGTACCTCTTGTCCGTGTAATCTAAACGTTCTGCAAACCAATATTATAACCTCCTCCGGAGGTCTTGAGAACTGTACCCCTGGTGTCGTGTCATTTAACCCAGCCGTTGTGTCCTTTCCTTCATTGATTTAGCATAGCGCGATTCGGCCAACGTTCGAGTGTAATCGGGTAACTTGTGCGAACACGGCGGCCAATTCCGCTCGGCCCAGCATAACATCTTAATAAGTCGTGTCCGTAACAATATACTTGAATACTGTAGAACACTAATTTCCTTCTTGGCACGTTCAAAAACCTTCCGTTTAGCAGTAGAGTAAACCCTTAATATCACGGTAACCCCTTAATTAACCTAATAGAATACCCTTAATATCGCTTAATATCACGGGTTACGTTCCTGGAAAATTCCACAGTATTCAAAACCGCGATAGTTAAAACCAATTTCCTTTGGGAATAAGGGGATTAGGTTCCTGGGCTTCGAGAAAATATAGGTCTGTGGCAGCCAAAATAATCACATGACAATTGAAATAAACATGTAAAGTAAATGTAAATTGGCTTTACAATGAAGTCTCCTGCTGCGTTGAAGCAGATTAAACATTCAGAAGCGATTAAACTTGCCCCTCGCCCCAACCATTCCTCCCCTATTAATCTCTTAAATTGTTGTTCTTTGTAATGTGTCATTGCTTTTCTCCTATAAATCGTTCTGCAGCTCCATAAATCAGCGAATAAATCAAATCAAAAGAATCACTTTTGTCTATCGTTTTACACTTTGGTGCGATTCCATTATTACCAGTGCGCGAGAAACAAGAAAAGGCTCTTGGTGGGAGATAACTGTCACAGCTCAGATCAAAAACCCGATTAGTCAAATTAAGCTCCACGATAACTAAATCGCTACATAAATAGGTTGCACGATTGGTCAAAACCACGATATTGAAACCTGCGATATTTTAGCTGTTTACTATACTTGGACAAAATATTATGGCATTTGACGTCATCCCGACCAATCAAATTTGCTGCTCGCAGACCCTTCCTATCTTCTTTTCTTCTCAAGACTGTGTAGGGTAAGGTGGTCTATTAACTCTCCAGTTTAGTTTATTACTCCCACAGAGGATTGTATTGAGGTCCATTTGTCTGTTTGTTTGCTTGTCCGCACATTTGTCAACGTAGACTACAATTTTTACACTTTGTCTTTTTTCAACCTTGTACCTCTATGAAGTATGTGCAATTAGAATGCAAGTACATCTATAAAATACGTACTAAAAAAAACCCCACATAAAACAAGTCCGGGCGAGGGTATGCAATTTTTGATTGCTCGTTCTAGTTTATGTTGTGATGTATGTGAGTTTCCAGTATAACTGAGTTCCAAACTAAAAAAGCTAATTGTGGTTGCTGATGTTTGATGGTCTGTTTCAGGCAAGTATCACTCACAACCTTCACCCCTACCCTCCCATCACCCCTCAGGAGGCATACAATATCTGAGTGACCGCATCCTGTCTGTGTAGTCAATGATGCGACTTTCTGCTTGAGACATTTCTGAGCCTTGGATTTTCTTTCAAAACCGCTGGAATTGGTCATGGTCTTGCACCTTCAAATCTGAGATATTCACAATTTTTCGTAATCGAGGTATATTCTAGTGTTATCGTACATTTTGATGAGTGAATAAGCTCATGATAAATGAAAACCTTTTTTTTTTGGAGATTGAGTTTTATAATGCAGCATCATTTCACTGAACCCTATTGTCACTGGGATCCTATTGTCACGGAATTCTATATTTGTTTGTAGAGCAATACTTCTAGCCATATTTTACCAGTCTAGATCACCAGCCGAGCCGTATTTTAGCAGTCTAGATCACCAGCCGAGCCGTATTTTACCAGTCTAGATCACCAGCCGAGCCGTATTTTACCAGTCTAGATCACCAGCCGAGCCCTATTTTACCAGTCTAGATCACCAGCCGAGCCATATTTTACCAGTATACATCACCAGCTGAGCCATATTTTACTTGTCTAGATTACCAGCCGAGCCGTATTTTATCAGTCTCGATCACCAGTCGAGCAGTATTTTACCAGTCGAGATCACCAGCCGAGCCGTATTTTACCAGTCTAGATCACCAGCCGAGCCGTATTTTACCAGTCGAGATCACCAGCCGAGCAGTATTTTACCAGTCGAGATCACCAGCCGAGCCGTATTTTACCAATCTAGATCACCAGCCGAGCCATATTTTACCAGTCTAGATCACTAGCCAAGCCGTATTTTAACAGTCTAGATCAACAGCCGAGCCGTATTTTACCAGTCTAGATCACCAGCCGAGCCGTATTTTACCAGTCTAGATCACCAGCCGAGCTGTATTTTACCAGTCTAGATCACCAGCCGAGCCGTATTTTACCAGTCCAGATCACCAGCCGAGCCGTATTTTACTTGTCTAGATTACCAGCTGAGCCATATTTTACTAGTCTAGATTACCAGCCGAGCCGTATTTTATCAGTCTTGATCACCAGCCGAGCCGTATTTTACCAGTTTGATCACCAGCCGAGCCGTATTTTACCAGTCTAGATCACCAGCCGAGCCGTATTTTACCAGTCTAGATCACCAGCCGAGCCGTATTTTACCAGTCTAGATCACCAGCCGAGCCGTATTTTACCAGTCTATATCACCAGCTGAGCCGTATTTTATCAGTCTCGATCAGTGGTTCTCAAACTTTTTTGGACTACCGCCCCCTTCTGCCCTCTTGGACCGGCCCAATGCCCCCTTGTCCTATCTTTCGTGGTCGGACACCCAGAATTTATGTAGATTGGAAGCAAAAATAACAGAAGCCAAATATTTTCTGAATAATATTTTACTTTATTTTACTTTACTTTTTATTTTATTTTGCACGACCTACAATGTTTCAGCAGAACAGGTCCAGGTGAGGCAAACTGGGAATCTGTCATCACAGGCCCAAATACCGTTAGTGTGAAGGGTGGGCCTGGTGACTCGCTGCGAGATTACGAACGTCTGGCTCCATCTCAGTGAGGTAGAGACGCAGATCGCCCCTCTTGGTAATGTCAAGGCGGTTTCGATACTTGGTCAGCAGCACCATCACGGTGCTGAACCCTCTTTCAACGAGGTATGATGTGGGGAACGCCATCAGCAGCAGTTCTGCCTCTGTCCACATTGCGGGGTATTCGCCCCGCTCCAGAATCCAGAATTTGCCGTATTCATGCTGCGAGAATGTTGCCTTCGCCTCGTCATCATTGTGGAGGTTGATAGTTTCGTCCTGTAATTCGCGCTTCACATCTTGAATGTCACATTTGAATGGGTTCACCCATGCTGGCACCGACAGTTCTAGCATGTCTCTGAAACGCTGCTCCATATCTCCACGAATCTTCTCAAGGTGATTGCAATAAACGAGCAGCTCTTCATCAGAAACAGCAGTTTCCTTGGCCAACTGGGGAAAGTGGTGCATATCTCTGCGGCCGAGGGTTTCCCTGTGCAGAGTTTCCTTGGTTATGAACGCACCAATCACTTTCTTTGCTTTAATCAGCGTCATATGGTCACCCTGGAGTTGTTTGTTGACATCATTCAGTATACTGAATATGTCCGTGAGGTAAGCCACATCATGCTCAATCGCATTCACTTTCTCCGATAGCTCCGTATCAATTTCCGACAGAAACTCGACCACTGTTGAGAAGAGGGCATGGAAACGGGTCAAACAAGTGCCTTTGGACAACCATCGAACTTCGGTGTGCAACAGGAGCCGCTCGAATGCCTCATCATTCTCCTGGCAAAGCTGACGAAACAGCTGATCATGCAGAGACGACACCTTGATTTTATTCACTGCTTTGATTACTGTTTGGAGTGATGTATGAAGTCTGGTGCTGAGAGCTTTTGCTATAAGATGCTGGCGGTGCACGACACAGTGAATGGCGAACACGGACGGTACCTGGTTCTTCAGAAGCGCAATAATACCACGCTGGCGGCCAACCATCGCTGGTGCCCCGTCCGTCGCGCAAGCGAGAATGTTCTCCATCGGTATGTTATCAGTAAAGTACTTACTTCTCCAACGTTTGGAAGATGGAAGAACCCTTTGTATCGGTCTGGAGAGAGCGGGCAAACAACATTTCTTCCACCATTTCCTGATCACGGATGAAGCGAACGTAGCAGAGTAACAGAGCTTCACTGTCACGCAAAGTGGACTCATCCAGCTGGATGGCGAAGTGTGTGCTTCTCAGCTCACTACACAGCTTATCTTCTACATCTGATGACATTTCATCAATCCGCCTGGCCACGGAATCATTGCTGAGCACAATCGACGAGAGAACTGGATTCGGATCCTGGCCCATAACAGTTTTTATCACTTCCCCAACAGCTGGTTTGATCAACTATTCGCCGATTGAATACGGTTTTCCAGATCTGGCGATGAGCAATGACATCTTATACGACGCTTCCAGTCCTTTATCCACGAGCTTTTGGCTGGCTTTGAACATCGTCGTTACCGTGGATCGCTTCTCCAATTTCTCTTTCAGCGATTGGAAATAGCTGACCTATGCGCGAGCCTTATCACTGTGCTTTTTACTCAGGTGCTCGCTCAGTCGAGATGGTTTCATTGCTTCATTGGACAGCGTGATACCACACAACAAACACATCTGTAACTGTTTGTTCGTCGGAGATGCAATGAATCCATACTTGATGTATTCAACGGAATACTGACGACACTTTTTCTTTGAGGCCAACATCTTGAAGCCGACCGGACGTGAAGCTTTTTTGAATAACGAAATCAACATGCCAAAATGTCGAAAGACTAACACCAGCGCTAACACTGACTGTTCATACCTTGCCCAATGTCTGTGCTGGCAAGGCCAGGCTGTAAAGTTGAACCAGGCACGGTGAATAGTCCAGCACGAATAGAGTGTATTATATCCCGCATAAAAAGATTCTTGCAAGCCGATTGGTTGAAATGGCACCACGTGACAAAAAATAGTGTTGTACTATTGGCCACATTGGTGTCCAATAGTATTTCGCTGGTGTCATACACTATCATGTTTGTTGCGTGAGCATGTATGGACAAGAAAATACCTACACGACATCAGCGAATATGTGATCATAAAAACCATGCAAAGGGGGAAAGAATGTGGTCGTTGATTGGATGGCCAATTTGCCGAATGGCGCCAGGTAACCTGTTCAGACTGCAGGAAGCCCAATGAGCGCTCCAAATCGCCGCTGCTCCTCTAAATCGCCAGTGCCCCCCAAATCATTGCCAGCACCCCCCCCCCCCCCCACAGCCCGTGGACTCTTGAGCGCCCCCCTGAAAGTTCCCAGCGCCCACTGGGGGGTGGTAGGGACCACTTTGAGAACCTATAGTCTAGATCACCAGCCGAGCCATATCTTGCCAGTCTAGATCACCAGCCGAGCTGTATTTTACCAGTCTAGATCACCAGCCGAGCCATATTTTAAGTCTAGATCACCAGCCGAGCCGTATTTTACCAGTCTATCACCAGCCGAGCCGTATTTTACCAGTCTAGACCACCAGCCGAGCCATATTTTACCAGTCTAGATCACCAGTCGAGCCGTATTTTACCAGTCTAGATCACCAGCCGAGCTGTATTTTACCAGTCTAGATCACCAGCCGAGCCGTATTTTACCAGTCTAGATCACCAGCCGAGCCGTATTTTATCAGTCTAGATCACCAGCCGAGCCGTATTTTAACAGTCTAGATCACCAGCCGAGCCGTATTTTACGGGATTGTCCCATTTTATACTGGTATCCCATTCCATATATTATTTGGATGCCATTTGTCCCATATTCTCAATATTGTGGTTAATTTCCATTGTGCTGACAATTACCATGACAACTTTTTATGATTCATTCCTACCATTGCTTCTGTACCAATTACAGTTAGCTTGTTTTTTGCCATTGATTTTAGTGACTGAAAGTAGACAAGAATATGTTAACGTCCATTTGAAGCAAGCTGTGGCTGAAATTTGGAGAGTTAATCCTTTGCCAGAGAAAAGAGGGCTAATGCTGGAAATCCCAGCCGCACCTTGCTTCGCAGGGTGGTTAACGTACTCATCAGCTTTTGGTTGATACAATACATTGTAGAAGCTTGTCCACCGATGCGGATCAACACTAGCCTTCACAAAGCTTAATATTCCCTTGCTTGTTCCCATGTTAGACATGAGCAGAGAAATGGGGAAAAAACTGCTGGAGAATGAGACTCATAATATGCTTTCCCTTCTCTTACAGAGAATAAAAAACAATGGCTGCACACGCTCGCCTGCTCTCAAAATGTCAAGCCAGAAGAGCAACTGTACCATTTATAAAGCGGATTTACAGAACAAATGTACCAGGAGTCTGTATTTCAAACCAGGAGCTCCACTCTTCATTACTGTTCTTGAATGAAAAAGAAGAAGCACTTTCGGGAGCTCAAGCAGTACCTCAGGATGGCTGGTAAACAATGGCGTCCATGTTGTGCGAAGCAGATGCAGGTGAGTCTGGAAGGCCTGTGCAACTGTGTATGTGGAAATGGCTTTTAATTATCTGCCGTTCTTTTTCTGTCCTGTATTATCAATCAGGTGCTAATGAATGTTTAAACAACCGCCAAAAGCAGGTGCATCCTCTGAATTTCAAGAAGCAGGTATGCTTCCAAACATACATACGACACACACATGCTTCCAAACAAAAGGGCAAATATCGACAAAATATGTTATAGATTTTGAAGATCTTTATCAATACGAGCTAAAGATCCATCAGTAAAGAAATTTTCTGAAAGATAAAAATGCACATGGGGTTTTAGGTTTGGTTTACCAGACAATTACGTGCTTAGTTGCGCTTCATACTGTCATGTCTGAAAGTGAAGCAGAAACGAGTCTGGTTCATCCTTAAATGAGAGATCTCTATGAAAACGAAGTACTCTAACCTCTAATCTGTTTCATGCTGGATTCGTTCCTCTGTGGAGTTATCCATAACGAATATACCTGTGGTTTCGGTCCAGTTACAGAAGATGGCGCTGCATCCTGCGGAGCACCATCATTGTCCATGGCGACGATGAGCTGGAGTGTACCATACTCTTCAGAGAGTGTCGGCATTTCTGAAGGCAGTTTCTTGGCAACGGTTATGCTAGGTGGTTTGCCATTGCTTTCCCAGCAGCCAGTCAGAGCAGCAATTTGGAATTTGGCCAGGTAGCTCTAATGTCCACTGACTAATAGCGGTAGAATAACCTCCATCTGAGAGATGATGAATCGCCCTGCCTGGATGACAGTTTGTGCCTGGGCCGAGATGCGAACCCTGGCTAGAGTGCCAGGTGAGTGTGCGTACCTCTAGGCTAGACTCTGCCAGCCCCTGTCCATGGCATGAAAATTAAAGGCCAACATATCTCTGCATCTAGGTTATGCAGGGTAAATAAATCAAGGTATTTCTCAGAGAGAAGACCTTGATGTGCTGGTACATGTAGGTAGTTGTTTGTCCGTTGATATTGAAGATGCGTAAGACATCGGTTAGTTGGGATGAGTGCGCAGAAGATGGCTACAAGTACAACGAATCCAAATCCTGCCTGAAATTGTCTATAACAGAATAGACAGGATAATGAAGAATTTGGGTTGTTTTTTCCCTAGATTTGTGTCGTTCTTATTTCGATTCATATTCTCGGATTCATTTCTTTTCAAACTCGAATGCGCCATTTTTGACGAGGTTACACCAGATGGAGCAATTTTCTGCAAATTATATTTTCTAAAGAACTGGTATTTATGTTGAAATCTTTCAAAGAAGCCCTGAGAGTATCTTTAAAAGTTTTTTTCCTGGCCACCTCTGGATCCTTTTGCTAATTTAATTTCTGCATAAATATGTATTTTTTGGACCTTGGTCAGGCATCCTAACAAAATGGCCAGTCCATCTAATCTGATATTGTTTCGGTATTGCATAGATGCTTTATATATCGATTCCAGTGAGAAAAATCACATCAGGTATCTTATCTTGCCATTCAACCCTCAGGATCTTTCTCAGACAATTTAAGTGGAATCGATTCGACCTATTTGCGTGTATTTGGTAGATTCTCCAAGTTTCACATGCATCGAACAAAGTTGATAGAACAGTCATCACTCTATATACTTTGAGACAATGCCTCTACCATCCTAAACTCTTGCATGCAATCTGCTGAGAGTCTTGCTAGCCTTAGAGATTCGTACATTTGTTTCATCATCAATGTGAACAGCTCGAGAAAGAGGATAAGTGGATTTATCCACTGCTTTCAGCATTACTCGGTTACTCCGTTGATCATAATATTTGGTTCGCAGTATGTTTTGCCTGGAGCTGATTGATACATTACTTTTAGTTTTGTCAGTGTTGATTACGAATTCAAATTTTTCAGATGTTGAAAAACGATTTATGCTTTGCTGTAAATTCTGATGTGAAATATCATTCAGTCCACAATCATCTGCGAACTATAAATCATTAATTTTATCTTCTTTCAGCTTTGTTATGGGCAGGAATCTCGCCGAGTTGAAACATCCAACATCAGTACGATGATTTAGAGAAACTAGAAACACCTGCTCCCCACAGGAGCGGCCAGGGGGGTTATGTTATTATCCTTATATTCAAAAGTATAATTCAAAACACCTCACTTCACTGGGAAATGTGCGGACAGGAATACTGTACTGTAAAGGGTGGGAATTATAATACCCTCTCCCACCTGGAGGTGGCGCTACACGAAACACATTTACATAGAGAAATTGCGATCTTCCACCTCCCTCCCTCATAAATTTTGCCCGGCAAAATTGATAATGGGAGATGCCCGATGTGGTGGGATGGCAACTCTGCCATCCCTCACATTATACCCGGGGCACATGAGCACTAGTTTTTTTTTATTTTTTTTATTTTTTTTTTGTATACAAGATCGAGGCTCGTGAAAGAGCTAACATTAATCACACAAAAAGACAAACCGACACACAAAACATAAAAAACAAGGGGAGCGGCAGACAAGATGGGGAGAGAGGGGGAAGGACACAAAAGAGAGGGGGAAGAGGGGGAAGGACACAAACACAACATTTGAGAGCAGGGACATCGGGAGGACTTGGGGGCAGGTGGGAGAGGAATAAAACATATGAACACTGCAAGGACTCTGGGGTGAATTACCGGGGGTAGAAAAGATCAAGGTTTTCGATGGGGGAAGATAAGAGATGGTGGTGAACAGCTGTTTTAAAGACCTGGAGGGAGGAGTGGGATTGAAGGGAGTGGGGGAGTTTGTTCCAGAGGTGGAAGAAAAGGGGAATGAAAGAGTGAAGGTGAGCAGAGAGCCTAGACTTTGGCAGTTTAACCATAAGAGGGTTGCAGGCAGATCTTGTGCGACCTGAAGGAATATTGGGGAGACAGAGCACAGAGAGAGCTGGGGGAGCAAGGCCGGAGAGGAGTCGGTAGAAGACAGAAAGACCACCAACCTGCCTGCGGTGAGTGAGTGAAAGGCCCTCGGTGTTGACTACATCGCAGGAGATTCCAATGATTCTGAAAGCTTTGGCCTCAACAACGTTAAGCCGAGCAAGGTGTGAGGCAGGAGCACCAGCCCAGAGGGGGGAACAGTATTCCATTGAGCTGCGGATGAAAGCCTTGTATGTGGTGAGGAGCTCAGGTGTGCCAAGGAAGGACTTCGCACGACGGAGGATGCCCAGTCGGCGACTGGCTTTGGAGGCCAGATTTGAAATGTGGTTTTCCTTCAACCTAACCTAACCTTCAACAAAAAGACCCTAACAGATTCTGGTTATGAAGCCTGGTGTTGGGCTAGCGGCTCGGGTGCCGGCTTAGGATCCTAGGATCCTGGGTTCGAATCCCGGTCAATCACTGAATTAACACCAGGGGGGTTGACTCAGCCTGTCATCCCTCTGAGGTCGGCAAATTGAGTACCAGCTTGCTGGGATGAATGATCCAGGTGTGTACCCCGGTTTAGAATAGGTACACCGTATCCCTGCGCATCGTAGGAGGCGACCAAGGGTTGGCGTCAGGAAGGGCATCCGGCCATAAAAACTGCCTCAAACAGGGAACCATGATTGTCATGGGGCCCGCAAGGCTAACCCCTGCTCTAGTGGGGAAAATGGCCTTAAAACGATCATTCATTCATTCATTCAATAACTCACACTTGGTCATAAAACCTGAGACGCAGGTTTAATTGCACTCACAATATATGACGATGTCGCCGACAATCCCTTTCCCCGGAAGCCTCAACTCATTCGCGACCAATATCAAAAGTCCGCTCACAGCCTCGACGCGATTCACGGCTGTATCTCTGTCATGGCCGTTCTCCTCCTCCTCCTTCCGGTTCTTTGCCGCGTTTTCCTTTTTCCTTCAAAAACATATATTTTTACCTTTTACTAAAGTCATCTCCATTTCACACAAAAATCTTAACAATATTACCTGAAACTAAAAATCCTACAAGTACATAATAACAACAAAGGCGGAAGTGACAAATCCGTAACATTGGGGAATTATAACCTCGGTCTAACCCAATATGTGAACACCATCGGATCAATAGGGAAATGACGAACACGGACAGATTCGAAATGAAATTCAAGAAGGGATTTATTATTTACAAACAGTGATAATTTTAAATGCAGGATCATGCAAAAAGATGGGGGGGAGGGAACTCAAGGACTTTAATGTTCAAGTGGGGAGGTTGTATGAAGCCTGTATTTATTATGTTTACACATAGGATGCACCCGAGTATCTGCTTGCAGTCTGCAAGTATGCCCCACTTGTATAACATACAGTATAAAACTCTTTCTAACTGTTGACTCTCTGACTGAGTAATTAATACAGGGTGACCCATATAAAGTAAATAAAACAAAAATATCATAACTTGACACAAAGGAAAAATGTGAAATAATTTTGTACAATCTTCAAGTTTTATTTATGTAAACCAAATGCACAATATGACGTCCCCTCTGTCTATACATTTTCTTCGACGCAGCAATGGGTCACTCATCACTTTCCGAAGCGTGTCTTGGGTAACGCTCAAGTTAATCTGAATATCTGCCTCTTTCAAATCAGCAATTTGGGTTTGGTTTCAACCGAAATTTGTCTTCTTTTGACCAATACCCATTAAAAAGAACCCTGCAGGGACAAGCCAGGGGATATAGGTGTTACGAAAATTCAGTTAGGTGAGCTGATACGTCGATTCGGAAATCTTCCCTCCAGCCAACATTTATTGGACGTGTGGGATGTGGCTGCATCATGTTGATTCCACAGCTTTTCATTATTCTTCACCCTATTCCAAAGGTAAGTCATCAGCATGTGTGGATAATGATGTGATGTCACAGTTATTGTCCTTTCATTTTTTGGTCTTCAAAAAAATAGGGACCGTAAATTCATGACCAACTCAACCACACCAGGCGGTGCTTTTCTGAGAATGAAATGGGTCCTCTTCATGTTTTTGTGGCTTTTCCAATCCCCCCCAAATTGGCAGTTTTGTTTATTAAGCATCCAATTGATGTAAATATGGCACTCATCAGAGAAAATGATGTCATCGATACAATAGATCTTTACTTCCTAGTGCTTCAGAAAAGTGGTTACAAGATTCATACCCTCTTCCGTGATCATTTCCATTAAGTGCATTGAAAAGCTGAGTTTTGTTAGGAAAACTCCAATGTCTTCCTTCAGCATCCGTCCCATTGATGTGCAACTGGTTCCTGTTTCAGCTGAGAGTTGTCTTGTTGATTTGTGTGAACTTCTCTCCATGCAGCTTCAACGGTTTCTGGGACACTCACACTCACATGGCATCCTGAACAGCACTTATTCACATTTTGTAATGAGCTGGTATCTTACATCTCTCACACGAATCCCTTTATTGGTTTGTAAGTAGGTACATGAGATTCTGGCAATCTTTTCTGAAATGCTCTCTGCACTCTCTTCGGTGATTTTGTTTAAATCTACGCGTCATACATAAAGATGTGCTGCTCGATGTTAAATTGCACCATTATTTTTAACACCTGTAAAAAAAGCACTTTGGGTTATGGGCAATCGAAGGAAATTTGAATTCATGCACAACCATGGATGATGGTACTTGAAAATCTCAGCATGATCAAATATTGCCCTTTTTGGCCCACTCTGTATGAATGTATAGTATTTTCTAAGTGGGTTAGAAAGTTGAAATTCTGCATGCTGATGTAACTCAAAGCAATGACCATCATTTCAGATTCCGACACGGTCACTCTACCCTGGACATGCTGCTTCTGCTCTCCCAACAATGGATGGAGGCCCTCAATCTCAGACATGAGATAAGCTCCATCTCTTTGAACACATCTTGAGCAGTTAATAGAGCCTGGCACCCCGGTGTGCTTTCTAAACTCTCACCCTATGGCATCAAAGGTCACCTCCTTCCATGGCTTACCTACATCATCCATGCTCAGTCAATGCATGGATTTCAACGGTATTCTTTCCTCTTCTTTTCTTATCAATTCTAGAGTGCCCCAATGCAATTTATTGGGCCCAATCCTGCTCCTAATCTTCATCAATGATCTTTCTGACTCTGTCAAATCTTCTTATCTCTTTGCTGATGATTACTCCCTCTGCCATAACATCCCTCTTCCTTCAGATAGGCATGCAGCATCCTCTTCTCTCTCGACAAACATTGATAGAATCGCAAGCTGATCCAACACTTGGAATATGTCTTTCAATCCTGATAAATCTCACACTCTGTCTTTCTGAAAGGCCTGTCGAGGGAAACCTTCCATCTACTTATTTAACAAACCTCTTGAAGAAGTTCAGACACTCGACCTTTTGGGCCGAACCAGCAGCCATGATTATTTTTTGGGGAAACCACAGTTCTACGTGGCTTCCAAAACTAACTGCTTACTGGGCATCCTCCGCCATGCGAAGTCTTTCCTAGGTACATCTAAACCTTCATCTACTTATAAGGCCTTCACATGCAGCTTTATGTAGCACTGCTCTCTGCTTTGGGTTGGAGCTCCTGCCTCAAACCTCACACAGCTTGTTGCCATGGAAACCAAGGCCTTCAAAATCATTGGTATCACCCAGAATGAACCTGACACTGGGGCACCTATGACTTTAATATCACAGACAAGTCAGTGGTCTCTTTGTCTTGTACCTTGGGGAACACGACACACTCGCAACTCCCCCAAAAAAGTATATTCCTCATCATGACCAGTCATAACCTCAACAGCGTTTTTGCTGCATCACTTCCTATAGTGCCCCATTTTTGTGCATCTACAGTACTTGATAGTAAGCCCCAATTGTTCTTGTGACTGAACTTCTTCAAAATGTTTGTTAAGGAGGAAGTTGGGAGGGTTTGTCAGACGGTTCTTTCCGAGAGACAGCGTTAGAGTGTGAGATTTGTTAGGCTTAAAGGACATTCCAAGTATCGTAGCTCGTGACTTGATCAAGGTCTGCAGATAGGGAAGAGGCTGCCGCCTGCCTATCTGAAAGATGGGAGATGCTATGCCAGATGGTGGAGACATCAGAAAAGCGTGAAGGAGGATTTTCCATAGGAATGGAAAGATCGTTGATGCGATGAGCACCAGGAATGGGTCCAAGATACTGCCTTGGTGCCAGTCCTGGTCTTGTTATAAAACAAGAATATAATAAATTCAACCAGACAGGAAAATGGATAATAGGGAAAGCAAATGGATAATATTCATTATTGCACAAACAAAACTTATGTATATAAAACAAGAAAGAGCAATCAGAGATTGAAAACCCTTGCCAGGATGTATTTTCAGTGGTTTTTAAGGCTTTTGTGTTAAAACAAATATGGCGGCCGAACCACGTGACTGATGACGTCATGTTTTTTTTCTAAACTAATTTATTCCTCGATTATGCTCAAGAAATTTCATCTTGATCGGATGAAGTTTTGTACTTGTCGAATTATGACGTCATAATGGAGGCACCTATGACATCATCATTAACATATTTTATTCCCCATGGATAGTTCTTTACAATGAGCCATGTCTCAATTTTTTTTCTATTCAGCGCTTTCGGAGATATAGAGGTACAAAGTTTTTCGGTTTTTCCAAGATTGCGGCCGAATCACGTGACTGATGACGTCATCATTATTTTTTCCTCCACCAATTTATGCCTACATGACGCTCAAGAAATTTCATCTTGATAGGATGAAGTTTTTTACTTGTCGAATTATGACGTCATAATGGAGGCGCCTATGACTTTTTTTTTTCTTTTTTTTTGTATACTGAATCGAGGCTCGTGAAAGAGCTAACATTTATTTCACAAACAAATCAACCAGACAAATTTTTTTTTTTGTATACTGAATCGAGGCTCGTGAAAGCTAACATTTATTTCACAAACAAATCAACCAGACAAATTTTTTTATTTTTTTAATTTTATTATTAGCATCATTAACATATTTTATTCCCCATGGAGAGTTCTTTACCATGAGCCATGTCTCAATTTTTTCCTATTCAGCGCTTTCGGAGATATAGAGGTGCAATGTTTTTCGGTTTTTCCGAGATGACGGCCGAACCACGTGACCTATGACGTCATGATTATCATTAAAAAATTATACAGGTGGAGTTGCACCTATGGTGAAAATTTCCTGTCAATCGGAACAACGGTTGTAGAGAAAATCATATTTATTCTGTGCGGACAAACAAACAAACAGACAGACAGACAAACGGACTCAAATGCAATACCCTCTCCTCTGGCGAGGGGGAAAAATAATCATCTTCATGAAAATTTAAACAACTAAATAATTAGTATGCATTACTGTGATGTTGAAATCTGAGTGAGAATAATTTGAAATTTTAAAAATATTTCATTTAACTCATTTTAAGCAGAGGTTCAAACCAACACACCCAACACTGAGCTTCACAGCGAAGTGGAAGTGATTTTTGCTAGCGCCATAAATATACAGCAAGGTTGGCTGGTAAAGGTGATGTTATCTGTCTTCCAAGCAAATGGAAGATGACCTCGGGCAAATTATATGGCGAATAGAGCAGAATGTTTGTGAAGTACAACAAGCTGTCTTCTGATTAAAGCCATCAGCAAAGTGTGATGGTTGTTTTGCCATTTTAAACCGAGCACTCGAAGCTAACCCACGACATGTATAATAATACACTCGGTCTAATCCATATGAATATTTATAACAAACCTGTCTGAATGCTTCAAATACCTCATAACTTATGTTTATGTTTTGAGAAGTAACCAATAATATAACTTGTGTTTTGACTTTTGACTTTGACTGTGTTTGACCAATAAGGGGTGACAGAGCCAGGAGGGGCCTTCCCCAGTTAGATAGGTTAGGGTGAGGAGCTAGGTAAGCTCGGGTGGCAACTGCAGTGGTGGAGGTGTGCAGGTGGGTAGACCTGCTGGGAGAGCTACACGCCCCAGTCCTGAAATTGTGCAAGGGCACAGGGAGTTGCATCGGGGGAGTGAGACCCCAAATTGAGAAGCACCACAGTTTGGTCAATGGGAATTGGTTTTTAAAACCCCATAGAGTAAGATTGCCAATGGATTGGCAGGGAAAGACCCCGGGTAGTGTAAAGTGTGTTAATGTCATTTAGAGGATAGTTAGGATTGAAGTCTCCTCGCACCATCTACATCCACTCACCTGAGGTGACGTAACTCCACACCATGCCATGTTTTATTATTTTTATGATGCAAATGTTTGGAATGTGAGACGCATCATGACGTGGGTGTGACATTGTGCTTTGTTGTTCCATCTCTTCCTCCTTATGAGGATTGATGATAAATTGGGTGATGGCAAATTTTGGTTAGAGGGATTGTGGTGACGAATTTGGTATAGGAGAAATATGGGGAAGACGTGACAGTAGTGACGAATTTGTAAATGTGTAGATTTTGTACATATGGGGTAAAGGTAAGGGTAGTGTAGGTGACAGGGTGGGGTGACGTACGGTAGGGACGAGCTTTCTCACTTCGCTCTCCGTACGCACTTCACCTTGCATTGCCTTATTGATGTGTACCCTTGAGACCTTGCCCCTCGCTCATCTGTCTTTCCCCCCGCCCTTTGTCTCCCACATGAGGACCTGTGCGCCACTGGGCGCCGAGGGGAGCGTACGTGAGTCCGCCATTGTTCGCCCGGAACTCCCAGAACCAGCTGTCTGCATCGATGCACCACATTATGGACCACATGTCTGTGGCTGAGCACCACTTATGGACCCCATGGGTTGGGGCATGGCCCCTCTGCTGGAACCGGCCATGAAGGCCCGAAATCTTGCTGGCGGACCTTGATCACAGGGCACCGATGCCCCACAGGTGAACCACACTAGTCGGCCCTGTGGGCCATAAATAAAATAAAAATGGACACGTTGGGTGCATTTTATTTTGATACAAATAGGCCGCCAGCAAAGAAGATGACAACATCAGGAAGAAATAATAATAGCCAGCAGAGGGAGCCAAAGAGCAAGAGACCACCTGCAGGGTTAGGGGTTGTTGTTTTTATTTTTATTCATGAACAATGATGACTGTGCACCGATTGGTGCTTGAGGGTGTGTTGGTGTGTTTTGGGTGCTTTCATGGTGCATTGATGCAGAGCAGACTGTCTCCCCCCAGAAAGAACAATCACAGGTCCTGGGTTAGTTTTGTAAATAAAAGCAGAGCCATTGTAAATAATGCTCCCCACCGTCAGTGTGTAGTTTGAAGACCATTCCGCAATTCGGTTAGCTGTGGGCATGAGTCTGTTAGGTAGGGTGCAATGGAGCAGCGGGACATGTTTATTTATGTTTTAAAACTGTCGCACTCAGGGTCAGGTTAAAAGTAGAGGGAACTACACCTACGTGTCACACTAAATTAAAGTTATAGGCCCGGGACGTGCCTAAGAGGAGGAGGGTGCAGTGTTGCGGATATGAGGATTGAGTTTTTTTTTGATTGTGTTGTATTGTATACCAATTGTTGTGAATATTGCTTTAGTCTGGACCCTCCTGCCTCCAGTGTTGTATAAAGGTCAAAGGGCGTTCCCGTAGTTAGTTCAATAAAGCATACATGAAGGACACTATAATATCCCTGTTCAGTAGTTTATTGTCTTCCATTAAAATGACACTCCATTGCACCAAGTGAAATAAGATAGATTCCCTTCATTCTTCATTCCCATTCCCAAAATCTCCATTTCCCCTTTCGTCATGGCCAAGCCTCGATTGCAAATTACATCCCCTCCAAAACCACCATTGAACATGTGCTCGGGTCGGGGAAGAAAGGCGTGCCCGCCCGTCGTCATCAAGGGCGGAGCCAGAGGGTCGCGTGACCAACCAGGGCCGAGGTGAGCACACCGGTGGGTGTGTCCTAAAGGCCGGCGGCTTGATCGCCGGAGGCGCTATAAAAAGCGCGCGCGCAAGGACGTTGTAGAGTGGAGTAGCTGCTGAGTTGTGTAAAAAGATGATCCAGGAGAACAGAGAGAACCAACTGCGAGAGAACATTAAGGAGATCATCATCCATGGAAGCACAAAGCCTGCTGTAGTCCTGGCAAAGCACGCGACGTCCACAGCAGCAGCAGCAGCGGCGGCCACAGCAGCAACAACACTCAACAGCCGCTTGGGGACTGGACGGCGGTTTTGAGCAGGGCCGCGAAGGAACGGCGGCTGCTAAACGCGCCGATCGTGCTGCAGGACCCCTTGGACTTTCCTCTCCCTCCAGCCATCCACCTCCCGCCAGTCCTATCATCATTCCCCGCGTGAGTCTGTCTTTGTTTGTTCTGTCCTGGGTATTTAATTAAGTTTGTATAAGCTAGGTTGCACTGTGTCTAAAATCTTCTGTAAATTATTTTCTTATCCTTCCTTCTTCCTTGGTTATTTTGAGCCTGTATATAGTAGGAATAAATTTAGTAGTATTTTCAACCTTTTTTCCGTCTTCTTCTTCTTCTTCACATCCGTGTCGCTTTTGTCTTTTCCATATTGAATATCTGTGGCGCGATCCGGCCAACGTTCGGGAATCGGGTTAGTCGGGGTAACTGTTAGGCCGCGGTGCCATCCGCTCGGCAAACCAACATCCTTATCCGCGGGCCGTAACAATATATATATATATATATATATGTATATATATATATGTATATATATATATGTATATATATATATATATATATATATATATATATATATATTATATATATATATATATTTTATATATATATATTTTATATATATATATTTTATATATATATATATATATATATATATATATATATTATTGCTACGGTTTTGAGGTTTGTACAGTGAGCTCAATAAAGGTTAAAGGTTTGCCCCCCAAAGATAGTCACACGAGCAACATGTAGCCTCGTTTGTAGCATAGTTATTTCTTAGTATGTGTAAGAATAGGCCCTTTCCAGTGTTAGTTCTGCATTGTGTAAAGACAGGAGGATAGGCCCTACTTCTGCAAACCATTCTACCTCTGGAGGCGCAATCCATTTTGCTACCCATTGGTTGTTCATTAGTCGAGTTAACACGAGGTAGGCCTAAGAAGGTGGGGGCGGCGTTGAGGTCGGAGCGGCAGAGGCGATGACGGTAAGCATGAGCCGCCAATCAGAGCTCAGGGGCGGTGGCGTCAGAGGGTGTGGTGAGAAGAGTCTGGTGAGTTCCAGAAGGTTTGCGGGGCACGCCTATATAACCCGCTGCGCAAAGCCCTCTAAAGGACTGAAGCGGAGGACTTGCGGCAAACAGGACTGCAGCAGAGAGATAAAGGACTTGCAGAGGAGGGCTAAGAGAACTTGATCATTGCACGAGAACGCGCGCGCTAACCAACACCCAGTGAATTGAGGAAGAAGAGTTGGTCGCTAGATATACGTGGGCGCAGCCAGGCGCGTTTATAACGAACTTGCGCATTTCAGCCACGCGAGTGAATGAGGCCGAGTAACCGCCCTTTGCCTTAAAAGTCCCCCCTTCGCCGTAAAAGTCTGCCCCTTGCCGTTCCGCCCTATATATCTCCTTTGTTCGAGCGACACGCTACGAGTCCCTGCCTTCGCCTACCTCCATCTTCGCGGACGTGCCGGGGACCGTGGAGAGCTGGACGAGGACCATCCTTGGACGCGCTGGGGAACACATGCCCATCTGCAATACCCCGTGTGAGTGTGAGACGGGCCTGTGTTCCTGGGATAGTTAAGACTGTATAAGGATTTCTCTGTGTCTCTTCGTCCTTGAGCTGTATATACGTGTAATAATAATTAAACCAATCTGTTCTTTCTTCTTGATTCAATCGTCTTTGTGGTTTCATCATTGACGAAGCGTGGCACGAATAAGATCGCTTAAATCGGGGTCCATTAATTATAACTGCGCGGATCACGTGTACGCAAACCGCTCGGCGTACCAACATCACACGTTGTTCGTGCGAGGCTTGTTTCCTCGCTTCCAGGGCAGCGCGAGTACTTAGGTACGAGCAAGAATTTGGTCCCGAAACCCTATTTGGCGCTGTTCGGAAGGGACGTTGCAAGCCCCGGTTCCGCCAGGCCCAGTAAAGACAAGGGGATTAATCCCCCCTTGATAAGGGGAGAAGGCCGGCGAGAGAACCGTAACAATATATATATATATATATATATATATATATATATATATATATATATATATATATTATTGCGGTTTTGAGAACCCTCCACTTTGTAAATATTTGTAATAATCCCTTATAAACTAGGGCATGCCCGTACGTGGGTGCAATGCCCGTACGTGGGTACGTGGGTACGTGGGTGCGAGTACGGTGACAACCCCCCCCTCTATTTACATGAAATGGTTTGGTCCATGAAATGTTTTGGTCCATTCGCAACGCCAAAGCGAACGGCGAACGCTTTCATGAAATGGTTTGGTCCATGAAATGTTTTGGTTCATTCGCAACGCCAAAGCGAACGGCGAACGGCTTGCGAGTACAGTGACAATCCCCCCCCCCCTCTATTTACATGAAATGGTTTTTATTAGTTTTAAAACATAGTTTAACGCCAACATAGCGCCAACATAGTTTGCAAACGTGAAATAAATGAATACACTCTCAAATGTGCCATCCGAGGCAGAGTGTGTTCGCCACGTTCGGCACACGCGATAGCTCGCTGCTCTCTGATTGGTTGAATCGTTTTTTGGACATAGCTCGGTAAGTAATTGTCCGATTAATATGAAACCTTGAAAAGGCACATCCTCGGGTCCCCAGCAATATACCTGGCAAGTTTAAACTATATCGGACCCGTGGTTGTCGAGAAACAGCGGTCACAGACAAACAAACAAACAAACACACAGAGATTAGTGGAATTATAGATAGACTAGGGCATGCCCGTACGTGGGTGCCCGTTCCTTGCCAAAAAAAAAAAAAAAACGCTACCCGTACGCTCTACCCCGCCCGTACGCCCGTAAACAAAAAAAACAACGCTCTTCGCTTCCGCCCTTCGCTCTGACTGAATTGGGAGAAATAATGCGCATAAGAAATCGAGAAATTATTATTTTCTCCGGAAGAAATCGAATTACGAACCGTAATGGCGCAGGCTCTCGGGCTCGCAACAACGCGTTCTGTGATTGGCTGCCGGAAGTGAAGTCTTCACTGTCGCAAATGTGAAGCGATGAATACGATGAATCGCAAATTAGTTTTAATTAGTTTTAAAACATAGTTTAACGGCAACATAGTTTGCCGACGGGAAATAAATGAATACGCTCTCAAATGTGCCATCCGAGGCAGAGTCTGTTCGCCACGTTCGGCACACGTGATAGCTCGCTGCTCTCTGATTGGTTGAATCGTTTTTTGGACATAGCTCGGTAACTACTTCTGCGATTAATTTAAAACCTTGAAAAGGCACATCCTCGGGTCCCCAGCAATATACCTGGCAAGTTTCAAGTATATCGGACCGGTAGTTGTCGAGAAACAGCGGTCACAGACAAACATACAAACAAACATACACACAGAGATTAGTGGAATTATAGATAGATAGTCCCCTGTAAATATCCCCATTTTCTCATGTTAAACGAGAGCACCCTAGTTAGTCCACAGGAACACGTAGGACCCCATAGGATCTTCTTTAGTTATTTCATTCGTATGTGTTCTAGTTAAGGATCTGTTCCCAATAGTTGAATCTGCGTTGCATTAATCAAATAAGATAGGCCCCATTTCGCTCATTTTGCACTTTCTCTCTCCAAATTATCACGTGGCTGGGTTAGCAGCGTTCGCTGCATTGAGCCGTCATCGCTGCCTTAGCGCTCGCTCCAAACGCCATCACGCACGCGGTCAGGCTTGGAGAAGAAGGGGGCGGAGCGCCAAGAACGAGGTGTGGCAACGTCAACTCACCACCAGGGCATGGCCGGTAAGCCCCCACCAGCCAACCAGGGCTGATGTAATCTGACCGACGGGCGTGGCCTGGCGGAGCGCGGAGTGATTTCACAGCGCGTTATATAAGCGCAAGCGCAAGGACTGCTTTCGGATCTGCGCAGGGGACCATCGCTTGTAAAGAACTGCGCCACGAGCCATTGTTAACGGACTGATCCGGGAGCGCTCCATTTGATACGGACATTGAGTTTTTGGGAGAGAGAGAGAGCGTTTGGCATGATATATGTACGCGGCATTCCAGCCCCTCGCAGATGTAAGGTCCGGTCGTGCGCCAACGACATGCGAAGCTGCCTGCCGTTCTTCGCCCGCAGACCCGGAGCCTGGACCAGATCCCATCGCCTGGACCCTCTGCCGGACCTTCCTCCCCCTGCCACTACTGTCCCATGTAAGTGTGTTTGTTCTGTCCTGGGAGTGTTATATAAGAGTGTATAAGGATTGCCCTGTGTCTTCTATTTCCTTCTTCTGTATATTCTTGCCCTTTCGTTTCCTCTTGAGTATTGTATAATAAATCATATTTGTTCTTCCTTCACCCATCTGATTTCTTCTCATCCGATCGCTTTTGTCCTGTCCCCAATTGAATACCTGTGGCACGATATAGGAACTGCTTAGAATCGGGTTTAGACTGCCGCTAACGGCTCGAGCTTCGGATTGCTAAAACCGCTCGGCAATATTCCATCTTGTCTGTGGCTCGGGCAGGAGTATCGTCCTGCTTCCGACCGGAAGGAGCGTGATATCTTCTAAAGGACCCGGAGAATCGGCAAGTGTAAAAGACAAGGGGATAAACCCCCCCCCCCCTTGGTAAGGGGAGCGCCGACCCCCGTATCCGCAACAATTGGTGTCTGGGTGTGGGATTGGACCCGAACCGAATTTTTTTATCCATCAAAAATATTTGGTCAAAAATTAGGAGCGGCCAAAATTATTTTTAACAACCAAATTTATATCGTGCCATGGATGGTCAAGGCGATCGGATGCCGGTGGGGGAGATAGAAGAGGAAGAGTTAGAGTCGACCCAGGACCCCAGGGAACAATTGGGGGTAATGGAAGAGGGGGTTGAAGCAGGTGCGGTAGAGGGGGTTGCAGGTGCACAAAATGGCAGCGCCTCGCACTTGGCAGCGGGGGCCGTGCCCGCTGCGCAAATGGTCGTGATAGATGTGGAGGCCTTCATGACGCAATTCTTAGCGATCGTGGGAGTGTCAAGACAGGAACTGAACAAAGAGATGGATCGAAGGGCCAGATTGAAAAAGGCGGGGGAGAACATTGACCGCGAGTTGGGCGAGGTCGCGGGGGTACGCGACGAGGTAACGCGACTCGAGGAGCGCGGGTTGAGTGAGGCAGAGCAGAGCGCGGTTAAAATGACCAGGATAGAAATCGCGACCGGGGTATGGGAAAGCCGGCGACCGTCGAAGTAGAAAAGGAAATTTTATTAGAGGCAGCGGTCGTCGAGGGAAAAGACATTGAAATTAAAGAAAAAGAAATTAGAATCGAATCAATCGAACCAATAGTGGAAATTGGGGCGGAAGAGACGGACTTAGAAAACCACTTGCGGGAGGAAAGGATGGAAAATGCACAAAGTCTGGATTCGCATCGTGATGCTGTGCTTATTAACCCCAATGAAAGTTTGTAGGTGGTGGTGGAGCGAAGAAGACGAGGCGCCGAGATGAGTGGCGATATGCTCGGAAATGTATATGGTGTGAGGGGAGGTTCAGCGAGCTTGGGTGTTGGTATAGACCCGGGCGTTCGTGGAAGGTCCCTTGTGAGTGGTGTGAGAGAAAATGGCGCACGTGTGAGGAAAAAGTGTGCGTCGAAGCGTGAGTGTGTTACCGGGTGCGAGGGAGAATGCACGACAGAGTGTGATAGTGGGAGTGATTGTGACACGGAGAGTGAGTTGGTTGTGGCGAGTGAGAGAGAACGCACACCTGGAATGGTTGAGCGTGTGCGAGGAGGCACACCTGAGTTGGTGGTGGAGCGCGTGATGGGGAGTGTTACAGAGGATGTAACCGGGGAGTGTGCGCTGAGTGGGTATGTGCAAGAGTGCACACCCACGAGTGTTACGGAGGACGTAACGGAGCAGAGGTGTGGAACGGAGGTGTGCGTGATAACAGAGTGTGCGAGGAGAATGGATGCGCGAGAGGAATGTGTGGGATGTACGAAAGGCGTTGGCGCGCGAGAATTTGTGAGTATGGGAAGAGTCGCATGTGGATGTGAGCATGCAATGGGAGCATCGACGTTGACTGGGACAGCGTTTAGGCTGACAGGTAGCCGACGCGAGCTCTCGGTGCGTGGTGTTCGTTATGTGCTGTGGGAGCCGGCGGGGATCGATGTCGCGTCGCTCCTGCTCGGAGCGTCGTGCACGATTCGGGCCGGGCCCCGCCCTGCACGGTCGAGTCCGCGCTTTGCCAGGCAAAGCGGGCGGCCCGGTTCGAGGGGAGGTAGGAGGGGCCAGCGCGGCGCCCCCTTGTGGTGGCGGCGCTCCACCCGGGCAAGGCTGGGCCATCGCGTTTGGCAGCGCAAGGCCTTGCGCCGGGATGGTGCCTTGAGCCTTGGCCCGAGTAAACCTCCTCCCCTGAATCCGAATGCCGGACGGACCCAACCTGCAGGAGACCAAACCACCCAAATTCATTGCTCGGCTTTTCGAAGCCGAGCTGTGATGAAAATGTAATGACGTCCCGAGAGGCTCAGAGTAGTGACTGGATTAGCGATAGTGATGATGGCAAATGGTATATGGTGTAGAGGGATGGTAGATTTACCATCCCTCACATCGTATCTGGGGGCAAAGGAGCTATAGTTTTTTGGGGTTATGGCGGTGAAAACATAGCCAGGGAGGGCTTGGATAATGTCAGGGTTTAGAAATGACCATAGGTAACTGTAGAGTTAGGTAGCGACATCATACCTGTAGAGGGGACGTAGAGAGATTAGTTGGATAATAACGACGAGGGAGTGCATAGTGTAAGGGAAGATGGGGAGCACGAGTTTCAGAAGGGAGTAGTCAGCTTAGATGATGCTATGTATTTGTGGTGAGTATGATGATTGGCATGATATTGAGTGAATGATCCTGGAGGAAAGGAGGGTGCAAGTGCCACCAGGTGTGTTGGCTTGCAAGGTGTGCAAGTGCAGTACAGGTTAATGAAGAATGGTTGTATGGAATAAATGGTCTGGGATTAATGGAGTACGGAATGGATGGTGTGGAGTGAGTATGGTGGAATATGTGGAGTGGAGTGTATGGTGCGAAAGGGTGAGTGGGGACAGGATGGACCCCCTCATGAGTACCCGGGGAGGGTAGTTTGAAAGTCGGTAGAGGGAGTAGGTAAATTGTGGTTGGATATTGGCATCTGTGGTGCGGGTAGTTCCACAGGAGTGTTGTGTTGGGTGCATTAGTGTGAGTAAATTGGCTGGGCGTGTGGCCTGTTAGTACGTGTGATTAAATGGGCACTCCGCCACTGTTAGTCTGTCAGCCAGGTGAGGCCGCAGGTAGGCTCTGGGAGCCAGTAGAGTTCAATGGGGCCCGAGGATCCGGAGGACGGACCCGGGTAGCCCGACGCCAGAGAGGGCGGTAGGGGGTGAGAGCGCCAGAGGGCCTTCCCCAGGTAGGTTAGGGTAAGGAGCAGGTAAGCTCGGGAGACAACTACAGTGGCGGAGGTGTGCAGGTGAGCGGACCTGCTGGGAGCACCACATGACCCAGCCCTGAAATTGTGCGAGAGCACAGGGAGTAGGATCTGGGGAGTGAGACCCCAAATTGGTGAGCACCACAGTTTGGTCAATGGGAATTGGTTTTTAGACCCACATAGGGTAAAAATGGCCAATGGTTTGGCAGGGAAAGACGCCGGGTAGTGTAAAGTGTGTTAAAGTCATTTAGAAGGTAGTTGGGATTGAAAGTCTCTTCGCACCATCCGCATCCGCTCACCAAGGTGATAGGACTCCACACCACCGGTTTGTGCAAGTGTCTGGTATGTAAGACGCATCATGACGTGGGGGTGACATTGTGCTTGTTATTCCATCTCTTCCTCCTTAGGAGGGATTGATGATGAATTGATTAATGGCAAATTTGGGTTTAGAGGGATCAATGACGAATTTGGTATTAGGGGAGATATGGGGAAGACAGGACGTTAGCGATGGATTTGTAAATTTTGTAAATACGGAGTAGGGGCAAGGGTAGATTAGATGACGGGGGGGGGGGGGGGGGGGGAGTGTACGCTAGGGACGAGCTTTCTCCGCTCGTTCTCCAGCGCACCTCACTCTGCATTGCCTTGTTACTGTGTTACCCTTGCGATCTTGCCCCGCTGCTTGCTTGTCCTCCTTCCCCCACTCACGGATTTGTTTCTTTTGGGCCCGGGGGGAGTGCGCAGGTGTCCGCAGTTGTGTGCCCGCACCCTCGCTGCTGCCTGCCTGGACCGGTACCCCACTTATGGACCGCACGTTGTTGTGGTCGAGCACCACTGTATGGACCACAGGTCTGTGGCCGAGCACCACATTCATGGACCCCACATTTTGGGGCCTGGCACCTCTGCTGGGGACCGGTCATTGTGGCCAGGAGATCTTGCTTGCGGACCACGGTAAAGGTGGCACCTAAGCCATGCAGGTGGACCACCTTAGTTGGCCCCTGCTGGCCATAATGAAAGAAATGGACACGTTTTGTGCCTTCTTTTTAGTACCAACTAGGCAGCAAGCAAGAAGTCGTCCAGGAACATCGGCCCAGCAGCCAAGAACATCGGCCCAGCAGAGAAGACGTCGCAAGTCGTCTGCTGATTATTATGGAAATGTGGTGACTCTGCACCGGATGGTCCTTTTTTTCGTGCTTTGGTGCTTTTTGAATATTGGTGCTTATTGGTGCAGGTGGTATCGGTGCAGTGCAGTGTATGCCTTTCCTCTTTCCAAAAGATCTTCTTTTGTTTCCCAAAAAGACAGGTCCTGGGTGTAGTTTTGTAAATACCAAGTAGTGTCTTTGTAAATAATGCTCCCCACCGTCGATGTTTAGCTTGAAAATTAATTCCGTAATTCGGTTATTCTGTGGGCGTGAGTCTGATAGATAGAATGCAATGCAGCAGGCGGGACATACTTAGTTGTTTTAAAATGTCGCACTCAGGGTGAGGTTAATAGTAGAGGGTTACCACACCTGAGTGTCACACTAAATTAAAGTTCTGTCGGGCCGGGACGGCCCTGGAGGTAATGAGGGTGCAGTGTTGCGGTTTTTAGAACCCTCCACTTTGTAAATATTGTAATATCCCTTATAAATAATCCCCTGTAAATATTCCCATTTTGGTGTCAAAGGTCGCACCCTAGTGAGGCCACGAGCAACACGTAGCACACCATAGGATCTTCTTTAGTTATTCCATTAGTATGTGTTTCAGGTAAGGATCTGTTCCCAATAGTTTGACTCTGCGTTGCATTAATCAAATAACCTAGGCCCCTTTTTCCAATCCTATTCAAATTGCGGCGTAGCCTTCCTCCAAATTGGGCTCCCTTCCTTGCCAGTAGCGTTCACTGCCTGGCTCAGCCGCCATTACGCACGTGGTCAAGCTGGAGAGGAAGGGTGGAGCGCCAAGAACGAAGGCGTGGCCCCTCAACGCCCCATCAAGGGGCGGACCGGTGAGCGCTCGCGACCACTCAGAGCCGAGGCCAGCTCACCGGTAGGCGGATCCAAAAGGCAAGCGGCTTTATACGCGAGTGGGCAATATAAGCGGGTGCGTGGGACTACTTGAAGAGATGTGCGAGATGAGCCAGAGAGATGAGTGAGACAAGGGAGGTGCCGAGGAGAATGATTTGAACCAATGCGAAAGGAGTCCTTGCTTGCCGTTTATGAACTATTGGAGGCGCACAACTGGCGAAGGCTAAGGGACAATTTGTTGCGTACGCCGCATCCCAGTCTTTCCCCCCACGATATAATTGTCCGCTCACGTTAAATGCCACGTGAAGCTGCCGGCCGCTTGCCGCGGTACGAGTGAACACCCGGAGCATGGACCGTAGCGGAGCGTGAACCTGGGGCCGGACCTCGACGCCTACCATCTGCTTGGACCATTCTCTTCCTTCCTTCCTGCCATTCCTACCTACCAAATAAACTCACGTGTAAGTCTGTCTGTATTTTCCTGGGCGTGTTAATTAAGAGTGTTTAAGGTTGCCCTGTGTCCTTTTATTTCCGTCTTTTGTACATTAGCTCTTTCGTTTCCTCTTCATTATTGTACAATAAATTCTGTGTTCTTCCTTTATCTGATCTCTTCTCATCCGATCGCTTTCGTCCTGTCCCCAATTGAATATCGGTGGCACGATATAGGAACCGCTATAATCGGGTTAGTTTTATTGCTAACGGCTCGAGCTTCGGATTGCTAGACCGCTCGGCAATCTTCCATCTTGTCCGTGGCTCGAGCAGAAATATCGCCCTGCTTTGCGGAGAGGTTGGCAAAGGTATCTGGGAACCCGTTGACCAGTCACCCTGGTCAATCTCAACCCCGCAAAGGAGCGCGATATCTTCTAGGACTCGGACGGCCAGTGTAATAGACGAGGGGATTAACCCCCCCCCCCCCTCGGTAAGGGGAGCGCCGTAATCCGAGGTCTGCAACTATATATATATATATGCTCCCCACCTATATATGCTCCCCCACCTCCCCACCTATATATATATATATATATATATATATATTTATATATATATATATATATATATATATATATATATACAGTGCGTATCAAAAAAAAGGTAATCCGAATTCAAGGGGTTAATATGCAAAGGTTATTTATTTTGACAATTTACATGTGGTTTACCAATTATGAGGAGATCCTCAGCTTTCCATTGAAGCCTTTCATGCATCATTGCTGCCACACATGACCGAGTACATGTTCATTGAAAATGACAAGTTCAAATCGTATTTTCACAAGTTTGGCTAATCGGTGCAAGACAGTTTTAAATGGACGCATTACTTGTCGACTGCCAAGTTGATTATGTAAAATTGTTAAGCTGGTCTGGTAATCGTCGGTTGCATCATCCTTTGTTTAAGATGGGCCTACAGTGTATGGGTTTAGAGACAGTCTGAGTCATTGAAAAGATGGTTCAACTTACGACTGAACAGCGGACCTTCATGGTTACAACCTTTCACCAAACTGGAAGTTTGCAGCGAACTCGTGATGCGTTCAGGGAACGTTTCCCAGAACGGGAGCTTCCAGCAGCCAAAACCATCCTGGCGAATGTTAGAAAATACCAAGAGCATGGCACTAGCCTCAACCGCAACAAGGAGAATTCTGGTCGGAGGCACACTGGGCTATCGGAAATGAACATTGCAGCAAGATTTGGAGCATCCTAGGGATACCAGCGCAAGACAAAATGGGACGGGATTTCCTTTGGCAACATTCAACCAAATCAGAAGACTGGACCTCCACCAACATCCATATCGGATTCACATCCGGCATCAACTTACGCCAGGGGATTTTCCAGAAGGCTGGTGCTTGCGAGATGGTTGATAGCATGTTGCGAAGCAGATGTCAATTATCGGCGACGAAGCTGCTTTCGCCATGGACGACAAGGTCAATACCCATAATGGTTTTGAATATGCACCGACAGGACAACCCCCAGAATTTGATTTTGACACCAACATGAATCGACAAAAGTGGACTGTTTGGTTGGGACTTTGTGGAAGTGGTCACATGATTGAACCATTTTTCTTTCAAAGGAATGTCAATGGTAACAGGTATCTGCAGATGATCAATGATTAAGTTTTACCGCAGCTGGAGGAGAACTTTGAGCGACAGGTTCGTGGTGTCTTCAGATATCTCTGGTGGGCCCAAGATGGCGCCCCAGCACATCGTCTTATCGCTGTCCGAGATCGACTGAGGGAACTCTTTGGAGACCGAGTCATTGCCCTCAACCATGCAGTGGAATGGCGGCCAAGATCACCTGACCTCACACCATGTAATTATTTCCTTTGGGGACATTTAAAGAACAAGGTGTTCGTAACTCCTCCCCGTGATCTTGACGAATTGCAGGGACGTATTCGACATGAAGTGGATGCTTTGCGCAATGACCCGGCTATGGTGAGACGAGCAGTTCAGGGCATGCTCCGCCGCTGTGAGCTTTGTGTTGAAAGGGGAGGTGGACATGTTGAAGGTGTGGGTGCATAAAGGCCAATCATTCCTGAGAAAAGTTCACATCTCACGTTCATTTTGCACCAATTATCCTGACTTGCATCGATTAGCCAAAATTGTAAAAATGCGATTTGAACTTGTCATTTTCAATGAACATGTACTCGGTCATGTGTGACAGCAATGATGCATGGAAGGTATCAATGGAAAGCTGAGGATCTCCTCTTAATTAGTAAACCACATGTAAATTGTCAAAATAAATAACCTTTGCATATTAACCCCTTGAATTTGGATTACCTTTTTTTTGATACTCACTGTATATCTACATATCTGGGCAGTGTCTGTTGTCACTGAACGACTCCCTGAAACTCTTGTTTCCGTGGTTGTGAAGTGCTTTTAATAATGTGGTGGTGGTTTTGAATCACGTGGTGGTGAGGTATTTTGAATTATGTGGTGGTGAGGTGTTTTTAAATGACGTGGTGATGAGGTGTTTTAAATGACGTGGTGGTGAGGTGTTTTGAATTACGTGATGGTGAGGTGCTTTGAATTACGTGATGGTGAGGTGTTTTGAATTACATGGTGGTAAGGTGTTTTGAATTACGTGGTGGTGAGGTGTTTTAAGTTATGTGGTGGTGAGGTGTTTTGAATTATGTGGTGGTGAGGTGTTTTAAATTACGTGGGGGTGAGGTGTTTTATATTACGTGGTGGTGAGGTGTTTTGAATTACATGGTGGTAAGGTGTTTTGAATTACGTGGTGGTGAGGTGTTTTAAATTATGTGGTGGTGAGGTGTTATGAATTACGTGGTGGTGAGGTGTTTTAATTTACGTGGGGGTGAGGTGTTTTAAATTAGGTGGGGGTGAGGTGTTTTATATTATGTGGTGGTGAGGTGTTTTAAATTATGTGGTGGTGAGGTGTTTTAAATTAGGTTTAACTAAATGTCTGAGGTTTAAATAAGACAGGTTCCTCCAAGATCCTCTCTAACGATGTTCTAATCATTTGCACCTGAGCTGGTGCACCTGATTCTAATTTTAGGTATTTGAAGTAGTGATAAATGTGGGGGTGTACTTACTCTTTCCACATGCGAAATTTGCAGTTATGTTTATTTAAATTATGCAATGGACTACAAAATGTAAATGTTTCATGATATTTGTTCTGTTATATGACCTTTATGTATCAATATTGTTGAAATGAAGATCAAATAGCTGTATGTTGAAATATGTTGAAAAAGTCAAAACTTTACATGGGGTGTACTTACTTTTTCATGTGACTGTATGTATGTGTATGTATATACAGTCAGGTGAAAAAGTAAGTACACCCCATGTAAAGTTTTGACTTTTTCAACATATTTCAACATGCAGCTATTTGATCTTCATTTCAACAATATTGATAGATAAAGGTGATATAATAGAACAAATATCATGAAACATTTACATTTTGTAGTCCATTGTATAATTTAAATAAACATAAATGCAAATTTCGCACGTGGAAAAAGTAAGTACACCCCTACATTTATCACTACTTCAAATACCTAAAATTAGAATCAGGTGCACCAGATCAGGTGCAAATGATTAGAACATCGTTAGAGACGATCTTGGAGGAACCTGTCTTCTTTAAACCTCAGACATTTAGTTTGGTTTGCTCTTTGTTGTTGAAGTGTGCGGCGTCACCATGCCTAGATCAAAAGAGCTCTCTGAGGCCTTCAGAAAGAAGGTTGTAGATGCCTACGAGTCTGGGAAGGGATTTTAAAATCTCCAAACAATTTGAAATCGATCATTCGACTGTCCGGAAGATCATCTACAAGTGGAGAAGATTCCAAACAACTGCCAACTTGTTCAGGCCAGGCCGCCCCAGCAAGTTCAGCCCGAGAGCAGACCGCAAGATGCTGAAAGAAGTCTCTAAGAACCCCAGAATGTCATCACGGGACCTACAGGTAGCTCTTGCCACTGTTGATGTCAAAGTGCACGAGTCTACCATTAGAAAGAGGCTGCACAAATTTGATCTACATGGGAGGTGTGCCAGGAGGAAACCTTTGCTGTCCAGAAAGAACATCAGGGAAAGACTCAAGTTTGCCAATGAACACTTCGGCAAAGACCAGCACTTCTGGAACAATGTGCTCTGGACAGATGAGTCAAAGGTAGAGCTATTTGGCCACAGTACCAGAAGACATGTTTGGCGAAAACCAAAGACCGCATTTGACCACACGAACCTGATACCAACTGTAAAGCATGGTGGTGGAAATATTATGGTTTGGGGCAGCTTTGCATCAGGGCCTAGGCAGCTCACCATCACAGAATCCACTATGAATTCTTCATTGTACCAGAGGGTGCTTGAGGATAATGTGAGGCCATCTGTCGGAAAGTTGAAGCTCAACCGAAGGTGGACCTTGCAACATGACAATGACCCTCGGACCCTAAACATACCAGTAAATCCACCAAGGAATGGCTGAAAAGAAAGAAATGGAGGGTTCTGGAATGGCCAAGTCAAAGCCCGGATGTAAATCCCATCGAGATGTTGTGGGGGGATTTGAAACGAGCTGTGCATGCAAGAAACCCCTCAAACATCGCACAGCTGAAACAATTCTGCATGGAGGAGTGGGCAAAAATTTCTCCCAGCCGATGTCAGAGACTGGTAGACAGTTTTAGAAACGCCTACTTGAGGTTGTTTCTGCCAAAGGGGGCAATTCCACCTATTAGAGCCAAGGGTGTACTTACTTTTTCCACATGTGAAATTTGCATTTATGTTTATTTAAATTATACAATGGACTACAAAATGTAAATGTTTCATGATATTTGTTATATTATATCACCTTTATCTATCAATATTGTTGAAATGAAGATCAAATAGCTCTATGCTGAAATATGTTGAAAAAGTCAAAACTTTACATGGGGTGTACTTACTTTTTCACGTGACTGTATATTTTATACATATATACTAGCTTGACTCGGCGCGCTCTACGCGCCTCACCACACGTCGTTTGAGAGGAGTAGGCATCTTTGACCATGTCTGCTTTCTCAGGGAGTGAGGGATGGTGGGAATGGTGGGTGGGGGTTCGTGATGGTGGATTGGGGATTGTGGGGAAATGGTGGAGGGGGGATGGGGCGGATAGTGGGGGAGAGCGGCCAAAATTGTGCCTTCGGGGTCTTTGGGTATTCAGGGTATTGTTACGTGGTCCCCTCGGTGACTACCTGGTCTCGGTGACCCCCGGACCGTGAGAGGACCTTCGCCAGAAAGTAGTATTATATATGCGCTTTCGCAACGCAATCCCTATGAATTCCACCCACGAGAAACTGATGTTCAATGATATATTTCCAGGGTAAGGATATCATACAATTTCAATGATACAATCACGGATATTCCCCGAGCAATCAACAACAAACAACCCTCAACAATTCCCAATCCACAATCAATTCCCTATATGATTAAGATGGCCATCTCATATATGTGTGTCCACTTCTGTACTCACGACCCCCTTTTGGTCTCTGCCCCTCACAATGTCTCTGGGCCCCTCCTGACCAAGATGCTGGTCGGCGTCGCCGCACTCGGGCGGTTGAACGAACCCCGGGTGGACGTGTTTCCCCCGGGCAGGTATCGTACCAGGCACCGCGGCTGCAGCCCCTCGTGGCCACGCGAAGCGGGTACGGTAAAGCAAGCCAAAAGCCCCACGCCGCTTGCAAGGCGTGTTAGGCCCCAACGTGCGACCCGTACGCGTCTGTTTAGACGTTGCCGCGAACGGTGCCAGACGCGGGGTCGATGCACGGCCCCACGTCAACTTGACGTCTCCACCGGGTAGGTACACGTCCCGGTAACTCCTCTCGCCAGACGGGCTTCGGAACGCCGCTTTTCCACGCGGCGCAAGGTCGATCCCACCTTTCGTCGGAGCGGGGCGAGGAAGAAGAATACTCGTCGCTTTTCTTCCTCGTGTCTTTTTCTCCTCCGTTTCCGGTCACTTCCGTTTCCGGACACTTTTTCAGAAGGGCTCCTGACCCTCCAACCACAACAACCCTTAATCTACTACACAGGGATAAGCAAAGACCTGAATGGTAATTCACATACATTCACATAAATATGTAACACTCCCCCCCTTCAAGAAAGAAAGTTTGAACCCAGCGAAAACTTTCTTTGCCGGCCAATTTGGAGAAACAAACCAGATAACTCAACCCCCCCACATTATCAGTTCCCCCCGGGCACAGTTATCTATCTATAATTCCAGTAATCTCTGTGTGTATGTGTGTGTGTCTGTGTGTGTGTGTGTTTGTCTGTGACCGCTGTTTCTCGACAACCACGGGTCCGATATACTTGAAACTTGCCAGGTATATTGCTGGGGACCCGAGGATGTGCCTTTTCAAGGTTTGAAATTAATCGGACAAGTGGTTCCCAAGGTATGGTCACCGTACTCGCAAGCCGTTCGCTTTGGCTTTGCGAATGGACCAAACCATTTCATGTAAATAGAGGGGGGGGGGGGGGGTTCTACCGTACTCGCAAGCCGTTCGCTTTGGCTTTGCGAATGGACCAAACCATTTCATGTAAATAGAGGGGGGGGTTCTGTGGCCGTTACTGCCACGTGGTTTCAAAGTTTTTTTTTGTTGTTGTTGTTTGCACGCATGTTTTTTTGCACCCACGTACGGGCACGCCCTAGTCACTTAAAAATAAAGCAACCAAAATTTCACCACCACCCCTCCAGATTACTCACTCTGGACTAAGCACCAGCAACGACATTGTCCCTGCCAAATCAAACTCCATCTCATGACCCTCTGACTTTGACCGTCAGTTTCTTGTGAATGAAGGTTAAGGGGTTGACCAAAGATCCAAAGTTAAGCCACTCGATAGCACTTTTTCCGGGAGGCCAAGCCGAGTATTCACTACATGGATGCCTTTAGGAACGTGGAGTTCACGGTTAGTCCGTGCAGGAAAGTTCTCTACATGGGCGCCTTGAGGAATGTGGAGTTCACGGTTAGTCCGTGCATGAAAGTTCACTACATGGACGCCTTTAGGAATGGCGTTCACGGTTAATCCGTGTAGGAATCTTGGCTCGGCGGCTTCGCCGCATTCAGTGCTTCAACTTCTCACAACTTCCCTAATAATTATGGTGGGACCACTTGTCCCTGTAGTCCCATGAATAGCGGTCTCCTTCTCGGCCACTACTTTGACAATCCTTCCTTCGGGAGCTGCTGTAACTCAGGGAGCCTCCATAATAATATTGATTGCGGCCACCACCAAAACTACCGCCCAGTTGTCCTCTCCTGTAGACCTCTCGACGCCTACGAAATGCCTTCCCTACTGTTATGGTCCGACCCTCCAAATCCTTGCCATTCCAATTCTTCTCTGCCTCTCTGGCGTCTTTTGTGCTGGCAAACGTGACAAAGCCGAACCCTCTTGACTGTTGCGTTTCCCTGTCTCTTACCAACCGCACCTCCACCAGCGGCCCATATCTGTTGAAGACAGAGGTCAGAACTTCTTCCTCTGTTTTGAAGTTCAGTCCCCCTACAAATAACTTGGCACTTTTGTCGCCATCCCGAGCTGGTGTGGTGTTATTTTCCCTGCTGGGCTCTTTACCAACCCTCAGGTTACCATAAACTTGACCCCCGGCCAAATCATTCCCGATAACCACAGAGACACCCTCTACAGGAAGCGTGGCTTGTAAACCGACGGTGACCGGTCCTGACACCAAATCGGACTCCAAATGGATGACCTGAAGTGGAGCACTAACACCGCCCCCGATCCCCTGTAAACGAACACTATTCCCCGTTGCCGTCTCCTCGGACCATGGCAAAATGCCTTCAAGCATTAAAGATTGATGTGCCCCTGTGTCCCTCAATATCCTAACCGGTCTCCGGTTAGTCGAGGCTCCATCCCGTGACACAAACCCCTCTGAAATAAATGGTTGGTAACCCTTTTGATGGCGATTTCTCACAATGGCCATTGCATTTGGAGTCGTAATAGTCGGACTCCGCTCTGGGTCTTCCCTGTTCATGCGGTAACAACTGGACATCAAGTGTCCAGGTTTCTTGCAAAAAGCGCAAGTAGGCCCGGAGGAAAAACTCGTGGTCTGCCTCGGGCCCCCCGAACTATAAGTTTGTCTTGGGCCCGCATCCCTTTGATTTCGAACAGGTGGGGTATCATAGTTGTCCCCATAATCATCTCGAGGCCGCCGCCAGGTAAGGTCGTTCTCCGCACCGGGTGTTCCATAACTCCCCTGCTGAAGTCTAGGCGAGGAGTTAGGTTTGTGGACCCCTATTCGGTGGGTTAAGGCATAATCATCCGCCATGGTGGCTGCATCCCACAACTTTGGTACTTTCTTTTCCTGCAGGTACACTTTGATGTCCTCGTGGACACACTGCTGGAATTCCTCCACCAGGATCAAGTCACGCAATGTTTCGAAGTCTTTCCCGACTCCTTTTGACTCACACCACCGATCAAACATGTTTTCTTTCACTCTGGCAAACTCCACATGGGTCTCACTCTCCCTCTTCCTGGCATTCCTGAATTTTTGCCTGTAAGCTTCCGGAACCAACTCATAGGCTTTGAGGATGTGCTTCTTCAGTACCTCATAATCTGCACATTGGTCCATTGGTAGCGCCGAATAAATTTCCTGACCTTTCCCCACCAGCACACTTTGCACGAGTATGGTCCAGGCCTCCTCCGGCCAGTTTAATTGTCGAGCCACTTTCTCAAAGTGTGGAAAAAATTTCGCGACTTCCTTTTCACTGAACGGTGGAACCAGCCTCACATGTCTGCCCACATCCCAGGTTTTCTGGTTAGGTGTCGACCCCGTCAGCAAGGGTGGTGCCTCTCCCCGTTCTCTCATTAACTCCAGCTCCTTGAATTTGATTTCTTGCTGAAGCTCCATGTCACGTTCCTTTAATTCCCTTTCCGCTTTTCTCTCTGCTTCGAGGTCCCTTGCAGCTCTCCTCTCCTCTGCTTTTCTCCCTTCTAACCTTTCCTGGAGTTCTCGTTCCACTCTCCTTTCCTCTGCTTGCTTCTCTTCTCTCCTCGCTTCTGCTTTCCTTTCTTCTTCTTTTAACCTTTCCTGGAGTTCTCGTTCCACTCTCCTTTCCTCTGCTTGCTTCTCTTCTCTCCTCGCTTCTGCTTTCCTTTCTTCTTCTTTTAACCTTTCCTGGAGTTCTCGTTCCACTCTCCTTTCCTCTGCTTGTTTCTCTTCTCTCCTCTCTTCTGCTTTCCTTTCCTCTTCTGATCTTTCCTTTTCTGCTTTCCTTTCTTCTTCTGCTCTTTCCTTTTCTGCTTTCCTTTCTTCTTCTGCTCTTTCCTTTTCTGCTTTCCTTTCTTCTTCTGCTCTTTCCTTTTCTGCTTTCCTTTCTTCTGCTCTTTCCTTTTCTGCTTTCCTTTCTTCTTCTTTAATCCGTTCCTGGCTCCGTAATTGCAACTCCAGTTTCCGGAGCTCAACATCTTCTGGTTCTTCGGGTAGCCACTCCCAGGCTAACTCGTCCCATGTTCCTAATCCCACCATAGATTGTATCACCGTGGCCTGCAACTCTGCCTTCCTCAAATTAGTTCGGACCTCCAAGTTAAAATGTTTGGCCAATTTCAAGAGGTCCGACTTTAGTAACGCTCGGAACTGTGCCTCACTCGGTGTTCCCGCAAAGTTCTGTGCCACAAACGCCATGGTGACTATCGTTAACACCTGTTAACCTTCACCCAAGACTTTACCCCAATTTCCCCCAAAATTTTCCAATTAATACTTAATTAATAAATTTTAATTAATAAAAATATTATTTTATTATTTTATACAATTTTAGATCCCGGACGTAGACCCAATTGCGAAACCGCAAATCGTAATTTGGACGAGCCCCCAATTCTGTTACGTGGTCCCCTCGGTGACTACCTGGTCTCGGTGACCCCCGGACCGTGAGAGGACCTTCGCCAGAAAGTAGTATTATATATGCGCTTTCGCAACGCAATCCCTATGAATTCCACCCACGAGAAACTGATGTTCAATGATATATTTCCAGGGTAAGGATATCATACAATTTCAATGATACAATCACGGATATTCCCCGAGCAATCAACAACAAACAACCCTCAACAATTCCCAATCCACAATCAATTCCCTATATGATTAAGATGGCCATCTCATATATGTGTGTCCACTTCTGTACTCACGACCCCCTTTTGGTCTCTGCCCCTCACAATGTCTCTGGGCCCCTCCTGACCAAGATGCTGGTCGGCGTCGCCGCACTCGGGCGGTTGAACGAACCCCGGGTGGACGTGTTTCCCCCGGGCAGGTATCGTACCAGGCACCGCGGCTGCAGCCCCTCGTGGCCACGCGAAGCGGGTACGGTAAAGCAAGCCAAAAGCCCCACGCCGCTTGCAAGGCGTGTTAGGCCCCAACGTGCGACCCGTACGCGTCTGTTTAGACGTTGCCGCGAACGGTGCCAGACGCGGGGTCGATGCACGGCCCCACGTCAACTTGACGTCTCCACCGGGTAGGTACACGTCCCGGTAACTCCTCTCGCCAGACGGGCTTCGGAACGCCGCTTTTCCACGCGGCGCAAGGTCGATCCCACCTTTCGTCGGAGCGGGGCGAGGAAGAAGAATACTCGTCGCTTTTCTTCCTCGTGTCTTTTTCTCCTCCGTTTCCGGTCACTTCCGTTTCCGGACACTTTTTCAGAAGGGCTCCTGACCCTCCAACCACAACAACCCTTAATCTACTACACAGGGATAAGCAAAGACCTGAATGGTAATTCACATACATTCACATAAATATGTAACAGTATTTTGGGTCTTCAGGGGCTTTTGGGTCTTAAGGGTCTTTTGGGTTCCTCTGGGTCTTTAAGGGTCTTCTGGGTATTTAAGGGTCTTCTGGGTATTTAAGGGTCTTTTAGGTCTTCAGGATATTTTGGGTCCCCAGGGGCTTTTGGGTCTTCGGGGGCTTTTGGGTCTTCAGGGGTCGTGGTGGTCTTCAGGGTCTTGGGGGACTTAAATGGTCATCAGTGTAAATAAGCCCTTTGTTGTTTCAAAGTCTTCCCAGAGTCCCTCCACGGCTGAACCGACATTTACACATAGTACACACACAAGAGAAACCCAATACAACACCCCTTCAGCAGCCGTACTGGTTTCATCACTTATTGGCGAGTCATCAGCGACAGCATATACATAAAAGAGTACTATCGAGGTTCCCAAGCATGTACCATGCGAAAATGTCGAGCCATCAACATACTGTAGCGGTTACCGCTGGGTGTACACAATCGCCTTGCACCTGCCAGGACGCGGCCAGGGCGCAATCGCCATGCCGGGCTCGTCCGGACGGGCCCAGACTCGCCTCTCCCGGGCATGCCTGGACTCGCTGTTCCCGGGCACGCCCGGTCTCGTCTTTCCCGGGCATGCCCGCTCTCGCCTTTCCAGGGCTCGCCCAGAACGCCCGGGCATGCCCGCTATCGCCTTTTCAGGGCTCGCCCAGAGCGCCCGGGCACGCCCAGCCTCGCCTTTCCAAGGCTCGCCCAGGATGCCCGGGCAGGTCCAGACTCGCCTTTCTAGGACTCGCCCTTGACACCCGGGCATGCCCGGACTCGCTGTTCCCGGGCTCGCCCGAACTTCCCGGGCACGCCCGGTCTCGTCTTTCCCGGGCATGCCCGCTCTCGCCTTTCCAGGGCTCGCCCAGGACGCCCGGGCATGCCCGCTCTCGCCTTTCCAGGGCTCGCCCAGAGCGCCCGGGCACGCCCAGCCTCGCCTTTCCAAGGCTCGCCCAGGATGCCCGGGCAGGTCCAGACTCGCCTTTCTAGGACTCGCCCTTGACACCCGGGCATGCCCGGTCTCGCTTTTCCCGGGCAAACGCTCCGGCATAAATGTGTATATATATTGCTGCCCGATAAACGGGCTTTTCAGAGTACCCGAGTTTGATACGTGCAATAAAGCAACTCGGACGAATTTCCGTCTTTGGTCGCGTCAATCCTTTCGACTCGCGTTGGAGCACAGCTCCTTCAATACAAAAAAAAAAAAAAGATCCACCCGCATCTCTCACATGCCAATGGAGGGATTAACCAATCAGCTCTCCCCTAATCAATTACCCCTAGTACTCTGAATGTAGCTCTACTTGTATTCGATTTATTTATATTTTATACATACAAATGTATGGCAAGTCCTTTATGTACATTAGCATAAAGTCTAACATCATTTTCAAATCTCCAAATCGTTAATTCAAAACCAGATGAAATTGAACTCTTGTCACAAAATGGAATTTACCCTTATGACTATATGGATGCTTTCAAAAGATTTCATGAAACAAAATTACCATCAAAAGAAAACTTTTACATTGGGTAAAGTAAAACACATATAAAATATCTGGGAAAATTTCAACCTCAATGATATTGGTAAATTTCACCCTTCACATCTCAAAACACAAGTTATATTATTGGTTACTTCTCAAAACATAAACATAAGTTATGAGGTATTTGAAGCATTCAGACAGGTTTGTTATGATAAATATTCATATGGGTTAGACCGAGTGTATTATTATACATGTCGTGGGTTAGCTTCGAGTGCTCGGTTTAAAATGGCAAAACAACCATCACACTTTGCTGATGGCTTTAATCAGAAGACAGCTTGTTGTACTTCACAAACATTCTGCTCTATTCGCCCTATAATTTGCCCGAGGTCATCTTCCATTTGCTTGGAAGACAGATAACATCACCTTTACCAGCCAACCTTGCTGTATATTTATGGCGCTAGCAAAAATCACTTCCACTTCGCTGTGAAGCTCAGTGTTGGGTGTGTTGGTTTGAACCTCTGCTTAAAATGAGTTAAATGAAATATTTTTAAAATTTCAAATTATTCTCACTCAGATTTCAACATCACAGTAATGCATACTAATTATTTAGTTGTTTAAATTTTCTTGAAGATGATGATTTTTACCCTCGCCAGAGGAGAGGGTATTGCATTTGAGTCCGTTTGTCTGTCCGTTTGTCTGTCTGTTTGTTTGTTTGTCCGCACAGAATAAATATGATTTTCTCTACAACCGTTGTTCCGATTGCCAGGAAATTTTCACCATAGGTGCAACTCCACCTGTATAATTTTTTAATGATAATCATGACGTCATAGGTCACGTGGTTCGGCCGTCATCTCAGAAAAACATTGCACCTCTATATCTCCGAAAGCGCTGAATAGAAAAAAATTGAGACATGGCTCATGGTAAAGAACTCTCCATGGGGAGAATAAAATATGTTAATGTTGATAATTAAAAAAAAAAAAAAAATTTTGTCTGGTTGATTTGTTTGTGAAATAAATGTTAGCTTTCACGAGCCTCGATTCAGTATACAAAAAAAAAATTTGTCTGGTTGATTTGTTTGTGAAATAAATGTTAGCTTTCACGAGCCTCGATTCAGTATACAAAAAAAAAATTTGTCTGGTTGATTTGTTTGTGAAATAAATGTTAGCTCTTTCACGAGCCTCGATTCAGAATACAAAAAAAAAAGTCAGGTGCCTCCATTATGACGTCATAATTCGACAAGTAAAAAACTTCATCCTATCAAGATGAAATTTCCTGAGCGTCATGTAGGCATAAATTGGTGGAGAAAAAAATAATGATGACGTCATCAGTCACGTGATTCGGCCGCCATCTTGGAAAAACCGAAAAACTTTGTACCTCTATATCTCCGAAAGCACTGAATAGAAAAAAAATTGAGACATGGCTCATTGTAAAGAACTATCCATGGGGAATAAAATATGTTAATGATGATGTCATAGGTGCCTCCATTATGACGTCATAATTCGACAAGTACAAAACTTCATCCGATCAAGATGAAATTTCTTGAGCATAATCGAGGAATAAATTAGTTTAGAAAAAAAACATGACGTCATCAGTCATGTGGTTCGGCCGCCATATTTGTTTTAACACAAAAGCCTTAAAAACCACTGAAAATACATCCTGGCAAGGGTTTTCAATCTCTGATTGCTCTTTCTTGTTTTATATACATAAGTTTTGTTTGTGCAATAATGAATATTATCCATTTGCTTTCCCTATTATCCATTTTCCTGTCTGGTTAAATTTATTATATTCTTGTTTTATAACAAGACCAGGACTGGCACCAAGGCAGTAGACCCATTCCTGGTGCTCATCGCATCAATGATCTTTCCATTCCTATGGAAAATCCTCCTTCACGCTTTTCTGATGTCTCCACCATCTGGCATAGCATCTCCCATCTTTCAGATAGGCAGGCGGCAGCCTCTTCCCTATCTGCAGACCTTGATCAAGTCAGGAGCTACGATACTTGGAATGTCCTTCAAGCCTAACAAATCTCACACTCTAACGCTGTCTCTCGGAAAGAACCGTCTGACAAACCCTCCCAACTTCCTCCTTAACAAACATTTTGAAGAAGTTCAGTCACAAGAACAATTGGGGCTTACTATCAGCCAGGATTCTTCTTGGGCAAATCGTATATCAAATTTGGACTCTGAAGAAAACTGTCGACTGGGCATCCTCCATCGTGCAAAGACTTTCCTTGGCATTTTTTTTTACATTAATCAGCTTGCAAGGGCTTCATCCGTAGTTTGATGGAGCACTGCTCTCCTCTTTGGGCTAACGCTCCTGCCTCACAGCCTGCACTCTTTGATGCCACGGGAACCATGTCCCCAAAAATCATTGAAATCTCCCGCTTTGAGTCTCTCTGGGCCTGTTTTGAGTTTTTGACGTTGAGTCTCTGGCCTTCTCTTCTACTGCCTCTTATCTGGTCTTGCACCCTCTGCCATTCCCTTGATCTGCAACTACACCCCCGCCCTCCCTTCCCCTGCCACCATTTACCCAGATTTTAGCAGGGCACACGCAGTTTGTTAATAACCCTTTTCTGGAGAAACTCCCAAAATCCAAGCTCAATGCTCACCTCCACTCATTTGTTGCTTGCAAAAATCGAAGATTTAAAAACTATATTGGTTTGTTGTGTGCGTTATTCTGCTTGTTTGTTACTTGCGGAATTCGAAGATTTTTCAAATATGCGTTATGCGTTGGTCTTGTGCGTTATTCTGTCTGTTTGTCTGTCTGTCTGTCTGTGTTTGTCTGTTTATATGTCAATCACCAACAGGCCACAATTTTAAACCGATCTTTACGAATTTCTCCAAATGTTAAAATTGGCCAGAAGGAAGAAGCCTATTGATTTTGAGGTTAAATGATCAACATAGGCCAAAGGTCAACAACATAGGTGCAATTTCTAAAGTCCTCAATTTTCATCTGATTGACTTGAAATTTGAACCGGATTTGCATATCGGGTCACTCAATTCAACCACCCATTATTTTTGAGGTCAACATAGGCCAAAGGTCAACAACTTATTTTAAGGCAAGTATCGTGCTGTGCATGACATATTTCTTGTTTCTCTTTTCTCCTGCCTGTGGAACCAAATTCCTCAGTCTCTTCAATCCCATTATTTCTTGCAGGACTTCAAATGACTGTTCACTCAGGTCATCCGCCATCCAACCTGATGGCCTTTTCTACCCTAATTAACCCTCCCCAAACCCACTCCTTATTTTCCAGGTTATTGTGTCCCCTCCCCCTTTCTTTCACCCTCTTTTAAATTATTTTATTCAATTTCTGTGTCATCCCATATTTGTCTCTTCTTCTTGCTGTATTTGAATTGTATCCCCATTGACTGTCTTTGTCTTTCCCTTGCGGTCCCCATGTGCCGTCTTTGTCTTTCCCTCGCGGTCCCCATGTGCTGTCTTTGTCTTTCCCTCGTGGTCCCCCTGTACTGTCTTTGTCTTTCCCTCGCGGTCCCCATGTGCTGTCTTTGTCTTTCCCTCGTGGTCCCCATGTGCTGTCTTTCCCTCGCGGTTGTCAGCTCTTTCACGAGCCTCGATTCAGTATAGAAAAAAAAAAAAAAAAAAAAACCCCAGCTTATTCACCCTGTGTGTCCCCTTCCCCTCCTCTTTTATGTCATTCTTCTACATGCCCATTCGGTCTCAAAGTGCCCCTTATGTTGTATCTCTCTACTTTGCATGTCACTTCGACCTCCAAAATCTAATCGGCTTGTTTTTGTGACATACACGCATCATCCGCTTTTGGTGCCTGGCGCAACCATCCTATCCATGGACCACAAACGGATTTCAAGAGGCAGATGAGACATCTTCTTTGTCAGCCTTCTCATTGCCAGAGGATGCACCTCTTTTCTAGAGTACATTTTTGACCTATGCTGAAGAGTGTTTCTGTTGTAGTTTGAAATGGCAGCAAGTCAGACAGGATGGTGCAAGTGGAGCACGCTTTCATGTGAGTTGTCCGGCCTGTGTTCAATGCCCGACCTGACTGTAAACTTTTGGATTGGTACTCTTTAGGTAGGGCATTGCATCGCAAAGTGTGCTGTCTCTCAATTGTATGTTAAGCTGCGTTTTCTGTCTGATAGCGTTAGTTGGTGAATGCATAAGATCCAGTAGTGTCTTTACTGAAGAGTAGGCCAGATATCTCAGGCACCATGGCAAAATTCCAAATTCCAGCAATCTTCAATCAAACGTCAGGCCTGGCCAGCTCGTTCTTACCAGACTTGTAGCGCAAATTTTCACCGGCTGCCCCTCGATAAAAGGTGGGCATAATTGGAGCCATTAAAAGTATTAGTTTGAAATGTAATGCCATCACTACAATAGGTGAGGGAAAATTGTGAAAAATAATATTTGTAGAAGGAAGAAAGGGAAGTTGAGAGAAAGGACAGATAAGGTGTGGGAGGAGCAGGAAAAACTGAGAAAGAAGACAGGTTGGGAGAAGGAGTAAAGCAAAAGAAAGGGATAAGTGTAGGCTGACTTAAAGTGCACATACTGGGGAAGGAAAGGTATCATACATTCAAACAGACAATGGCCGCAAAACGTCTTTGCCATCAGTGACATGTTTTTGTGATACCTCCTGACCTCTTGTATGAGACACTAAATTTCTGTTCCATTAATTATCTTACAAGTAAAACATTTTAGATTAAAACCCTTCTCATTTGAAAAAAAAACAAAAAAAAACAGTTAAAGCTATTTATTTTATGAATTCTGGCCACACATAAAATGAATAACTCTTCTACTTCATCTCCTCCTTTATGAAGCTATAATTCTGCATTCATAGCAGACTTGGCTCCACACATGCTGTATATAAATGGTTTTCCTATTGCGTCGGACAGAGGAACATGCTAAAGGAAGCGTTTCATGTTACAACTCATTTCTGTTTATTCATCCATGAAATGAATGGCCAATTGCCTCTCTGAAGCACGACGTAAATGGATGGAAGTGACATTTTGCATTCAATCCTTCTTGCAAACGATCACATCTCTCGAAAAGGCTTTTTTGAAAACGCTATCTTTCAAACCAAACACTTGAGACTCAAACCTCCCTCTGTAACGACTAAATCAAAAGTTGTATGTACTTTACAAATCAATCATAGGGGTGATCAATTTATTTATGAAGTTATTGTTAATTATTATTAACGAACAGGTATGGGTAATGAATAGTTTTACAGTTAATAGAAGGGAAAATACTGTTAAAAATATGCATTCATATATATACATATATCTGTGCAGTGTCTGTGTTGTGTTGTGTTATGCTGTGTTGTCACTGAACTACTCCCTCAAACTTTTGTGAAATCGTCCCAAACTTCTGGTATGCGGAAAAAATTTCCAATTTTTTTTTGGGTGGGGGGGGAAAAAAAATTTTCAACTTAAGTTTTCAACTTCAATTGTTTGTAAAATGTGATATTACGTCTATTACAAATACATTTGTGCATTACAATTGTTTGAATTCTGATTGGTGTAAACCATGACAAAACAGCAACTCAGTTAGTCATTTATCCATACTGTATATATACATACACATACAGTCACGTGAAAAAGTAAGTACACCCCATGTAAAGATTTGACTTTTTCAACATATTTCAACATACAGCTATTTGATCTTCAATTCAACAATATTGATAAATAAAGGTGATATAACATAACAAATATCATGAAACATTTACATTTTGTAGTCCATTGTATAATTTTAAAAAACATAAATGCAAATTTCACATGTGGAAAAAGTAAGTACACCCTTGGCTCTAATAGGTGGTATTGCCCCCTTTGGCAGAAACAACCTCAAGTAGGCGTTTCTTATAACTGTCTACCAGTCTCTGACATCGACTGGGAGAAATTTTTGCCCAATCCTCCATGCAGAATTATTTCAGCTGTGCGATGTTTGAGGGGTTTCTTGCATGCACAGCTCGTTTCAAATCCCCCCACAACATCTCGATGGGATTTACATCCGGGCTTTGACTTGGCCATTCCAGAACCCTCCATTTCTTTCTTTTCAGCCATTCCTTGGTGGATTTACTGGTATGTTTAGGGTCATTGTCATGTTGCAAGGTCCACCTTCGGTTGAGCTTCAATTTTCTGACAGATGGCCTCACATTATCCTCAAGCACCCTCTGGTACAATGAAGAATTCATAGTGGATTCTATGACGGTGAGCTGCCCAGGCCCTGATGCAGCAAAGCTGTCCCAAACCATAATATTTCCACCACCATGCTTTGCAGTTGGTATCAGGTTCTTGTGGTCAAATGCTGTCTGGTTTTCGCCAAACTTGTCTTCTGGTACTGTGGCCAAATAGCTCTACCTTTGACTCATCTGTCCAGAGCACATTGTTCCAGAAGTGCTGGTCTTTGCCAAGGTGTTCATTGGCAAACTTTAGTCTTGCCCTGATGTTCTTTCTGGACAGCAAAGGTTTCCTCCTGGCACACCTCCCATGTAGATCAAATTTGTGCAACCTCTTTCTAATGGTAGACTCGTGCACTTTGACATCAGCAGTGGCAAGAGCTACCTGTAGGTCCCGTGATGACATTCTGGGGTTCTTGGAGACTTCTTTCAGCATCTTGCGGTCTGCTCTCGGGCTGAACTTGCTGGGGCGGCCTGGCCTGAACAAGTTGGCAGTTGTTTGGAATCTTCTCCACTTGTAGATGATCTTCTGGACAGTCGAATGATCGATTTCAAATTGTTTGGAGATTTTTAAATCCCTTCCCAGACTCGTAGGAATCTATAACCTTCTTTCTGAAGGCCTCAGAGAGCTCTTTTGATCTAGGCATGGTGATGCCACACACTTAAACAACAAAGAGCAAACCAAACTAAATGTCTGAGGTTTAAATAAGACAGTTTCCTCCAAGATGCTCTCAAACGATGTTCTAATCATTTGCAGCTGAGCTGGTGCACCTGATTCTAATTTGAGGTATTTGAAGTAGTGATAAATGTCGGGGTGTACTTACTTTTTCCACATGCGAAATTTGCATTTATGTTTATTTAAATTATACAATGGACTACAAAATGTAAATGTTTCATGATATTTGTTATATTATATCACCTTTATCTATCAATATTGTTGAAATGAAGATCAAATAGCAGTATGTTGAAATATGTTGAAAAAGTCAAAACTTTACATGGGGTGTACTTACTTTTTCACGTGACTGTAGGCCACACACACATCTGTCACTTGACTCCACCTACCATAGCACCGAGACAAAATTATATGGCCGCCATCTTTGTTTTCTGGTGGGCCTAACACATTAGGCCTGTAGGCCTCTCCTGATTATATACTGCCCGGGTTTGTTGCGTCAGATTTCCTTTGGCTTAGTTTGGGTCGAGTGTTATGCACGATGAGGGATCCTGAAAAATATAATCACGTGTTGAATAAGAATAAGATTTAATGTCGCTAGTCAGAACGCATGGTACGTTAGAATGCTTGGTACGTCAGAACGCATGGTAGTCAAGCGTTACGTTACGCAAATTACTAGAACAAATGGCTTTGTTTGGATCGAGTGTTATTCATGATGAGGGACCCTGGAAAATGTAATCGTATGTCGAATGATAGGAAGGTTCAATCAAGTCCGTCAGAACACACAGTATTTCAGAACACGGGAATCAAGCGTTGTGTTATGCAAATTGCTAAAAAAAATAGCGTTACATAATTTTTTAACAGCCTATATTGGGGATAAGCAATCCGTGACCACATGACGAATGAGCTCGTTTTGATATACAGTAACTGTGGGGAGAGTGACTTGGATGAGAGGTGTCTAGTTAATCTTTTAATAGCACATTAAATATGTGTTTCCCAATCGTGTTGTTCATCTTTTTAAGAGTGATATAAATGCACGTTTCCCAATCGGCCCATGACCGGATTTTGTCGCAAGTTGTTACCATGATGCGGTCATTCGTGTTCTTTTGCGTGAACGAAGTTGTGGCATATATTTTTTTTTACAAATTAACGTTTTGCATTTCCGACTTTGTTTTTGAGATGTTGTTCATTTTAAATTGTTTTTATGCAAGCATAATGGATTTTTTTTTTCTTCGATGCTAACAGTTTTCTTTACGGGATCCGTAAAATTATCACATTACAGGTCATTGTGTTTCATCATTTTTGTAGTTTTTTGTAATTTTTAATACTTGAATGTATCCATTAGTTCAGAAATGTTTATAGATAGATTGTTCATTTTTTTCCAATCTGTGGACATACTCTAACTTTATTGAAAATTCGAATATTCTATAATGTAAAGTATATTTTATATATTTTTAAATTTGATACTCTTTCACTCTTCTAATGAGGATGATGTAGGTGAGCAAGAACAGACCAGAGGAAACATTTATTACCTTTATTTTGAACATTAACATGACCAGAGGTCAGAGGAAACATTTATTTTCTTTATATACAAACTGTCTAAAAATTTTTTTTCTCTCTCTTGCCAAGTCAATATTGGAAGAAACTTGAAGGGGAGTTGATTTCATAATATGAACACCCAGTGCAATTATTCTTTCTACATTAAATGCACTTCCTTCTGTTTTTTTTCATCAGCATCTCTATGAAATCTCGAATTCTTCATAAACATTACAATCAAAGAAATCTTGAAATTAACCCTTTGAGTACGGGATTTTTTTTTGATAATCCCGGGATCCCCAGCAACCTAAACAAATTTAAAAAAAAATCTTGAACCTCGATAAATTTGATAAAACGGGATTAATTTGGCATTTTGGTATGGGAATGCAACCACGTACTGCCGATCTATTTATAGGTATAGTCGATGACGTGTCGTAACGTCATCCATACACAAAACTTTTTCGCGGGTTGCGGCACTGGACGCCATCCGTACTCAAAGGGTTAAGCAATAAAATAAGGACCTGTTCTCAAATAAAGTGTTTCTTCTTTCCTCTCATTTTCTTCCATATTATATTTTACCGTTATATATTTTACTGCCACATCAATCTTAAAAGTGTTTAAGTCTTTTGAGCAGACATCACAATGAACCTTATTAGGAGGAGGAAGTATCCCGGTTTTATTTGGTGTTTGTGTGATTGTAAGCATATGTTGTAGTATTTTTTGTATACCAGGTCAAGGCTCGTGGAAGCGCTACAACACTGAACGGATCAGGATGCAACAGAACAAAAGAAACAATAGAAAGAGAAGGAAAACACCGACATAAGTATTGAAGGACAATAAAGGGGGAGATTTGGACAAATAAGGGAAGTGAGAAGGAAAGAGGGATAGGAGAGGATGCATGGGTGGACAAGATAGATTCAGAAGCAAACTCTCAGGAAGGAAAAAAATGTAAATTTGGAAGGTGGGATTCGGGGTGGGGGCAGTGTTTAATGGGGGGAGGTAGAAAAGATCGTGGTTTTGGATGGGGGATTATCATAGATAATGGCGAACAGCTGTCTTGAAGACCTGGAGGGAAGAATGAGATTGAATAAAATGTCGAAATTGATTCCACAGGCGGAAAAAAGTGGAACGATAGAGTAGAGGTGAGCAGTGATTCTGCATTTTGAAGTCCTTATTACAGACATCACAATGATGTCTGTAATAGAGACATCAGATTACAGGTATCACATTACAGGTATCATTACAGACATTACAGACCACAATATTACAGATATCACAATAATGTCTGTAATAAGGTCCTCATTATATTTGAAGTTATTACAGATATCACAATGAGTTGATATAGAGAATGATATTCACCATATTTATACAGAGAAAGATTCCGTTAAATTATTTTGGATGAGTTTTTCACTCTATTTAAAGAGGACAAATCTTCAACCCTTCATACTACCCCTCAATATTTAAAATTATATTAGAAATTAGAATCCAGTAATTATTGGCAAAAGCCTCTTAAAAACAGAATGCTATTGTTAAGCGCCTTAGAAACTGATAATTATTGGCAAAGTGTCTCAGAAGTGCTTTGCCCAAAAACCCCATAATCATACTACTTGGATCACACCGGTGTAGTCTTGGTATTGCTGACTCTCAATTTTCTACGCCTTGCGGAGCCTTTCTCTATAAACACTAGCGAATTAACCCGGTGAAAAAGGCATTGAGTAAAAACAGAATACACACCAAGTTTTTGATGTTGACATGTTACTGATCCAAGCATACAAGAGAGTTGTGCTTGGAAGGAGGTAAAACTTCTTCCTGACAGTGAGGAGGTCAAGTGATGCTGCAGTTTTAAATTAGAACAGCCAAACTCTCTTGACACATTTTGCAATTTCTCGATAAAACAGAGACTGGAAGATAAGTATAAGATTTTCATCTTTATTTTGATTTAAAGACTTGCTTGCGTGAAAGATGCTTTACATTTAACCATCTGTAATGGGTGAAATGTGAAATATTTAACCATTGTTCCAAAGTTGAAGAGGGCCGCAAGACAGTTTGAAATTGCTTTTCAAGAATGGCATGCAGTGTTCTATGATACAATGCCGACCTGTGAAGTATCAGTTTTTCTGGTTGGATCAGACATCAAATCCAACCGAGACAACGCAAATGTAAACATGTGACCACTGAATTATCATGTCGGATTGAGTAAGCATTAAGGGACAGTTGTTGGTGTTGGGCGCATGTTAAATCGGCATTATTTGTGAGTAAGGAGTTTTTTTATTGTTAACAAAGCCTCAATTGGTACCGAGAACGTGAGAGGGAAAGTGATTATATGAACCCTTGGAGGGTCTAAGCAAGGAAAGGGGAAGAAATGAAGATTGAATCAAGCTGTGAGTGCACTCTTGTGGAAAGTAATTCCTAGAGTAGCCACAGGGAGTAAGCGTTTGAGATCAGGAATTCTATCCACATTCTCTTGCTGACAGCCAGCATCTCGATGCAACCCCAATTAACCTATTAAATGATCTATATAATGAGTAATATGCAATGAACTGACATCATATTTGGAGGTTTATGTAATTAGAGACCTTTTGATTCAACCACTTGCCATTAACTGCAGGCTTGCATGCTTTATATCATAATTTATGGAACACAAGCTTTGTTTGACGATGATAAATCTGATCAGATTTCTTGGCATCTCCAGAGTTTTTAAGACATCGGAACGTGTTATTTTGTGCATGGTCTTCTTATTGATGACATGCACAACCGATAAAGGTTGGTAAATAGTTGCTGCTTGATACTGTAATTGCTTGCATGAAATTAACGAAATTTGCATTTACTTGTCTTATTAAGCAATCTAGATGTACGCATAATGTGCAAATTATGCGCACTCTATTCAGCAATACAGTGATCCCTGGTGTTGGGCTAGCGGCTAGGGTGCCGGCTTAGGATAAACCAAGGATCCTGGGTTCGAATCCCGGTCGATCGCTGAATTAACGCCAGGGGGGTTGACTCAGCCTGTCAGTAGCCTGTCATCCTTCCGAGGTCGGCTAATTGAGTACCAGTTCACTGGTAATTCCCTGTTTGTCGTTAAAGGCGGCAAAAAGGGTTGGCGTCAGGAAGGGCATCCGGCCGTAAAACATTGCTTCAAATAGGGGACCGAAAAACAACAATCAACCACGGTTCCCGAAAAAGGCCAACCCCCGCTTTGCGGGGAAAAATGGCCTCTAAAGGTGGTTTAAAAAAAAAAAAATTTTATTCAGCAAACAATGAATGAAGGGGGAAGCAGCTCAGTAACCTTGGCAAGGAGTAAGACTGTGCAATGTGGCTACTTTTTGTTACTCAGCACTTTATTATGAATGGACATATTACAGACTTGGCATTTAATATGGAATATTTTTTTTGTGGGGGTGAACTTACTTTTCAAGATGTCTTAGAAACAAAAGTTCATTGGAATTATGTTGAAATTATTCTAGATTTTGTTAATGTGACCTTTAAAAGAAACAAAAACCACATTTGACATTTCCAAGCAAATAAATTGATCCTTGAAAGTGATGTAAACTGATATTGAACTCAATTCATGGACAGTACCGTGTTAAACTTCTGTACGTTTTCCAGAAGTATCTCTTTATTTTGCACATTAGCCAAAATTTTTTTAAACAAAAACAAAAGTTAAATTACGACTGGGATTACGGACAGTAAAATTACAGTTCAGTACTTCCTGTAACCCCCACGAGCATTCAGGAGAACACGTACATGCTGAGGCATGCTGTTCACGAGATTTGCCAAGGTTTGGACAGGAATCGCTTGCCATGCAGTTACAATAGCCTGCTGCAATTCACGCACAGAGGTCGGCTGCTGGTCCAAGTGGTCGATTTGACGCGTTAATTCTGCCCACAAGTTCTCTATCGGATTCATATCCGGGGACATGGAAGGCCACTCCATATGCTCTACACCACGGTCAGCAAGAAAGTGTTGGATCATGCGAGCACGATGAGGCTGTGCATTGTCATCTTGGAAGACAAAGTTTCCTCGAAAGGCTGCACGAGCAAATGGAAGCAATGTTTCTTCCAGAATGGCCCTGTACTTGAACTGGTTCAGGTTTCCATTCAGAACAACCAGGTCAGTTTTGCCCCCTGAATGAAAAGCAGCCCAAACGGTCACCCCACCACCTCCAGCTTGGACTCTTGGCACTATACAATCTTCGTTGTAGGCTTCATGCACTTGTCTGCGCACTCGGACACGACCATATTGACGATATACCAGAAATCTAGACTTTTCTAGAAATCTAGACTTTTTGCTCTTTCACGAGCCTCGATCTTGTATACAAAAAAAAAAAAAAAAAAAAAAAAAATCTAGACTCGTCACTGAAGATCACGTGATTCCAGTGTCCGGGCTGCCATTGACGGTGCTCTCTGGCCCACTGCAATCGGCGCTGGCGGTGTTGTCTGGTCAGGCGTGGCTTTCTCAAGGGACGCCTGGCACGATAGCCTGCTTGAACCAGTTGTTGGTTGACTGGCCTTCTGAATACAGGCACATTTGTCAGTTGCTGCCACTCAGCCCTAAGCCGATTAGCTGACTTGGTACGGCCATTGCGGACTAACCGGTGCAGCTGGCAATTATCCCTCCTTGTGGTTCTGCGGGGACGTCCTGGCCTCGGTATTGGAGTAGGGACACCCCTCTGAGCATTTCGTTTCAGGATCTTTGACACCTGACCTTGAGTGATGCCATACTGCCGAGCAATAGCACGCTCTTTCATGCTGTAATTTCGTAAAGCCACCACTCCATGACAAACAGCATTGTCGAGTTGACGGTCCATCTCCAGAGGAAGCGGCAATAACTTTTGGAGACGTGCAGCAGTTGTTTTCCACTAAAACAGAACGCAACAACCCTTGTATACCCGACTGTGAAGCCAATCATCAAATGCACCTGTCCGTACATTTTGCCACGCCACCTGTGATATAATCCTGTTGCTGACTTCTTGCTGTGACAGACAATCAGTGACATGGTTCTTTTAACAAATAAATCACCAAAGTGTAAAAGAAACTCACCAGATTGATATACTGAGTTAAGAAAGTAAACCCAAGTCAAGAAAAAAAAAATATTCCATATTAAATGCCAAGTCTGTATGTCTGTTGTGAAGCTGGAATGGGCTTTCGCCCAAAAGAAAGATTGGAAAGGCAAGGTTTCACATGGCCAAAAACAGACACATAAGAAACGAACACTCAAAAGCACAACACTGGTCAAAAAGAGTTTTATGATTGACTCCATAAGAAGGCAATATATTGTGATTGCATAGACCATAAGTTATTTAAGTTACATAAAAATAAGTTTCTTTTTTTTAAAAAATTTTTTATTGTATACAAGATCGAGGCTCGTGCAAGAGTGATCAATGATCAATGTGATCAATCGCATTGATCACAAAAAGACAAATTGCACATAAAACATATGATAAAGGGAGCGGGAGAAAACATGGGGGAGAGAGATGGAAGCACAACATTTGAGAGCAGGCACATCAGGAGATCTGTGGGAGGGACAGGGCTTGGGGGAGGAGGCATTGGAAGGGGGTGAGGATGTGGGAGAGATAAAAAAATAAACACATGGCCACTGCTAGGACTTCCAGGAAAGAAGTCGGTATTTCAGAAAAGTGGATCTGGGGTGAATTAATGGGGGCAGAAAATATCAAGGTTTTGGATGGGGGAAGATAAGATGGTGGTGAACAGCTGTTTTAAAGACCTGGAGGAAGGAGTGGGATTGAAGAGAGTGAGGGCGTTTGTTCCAGAGGCGGGAGTAAAGAGGAATGAAAGAGTAAAGAGGAATGAAAGAGTGAAGGTGAATAGAGAGTCTTGATTTTGGCAATTTCACCAGAAGAGGGTTGCTGGCAGATCTTCTGCGACCTGCAGGAATATTTGGGGGACAGAGCACAGACAGAGCTGGGGGAGCTAGGCCAGAGAGGAGTCGGAAGAAGACAGAAAGACCACCCACCTGCCTGCGGTGAGTGAGCCAAAGGCCCTCAAAGTTAGCTTCATCGCGGGAGATTCCAATAATTCTGAAAGCTTTGATTTCAACAGCGTGAAGTTGAGCTAGGTGTGAGGCAGGAGCACCGGCCCAGAGGGGAGAGCAGAATTCCATTGAGCTCTGGGTGAAAGCCTTGTATGTGGTGAGGAGCTCAGTTGTGCCAAGGAAGGACTTCACACGACGAAGGATGCCCAGTCAGCGACTGGCTTTGGAGGCCAGCTTGGAAATGTGGATTTCCCAGGAAAGATCATGGCAGACAGTGAGAACCAAAAGCTTGAGTGACAGAACTTCGTGGAGAGGATTGTTGAGAAAGTAGATGGGAGGGTTGTCCAGTCGGTCTTTTCGGAGAGACATAGTGAGAGTGTGAGATTTGTCAGGATTGAAAGACATGTTCTACTTGTTTGACCAGTATGATTTTGTCCAGGTCTGCAGAGAGTGAGGAGGCTGTGGACTGCCAGTCTGAGGGATGAGGTATGGAGCGGCAGAGAGTGGAGTCATCAGCAAAGAGAGAGGATTTTCCAGAGAGTCGGAGAGATCATTGATTAAGACCAGAAAAAGCACAGGGCCCAGAACACTGCCTTAGGGAACTCCAGCCTGGACAGGAAGGGGAGATCAGAGAAAACCATTCAGAGCCACACGTTGACTATGACCAGAGAGGAAGTCCGCAAGCCATGGAGATTTCCATGGATACCATAGGAGGAGAGTTTGGTGAGCAGAGCGGGGTGCTAGACCGTATCGAAGGCACGTGATATGTCAAGGGCGACAGCTCTAATTTCCTGTTTGGCATTAAGGACCTCCATCTATTGTTGAGACAGCAGAAGCAGCATGTCCAGAGTAGAGTGACCTGGTCTGAATACAAATTGATGATCCAAGATCAAGCCATTGGAGAAGAGGAAGGATTTGATGTTATAATCCATGATTGATTCCATGACCTTGCCGATTATTGGGAGCAGGCTGATTGGTCTGTCGTTGCAAGGATCTGTTTTTGCACTTTTTTGTGTAAAGCGGTAATGTTGGATGATTTCCAAGCAGATGGCAGATGAACTTGAGCAAAAGAGAGGGTGAAGATAATAGAGAGAGGGTGAGATAGAGTGGCAGAGTAGGATTTTAGGACAAGTGGGCTGATGCCGTCTGGTCCAGTTGCAGAATCAGAGTCGAGGCTTGACAAAAACTTCTCCACCTTGTCAGGCAAGAAGGACACAGAGTACAGGAGCAGCTGGGTACGACTGGGTCCGGTGGGTACAGAGAGAGATGGGTTCGTGACACAAGATTTTGAGGCAAACACAGAGTTGAGGCATTCGGCTTTTTCATTTTCGGTGTCAGCTGTTTAGCCATTTGAGGTAAGGGAGGGGATGGAGGGGGAACAAACACCAGAAACGGATTTGACCAGGCGCCACCGGGATTTGGAGGAGGGAGACAGGATTGAGAGTTCAGTCTTGAGAGTGGAGAGATATTGTTTCCTGGCTCTCCTGAGGGTAGACACACACTTGTTCCGAGCTTTGTGAAAGGAACTGAGATTACCTTCAGTTGGATTAGCCTTCCATGTGGTGAAGGCAAGTTGCTTCATGGCAAATGCCTCACTAAAGAATGTACCATGAACGGGAGGAAGGGTATGACAACTGAAGACGAGATGGGATAAATCTGTGCATAAATGAGACCAGTTTACTTTGGAAGAATTCCCAGGAAGAGTTGATGTCAGAGGCAGTAGAGATGGGGGACCAGTCCAGATAAATTATGGCTGCTTGAAGACCGTGCCAGTCAGCCTGAGTGAAATGCCAGACTCGTCGGCACTGAGGAGGCTCTCTGAGAATGGCCAGAGAGATGTCCGCTTTAACAAGGAAATGATCAGAAGAACTGATTAGAGCAGAAGAAGAGCAGCAGACATTTGCAGAGAAGTTCGTCATGACCAAGTCTAGAAGAGAAGAAGATAGATCCATTGACTGAGATCCGGGTTGGGAAATTGACAGATTGTGTCAGTCCCAGTGAGTCGCAGAAGTCCTTTGCTGAGGTGCCATGGCTGGTGTGAGAGGAAGACACACCCAGCCAGCTGGCATGATGACAGTTGAAGTCGCCACATATGAGGAAGAGAGAGTTGGGATGAGTGGATAGAAGTTGGTCCATGTTGTCAGACAGGGAGATGTAAATGGAGTCATCACTGTTTGGAGGACGGTACAGAACACAAGAACAAAAGGTGGAAGCGGAGAGGAAGCCGTAGCCAGAGGTATCCCTGGGGGTTGGGTGGAGAGAGGGCAGTGCAAGGAGAGTGAGGAAGAGAGTTTTTGATAAAGATAGCAACCCCACCACCAGGACGAGGCTCAGGTCTATCATACCGGAGGAGGGAGTAACCAGGAAGATATATTAAGGAATAAGAGACATCTTGAAGGAGGAAAGTTTCTGTTGAGCAGATTACGTCTTGTTTGTCAGAAGCAACCTGTATGGAGAGATCAATCAGGTTTGAGCGAAGGCCCCGGATGTTTGAGGTCCATACCATTAAGGAAGAGGGAGGGGGAGCATCGGGTACAGGCCAGGGGAGGGGAGGGGTAGGGTAAGATGAGGGGTGAGAGGGGGAGGTAGGGAGAGCTGTTGATAGTGTGTCGGAGATTGCAGAAGAGTTAGGAGAAAGCGAAGGATGAGGAGGACAAACGGTTTGATGGTGATGGGAAGAGGCACAGTGAGGTGTTGTTTGAGGGGGGGGGGGGGGCTGAGCAAAGTCGAAGGTTGGAGGAGGTGCAGGTACGTGATGGAAGGGAGAGGAAGTGGGGAGGAGGCAGCTTTGAGGTGGAGGGGGAGGGGGAAGAATTGGAGAAAAGTAGTAGGGGAGGAGATTAGAAGGGGAGGGGTGGGGGGGAGAATGTTTTAAAAGGGAGGGTTGAGGGGGAGGGGTGAGGGGAGAGTTTAGGAGGGTTAGGGTGAGGGGGAGAATTGAAAGGGAGGGTGAGGGGAGAGAATTGAAAGGGAGGGTTTAGGGGGAGTTTTGAAGGGGAGGGGTGAGGGGAGAGTTTAGGAGGGGTAGGGTGAGGGGGAGAATTGAAAGGGAGGGTGAGTGGAGAGAATTGAAAGGGAGGGGTGAGGAGTTTTGAAGGGGAGGGGTGAGGAGGGAGTTTGGAAAGTGGATGATTAATGAAAAACGAACATTTATTACAAACTGGGTTTATTGTGATTTTCAAGTCAGAGATCCGTTTGAAAACGATAGAGGAGGGGTGGAATGAAGGTGAGTTTAGAGAATGTAGAAAGGAAATGACTAAAAGAGATTTTGAATTTTAAATTGTAAGATTAAATTGATTGTAATTGATTGTAATTAAATTGATTAAAATTAATTAATTCATTTAATTGTAATTAAATTGATTGATTAAATTGATTGTAATTGTACGATTGTAATTGTAATTTTTAATTGTAAGAGAATTGAATTTTTTTTGAAATGGAATGATTTGATGAGGAAATTGAAAAAAGCCTTTTAAATAGGAGGAAAAACAGCGTGTTGTAAGAAACCACGAAATAAAACACTGCAGAGGAAAGTTTAAACATATTTAAACAAAACCGTGAAAAACAATCTGGGAAAAGTCCCTGAAGTGAGGGCGTGGATCAGAGAAAGGAGAAATGGTTAAATGAGATGGAGGAAAGGTGAGTATTGGCTGGAGATGGAAGGAAGAGGTGAAAGAAAAAGGGCGGGGCGAGACAAGAAGCACATGCCCGCGCTGAGAGAAGGAAATAATAATAATATTTTTTGTATTTAAAACGTTAGACAAAGGGTAGATGTACAGGGAAGTCAGGGGGAGAAGACAAAATCTAAGAAATAAGCAACAAAACAAAGGAAAGAATTTAAATAAATTCACAAAACACCGACGGGGGGAGGGAAGCCTCAAGTTTCCAGGCCGCACACGCAGTGGGAACAGAAAACAATTAATTATACACAAGTTTGCACAAACTGCAAACCAACACTAACTAGAAACACAGTAACACACACATAATAAAATAACGAGTGCAAATTTGACAAAGACACAAATGGGAAAATACTTAAACTTGGATGCAGTGCAGAGGTCGAAGTCACTTCCTTGCTCGAGGGACTGGAAGCGGAAGCCAGTATTGAACTATAATGTGAGAAGTGCCTGTTTGTGTGTTTTTTTTTTTTGGATACTTGGTCGAGGCTCGTCTAAGAGCTAACACAAAGAACATATAATAAAGGGAGTGGAAAACAAGAGGGAGAGAGAGAGGTAAGCACAACAACAGTGGAGAACAGGGACATCAGAAGATCTGTGGAAGGGAGAGGGCTGGGGTGGTGTACACGGATTAAACAAGATGGACACTACAAGGAATTTCAGGAAATAATACGAATTTGAAGGTGGGTTTGGGGCGGATTAATGGGGGTAGAAAAGATCAAGGCTTTGGAAGGGAGAAGATAAGAGATGATGGTGAACAGCTGTTTTAAACACCTCGGGGGAGGAGTGGGATTGAAGAGAGTGTGGGAGTTTGTTCATGAAGGAGTATGGTGAATACTTCACGAACAGAGTGGGGATACAACCACAACAACAACATGCATTTTAAGGCCATTTTCCCTGCTAGAGCGGGGGTTAGCCTTGCAGTCCCCATGACAATCTTCTCCATTTGCCCTATTTTCATACAGAGTGGGGATGGACAGGTGAAATTGACTAGATGAAGGAAGAGGGGAGTGAAGAGACAACACGTGGTCACATGCGGTGTGTGGTGAGGGCGAGTTTAAAAAAAAAAATATATATATTGTTACGTTTGTGGGGGGTAGTGATACCTTAGTGCAGGTAGAATGTATAGGTAAGTGCTTCGAATGTCGTGTAGAAACCTTGATGTAAATAAGTCAGCTCTGTGTGTTCGGATTAAGTGTATCTACATCCCCATCGGAGGAGTAAAAACCCTGGTGTTACCCATCCCATCGGAGGAGTGGTGTATGTTAATTAGCTCAGGGATTATGGGTAATTTATCCCCTGTGTGTCGATGCCTCTGTAAGTTATACCTTTGTTCCTTATGACAACACACTAGACACTAGCCAAAATCGCCCATTAAACTACACGAATCTCTCTTCTTCTATATATATAAAAGAAAGTTTTTGTTTGTTTGTTTGTTTGTCTGCACGTGCTAATCTCCTGAACGGTGAAAGATATGAGGAAACCTCTGAAACAAAAAATGTCGGGACAGGCCCCGGAAAGTGAAAGGTTGGGTGGCGAGGCCGGTTGAGGCCGCCTCGGCTGGGCTGGGCCCATTTCGCAATAAATCTTCTTCTTCTTTCAAAATTCTCTTGCAGTACAACTTATGCACTTAATTGGAATATGTGACTGATTGCAACACATGCTTTCAAAATTCTCTCTCGCGGGGCCCGACAGAAGAAAGAACAAGGAATTGTGGAGCACTAACTGATACTGGGTTCGCGTCAGACCTATGTTACAGAAGATTAAATTCATTCAAAAAGAACCCGGGCAATGCCGGGTGCATTCAGCTCGTTAATAATAAAAAGCTAACCGGAAATCAGGATGAAGCACTAGTGCTGATTACCCTGACTGGAAAGAGACACAGAACGGGCAAGGCCGAGGGCCGCGCCCGAAGAGCCATGATTGGGGGGGGAGGGGGGCGAATTTGATTGGCACAAGCCCGGGTAAGATGGGACTTGCTGATAGGAGCAGAGATGGACTACAAAGAGGTGGCACTCGCTGATTGGTGAAGCAGGCACGGATGACGTCAGAGCCTAAGTGATAAAAAAAACGCTCTGGTGGACATTTTCTCTCTCTTGTGCCTTGTCGTTCTGGAGGCCATAGCGAACGGTCGTTATTCCCTCTTGCGCTTTCTCGTACTGGACCTCGTACGAATGGTGGCACTTTGCTCTCTGGCTCAGGAATCTCATTGTGAATGGCCGTGTTCCGAGATCTTGCTAGTGGCTGTGAAGAGGCAGAGCTGCAGAACGAAGAGCTGCGGTTCGCGTGCAGAGTTTGTGAGAACGGACACGGCCTGCTTGTGTTGCGCACGGACCGCAGACAAAGGCCTGCGCCGCGCCGGAGGGCATGCTGAGGCCTGGTTCTGAGGCCAACGAGCGTGCGGTTCCTGCCAATGCCCCGGACAATTTCCACGATTACTGACGAGACCCCACCGGCCAAGTTGAGTTAAATGCACAGACGCATATTTATTTTCAGTTATTTTCCCCTTTCGTCTGTCTTTGGGTCTATTTGTGGGGACGTCCCGTTTAGGAATTTAGTTTATCGCTCATTTTCTTTGTACCGGCATTTTATTAAATAAACCTGTTTACTTTGGTACATTTAAATTCCGTTTCGTGCGAGTTTATTTATTACAGGTTCGAGGGCTGCCGGTGGGATTTGTGAAGGCAAGCTCCACTTTCCCCCCTCCCTCTTGCTCCCCCCACGCATATTCTCCACTGTATTTTTGATTGAATGCCTCAGAGTAACAGCTTGTTCGGCTATCCATTCCTTGGAAAGATTTTAATTACCAGGAACGCGATAATATTTTATATTTAAGACATTAAACATCGAGTATATACTCGTAGTTGGAAGGAATTGAGGGAAGAGTAAGGGAATAGTGGTGAAGATAAAGGGACTGAAGGTAGTAGAGATTAAAGACAAGTAGAAATGATTCGGTAGGTCTCAAATAACAACGAGGGAACGAATAGGCCTCAATTAACCAGGTATGAAAATTTCGACAAATACTCACAAATTGGCATACATTTAGAAACAAAACCGAACTAGAAGCACACAGTAAACACAGAGACAACAAAATAAACAGTAAAAACTCGACAACCCGACCAGGCAAACTTATCTTTAAGGACATCGGCAGAGTCGAAAATTGGCCCGACCGAAGCGCAAGGAATTGGAACCAGAAGAGCTAAGCAGAGCAAATTTGTTACTTGCAAAATCGAAGAATTGGTTGGTCTGGTCTGTTATTATTCACCTACTAGTTTCATCAGAAAGGACTAAAGGTTTGCACTCCGTCTGACTTGCCATCTGTCATTCGGTCTGTCCCACCTGTAGTTTTCCAGACTTTTTTTTCCATACCTGTTAACATATTCAACTGAAACTTGGTATATGGCTTTATTATGATACTTTTCAGAACAAGTTTGATTTGGGGGAGTTTCGCCAATTTTTCATGGAGTTATTCCCTTTTTGGACTTAGAAAATATCACTTATTAAGCAGTTTTCCAGACTTTTTCACCCTATTCTTTAACATATTGAACTGAAACTTGGTACATAGATTTATTCTGATAAGTTACAGAAACTGCAACTTATTCTGTAGCTTTGCATACCGAAAACAAATTGGCCTACTGTATAGGGCTTACAGTTTTAGAGTACTTGGAACAAGAACATTCATTGGAACCAGTAGGGGACATGCATTGCAAAGCAAATCTCTCTCTCTCTCTTGTTCTATCTGTTTGTATGTCAATTGCTTACATGTCACATTTTAATTCTGATTCTGAAACTTTACCACCTGCTAGAGGTAGTGACAAGCTGGAAGTCTGTTATTTGGAGGCCAATAGGTCAAAAGGTCAAAGTCACACAAATCGTCGATTTTCAACCTATTCACTTGATGTGTGTGTGTGTGTGTGTGTGTGTGTGTGTGTGTGTGTGTGTGTGTGTGTGTGTGTGTGTGTGTGTGTGTGTGTGTGTGTGTGTGTGTGTGTGTGTGTGTATATACACGATATGACCAAAGGTATGTGGACACCCCTTCTAATTAGAGAATTTGGCCGTTTCCGTCACACCTATTGCTGACAGGTATACAGTCACGTGAAAAAGTAAGTACACCCCATGTAAAGTTTTGACTTTTTCAACATATTTCAACATACAGCTATTTGATCTTCATTTCAACAATATTGACAGAGAAAGGTGATATAATATAACAAATATCATGAAACATTTACATTTTGTAGTCCATTGTATAATTTAAATAAGCATAAATGCAAATTTCGCATGTGGAAAAAGTAAGTACACCCTTGGCTCTAATAGGTGGTATTGCCCCCTTTGGCAGAAACAACCTCAAGTAGGCATTTCTTATAACTGTCTACCAGTCTCTGGCATCGACTGGGAGAAATTTTTGCCCACTCCTCCGTGCAGAATTCTTTCAGCTGTGCGGTGTTTGAGGGGTTTCTTGCATGCACAGCTCGTTTCAAATTCCCCCACAACATCTCGATGGGATTTAGATCCGGGCTTTGACTTATCCATTCCAGAACTCTCCATTTCTTTCTTTTCAGCCATTCCTTGGTGGATTTACTGGTATGTTTCGGGTCATTGTCATGTTGCAAGGTCCACCTTCGGTTGAGCTTCAACTTTCCGACAGATGGCCTCACATTATCCTCAAGCACCCTCTGGTACAATGAAGAATTCATCGTGGATTCTATGATGGTGAGCTGCCCAGGCCCTGATGCAGCAAAGCTGCCCCAAACCATAATATTTCCACCACCATGCTTTACAGTTGATATCAGGTTGTTGTGGTCAAATGCTGTGTTTGGTTTTCGCCAAACATGTCTTCTGTTACTGTGGCCAAATAGCTCTACCTTTGACTCATCTGGCCAGAGCACATTGTTCCAGAAGTTCTGGTCTTTGCCTCGGTGTTCATTGGCAAACTTTAGTCTTGCCCTGATGTTCTTTCTGGACAGCAAAGGTTTCCTCCTGGCACACCTCCCATGTAGATCAAATTTGTGCAGCGTCTTTCTAATGGTAGACACATGCACTTTGACATCAACAGGGGTAAGAGCTACCTGTAGGTCCCGTGATGACATTCTGGGGTTCTTAGAGACTTCTTTCAGCATCTTGCGGTCTGCTCTCGGGTTGAACTTGCTGGGGTGGCCTGGCCTGAACAAGTCGGCAGTTGTTTGGAATCTTCTCCACTTGTAGATGATCTTCCAGACAGTCGAATGATTGATTTCAAATTGTTTGGAGATCTTTTTAAATCCCTTCCCAGACTCGTAGGCATCTATAACCTTCTTTCTGAAGGCCTCAGAGAGCTCTTTTGATCTAGGCGTGGTGACGCCGCACACTTCAACAACAAAGAGCAAACCAAACTAAATGTCTGAGGTTTAAATAACAGGTTCCTCCGAGATCCTCTCTAACGATGTTCTCATCATTTGCACCTGAGCTGGTGCACCTGATTCTAATTTTAGGTATTTGAAGTAGTGATAAATGTAGGGGTGTACTTACTTTTTCCACATGCGAAATTTGCATTTATGTTAATTTAATTTATTCAATGGACTACAAAATGTAAATTTCATGATATTTGTTATATTATATCACCTTCATCTGTCAATATTGTTGAAATGAAGATCAAATAGCTGTATGTTGAAATATGTTGAAAAAGTCAAAACCTTTCATGGGGTGTACTTACTTTTTCATGTGACTGTATATATAAAATCAAGCACACAGACATGCAATCTCCTTAGGCAAACATTAGCAGTAGAATGGGCCGTACTGAAGAGCTCAGTGACTTTCAACGTGGCACTGTCATCGGATTGCCCCTTTCCAACAAGTCAGATCGTCAAATTTCTGCCCTGTTGGAGCTGCCCCGGTCATCTGTATGAGCAACAGAACAGAACAGGCTGCCTCGATCGCTCCCAAAATAAAATTAACCTGGGTTATGTATATGAAGCAAAAATATGTGTGGGCTGCTGCTTATGTGCATACATAATACATTGTGGTTTTATAGCTTTGATACTTCCATTTGCACATACTCTCCCCCAAAGGAAGAAAATGCCAAGATGGGGAATATTTTTTTCCCCCAAAATTGATGAAATCAAGCCAACTCGCACATGCATAACTTCAGGGTGCCCTCATTAACCCCTGAAAGTTTCAGCTTCCTAGGGCAAATTCTCTCGGAGGACTAGATGATAATACATACATATATAATACATACATACATACATACATACACTTGCTCCATTATGTCAAGTTTATTTTTATTTTGCAATACAAGGTAATTCAGATTTACAAATTCAAAGTGGAGGATTTATATAACAGCATATACTGTCGTAAAAATTAATCCATAACCTCAAATTGAAAATAAAGAATACTGAAAGCCAGTGAGATCAAGAGGTATGCTGAGTCTGAAGGAAGTTTGACTATTAAGCAATAACCAATCAGTGGGACATCATCCAGCCATTCTGCTTGTCGAGATAACCCAATATTGAGTAAGAACGGTGAGAGAGACTGTCCATCCAAATCTAACTGCCGAACCATAATCATATCTGTAGTCTCGTCACCTCGCCTCTCCCTAAAGCTGCACGCTGCACCGCGCTCAACTGCACAGATGAACAGTCTGGGTTCATAACTGCACAAACCTTTCCTTCTCAATCTACTCTGCGTCTCGGCGGCCATCCGACTGCCTCAGAGGACTGATCCGTCATGGGTAAAAGCGACTCGATGTTGTTGGGGTTAATAAGCACGTCCGTTGTCGTTGTCGAGGCCGCAGTGACGGCACACATTGATCGCCCTATATCAGCTCGGGCTCCATTTGCCACCGCCAAATTTTCCAGGCAAATTCCTGTCATGCTTTTCCCTCTCAAGGGCCTGCAATGAAACGAGTCTTAAACACTCAAAATGTAAGTGATGGAATTGTCCAAGTAATGATGCAGATCATATAAATTGTCGTTGGACTTGATCACAACAAAGAGATGTACATCCTAATATGGATTTGGGCTGGTAGGATGACCCGGAGGAATGCACTCTCATCGCTCGGCTGTCTAGCCTGGGTTTGAATCTCGAGCCAGTTATAAACTGTCATCCCCGTGTTTCACAGGCAGGGTGATTTATCAAAGTGGGTGCCATCCCTCATATGGATGCCAAACTGGGCGTCCCATCTGCCGGCATTCCTTGGTGGACGGTAGAGATCCCTTGGTGTCCTTCCGAAAGAGTAGGCAAGCATTTGACGGTATAATGGTAGATCCCAAATTCCTGCCATGACTTCCTGAGTCTGAGTGTCGACCCAATCAGGATTGTTGCTCAGTAACTGCTTCAGCAGCACCCACACTGCATTCTGCATAGGAACATAATGAGGATGAATACGAATTTTGTCACCGCCTTGAAGGAAGTAAATGTGCTGTGCTGAAGATTTGATGTAATATGTTCCTGGTGGATGGTGGCGTCCGCTAGGTAAGGATTGCGTAAAGGCTGCTGATGAGTTGAAGGCATTGGCTTTCATTGATCACTAATTTTTCCCTTTGGAACACACAGGGAGTTTTCATTGTGCTGCAGGTCTAGTTACCTGCAGATAAAACGTCCAAAATGCAAGACAACTTGCAAAAATACAATTGGGAAGTATTTTGCCACATACTGTTGAATTCATATGTATTTTCCATTGAAAACGTGTTTCCCCATTTTCTCTAATATTCCCTACTTGAAACACACTTATTTACTTAGACAGTTGGCATCTCTGTGCCTTCTGGTACTCGCTGCGTTGGGAGTTACAATAATGTGAAATAGTGCGTCGGTGAGAGTGAGAACATATGTGGGAGGTGAGAGTGAGAGCGATGTGTGCGAATAGTTTTTCTCCTAGGAAGAGCTTTGCAGTTGGAGCTTAGGAATGATTTTCAGGCTTAACAAGAACTCTGAGCCCTTCGTCATAGTTATCAGTAGTTACAACTGCTTTATTCCTCGTGTTAATTTTCCTGCACCATTCATTTTTCAGCCATTGTCAGTTACACGGAATAGTTTTCCTTGAAATATGAACTACCCAAAATATAAGACAATGTGCACTTTATTTGTCGAGGTGTTTCTGTAATATCCATTAATAAAATAAATGCGCTTCAGATTTAACGCTTGCTATTTTTATTGAAATTTTAAGGGAAAGCAGGGAAGCTATGAATATTTATTTTTCAGTTTTAATAAAAAAATCACAACCACCACCGCACGCAGGTTGGTGGTCTTTGTCTTCCACCTTCTCCTCTCTGGCCTTGCTCCCCCAGCTCTCTCTGGGCTCTGTCCCCCAAATATTCCTACAGATCACACAAGATCTGCCAGCAACCCTCTTATGGTTAAACTGCAAAAATCTAGGCTCTCTGCTCACCTTCACTCTTTCATTCCCCTTTTCTCCTGCTTCTGGAACAAACTCCCTCACTCTTCAATCCCACTCCTCCCTCCAGGTCTTTAAAACAGCTGTTCACAATCATCTCTTATTTTCCCCCATCCAAAACCTTCACCTTTTCTACCCCCGTGAATTCACCCCAGATCCACTTTTTTTTTGAATTCCCGACTTATTTCCTTCCTGGAACTTCTGGACCCCCCCCCCCCCCTCCCCGACATGCCTCCTCCCCCAAAGCCATCTCCCTCCCACGGACCTCCCGTTGTCCCTATTCTCTGCTGTTGTACTTGTGTGCTTCCCTCTCCCCATCTTGTCTCCCGCTCCCTTTATTGTATGTTTTGTGTGCGTTTTTTTTTGTGATTGATGTTAGCTCTTGCATGAGCCTCGATCTTGTATACAAAAAGAAAAAGAAAAAAACGAATAAGAGATTAATAAACTTGCAAGTAAGCATGCCACTAAACTCTGGAACTTACAGTTAACTTTTCCATATTCTGCCAAGTGCCATGTCTGTCATGGTGGCTGCCAACCATCAAAATTAATTTTGTATAAGAACTATAGGCTCATTTGAATAATGAGGCGACTGACAAGAGGGTAGAAGTCAATGCACTGACAGTGGGGAAATGCAATAACATGCGGACATAATATGTGGAGTCGAGAAAAATAAGAAGGAAGGAAATACAACAACCTGTAAATACACTGGGGGATGTGAGGGTGGTTAATGAGGTTAGAAAATATCACAAGTAGGGATGGACAATAACGAGGTGGCAGTGCATGTATTACCAATATAATTGAAGCCATTTTTTGTATACATAGTCGAGGATCATGGAAGAGCTAGTATAGTGAATGGATCAGGACGTAACAGACGAAAACAGGATGCAAAATAAGCATGCATGGGACGGGCAAGATGGATACAGAGGATGCATGGGGTGGAAAGGTTGGATACAGAATGTGCATGGGGGACAAGATAGATACAGAAGGAAACTCCAAGGAGGGATAAAAGATAGATACAGAAGGAAACTCCAAGGAGGGATAACTGGAAAATTGGAAGGAGGAGGGATTTGGATGGAGTTAACAAGGGTAGAAAGAATCATGGTCGAGTGATCTGAGATGGTGGTGAACAACTGTCGTGAAGACCTGGAGGGAAGAATGAGATTGAAGAGAATGTGGGAGTTGATTCCACAGGCAGGAAAAAAGAGGTACAAATGAGTGGTACTGAACAGTGATCCTGGATTTAGGTAGTTTCACCAGAAGGAGGTTGATGGTGGACTGTGTGAACTCTGCAGAAACATGGGGGGAAAAGGGGCGGCGTGTGGGCAAAGCACGGAAAGAGCAGAGGGTACAAAACCCGAAAGCAGACAGTGGAAGACAGAGAGACCACCGACCTGTCTGCAATGGCGAAGTGATAGACCCAAAGACTCAACTTCAGTGCGGGAGATTCCGATATTATTGAAGGCATTGGTTTCCATGGTGTCATGATGAGAAATAATGTGAAGCAGGGCCAGAGGAGAGTCCATCAAAGCTGTGGATAAAGGCTTTGTAGGTGTTCAGGTGTGCCGAGGAAGGACTTTTCACGATGGAGGATGCCGAGTTTGGAGACCAACTTTGAAATGTGGTTTGCTCTATAAAGATCATGGCTAATAGTAAGACCCAGGAGTTGGATTGAGTGAACTTCCTCAAGAAGATTGTTAAGGAAGTAGGAGGGTTGTCCAGTCGGTCTTTTCGGAGAGACATCGTAAGAGTGTGAGATTTGTCAGGATTGAAAGACATGTTCCATTTGTTTGACCAGTCTGTGACTTTTTTAGGTCTGAAGAAAGGGAAGAGGATGCAACCTGTCTGTCTGAAGGATATCATGGCAGAGGGTGGAGTGATCAGCAAATAGATAAAGGGGATTTTCCAGAGAATCAGAGAGATCATTGATGAAGATCAGGAATAGGACTGGGCCCAGAACACTGCCATGGGGCATTCCATCCAGCCTTGACAAAATAAGAGGAGATTAAAAGATTGCGTTGAGAGCCACACATTGGCCTCAAGAGTAGAGGAAGTCAATAAGCTTAGATGGCACTACACAAAGTTCCAATGCATAATTTGAACTGGAGAAGGGGCGACAGAGATCTTTTTTTAACCGAAATGTACAAAATGATGCGTACAAAGGACAAAGAGGAGAGAGTGTGGCAAAACTTCCATACATTATTCAGATTGCAACCAAGGCCTAAACATTGGGTGGTTGATGTAACCTCGGGATTGCTACCATTAGTTGGTGGATGTTATAGATCCCATGGTGTCCTTCATGAAGAGTAGCTATTGCAGGCATCATGGCTAAGTTCAAAATTCCACCCTAACTACTGCTGGGAAGACAATGGCAAACCATCCAATGTAAGCCTTCCCAAGAAATTGCTTCGGCAGTAGTTGTCCCGCCTCCGGACAGAATACAAATATGAAATATAAACTATTAACCTGGTGTTCCCCTTGGATGTACGTTAAACGGGGCATCCCATCTGTTCGTATGAGGTGGGGGACGTTAATAATCCCACTGTGTCCTTCACGAGGTGTACACAAGCTACCGCAGTCACTGTGACTAAATTCAAATTCCTGATGTAACGTACAGGGGTCACTGCATCAATGGCATTGCCAGGTCATTGCAAGAACTGATGTAAATGTGCAGACATGAGCAAACAATTCTTTATTTTAAGCCAATGGTCTGACATAAGTTTCAGGAGTGATAGTAAAGCCAATTATTCGGATTGAACCCACAACCTTAACAATAACATCATAGGTAGAGAGCATACCTCCGCCAGGATGAACAGTTTATGCTTTGTATCGCTCTGATAGGTCAGATCTGGATTCGGACCTGAACCAAAATCTAATCGGCTTGGTCTTGTCACTTACCCAACTCATCCACCAAGTTTTGTCATAATCCATCACAATGTTTTGAAATATCATATTATATATAGATTTGCCCCCCATCTCTCAATGGTGAAAAATCATGACTTGTAAGAATTAGAAAATTATTGTATCCGGATTTTCACCAAAATCTAATCAATTCGTCCTCGTCACACACCCAACGGGTCCACCAAATGTCGTCTGAATCCGTCCACAACCTTTTGAGATATCCTACTTCTCACAGACAGACAGACAACTTCTCATAAACAGACAGGTGTGAAAACATAACCTCCGTTCATCTTCGGTGGTAGATCAGGTAATAAAGTTGACACTTTACGCAGTAAAGCAGAGTTTTGGTCACTTCAGATATGCAAAGTTAATAATACTTGACATTCAAAATGGCCTGGTGTTGGCTTAGCGGTTAGGGTACCGGCTTGGGATCCTGGGTTCGAATCCCGGTCGATCGCTAAATTAACACCAGGTGGGTTGACTCAGCCTGTCATCCTTCAGAGGTCCACAAATTGAGTACCAGCTCACTGGTAATTCCCTGTGTGTCGCAAGAGGCGACTAACAGGGTTGGTGGCAGGAAGGGCATCCGGCCGTAAAACATTGCTTCAAAAAGGGGACCACGGTGCCCGAAAAAGGCCAACCCCCACTCTGCGGGGGGAAATAGCCTCTAAAGGTGGTTCTTTATTTTCTATTCAAAATGTAGCATCTGAGTGCCTTCACTGGTAAATCGTCAAGAAGATATATTTCAAGGACTAGGAAGTTGCACGCACCAGCACGGGATTCTAAACGGGGTCGGGGTTGAGAGGGCAAAAATGCAAATGGCATCTTCTGTCATCAAGCCGGCAAGCTGGGAGCAGCAATTCAAATCAATTACCACATCTGGTGGTGGTGGTGGTTCGTTTGCAGCATGCTAATACTTGGCTGCATCATTTTCTGGAGGCACGGCTGTGCTGCTGATGCAATGCCCCGTGTTACCAGTCCACTGGTACTTATTTCGCCGACCTTGAGAGGGTGAAAGGCTGAGTCAACCCACGTGGTGTTAATTTAACAACATGACAGGGGCTTGAACTCAGAACCCTAAGATCTCAACTCAGCCATCTTAACCGTTAAGCAAACATCAGACTTTTGTCACATACGAGTATAATGAAATTTAAATGCTCTAATGGCAGCGAGGTGCCCCATTTGAAATTGTCTGTTCGAGATATGTAGCAATTTTATGCCTAGGGTTTGTAATATCAAATTGTATTGGTGTCAAAGCCAGTGACCAATTGCAAATTAAAAGTAGGATGTTTCAATACCGGCCTTTGCTTATTGCATTCCACTCTCGCACCATTCAAAAAAACTAGCATGGATTGGCTCCCTACGCTCGCCTCACCAAACATCACTACAGAGGCACAGGCTTGCTTTAACTGAGGATAATGGCCTGTGTGAACTTGAGTTGCTGTGTTGTCATGATTTACACCAATCATAATACAAACATTTCTTTTGTACAAATTTATTTGTATTCTAAAAAGGTCCAAGTGGTCTAAAGCTCTAAATGGTCAAGGGTCCAAGCTGGTCTGATAGATCTAAGGTTCTTACGGGTCTTTGGAGTCTTAAGGGTGTTCAGGATCTTCGGGGTCTTTTGGGTTGGTGGGGTATTTTTGGTCTTTTGGGTTGGTGGGGTGTTTTGCGTCTTCTTCGCGTTACCCTTTTACCCTTTTGGAATTTTGATTTTTTGAAATCTTTTGGAATTTTGAAAATTACCCTTTTAGGTCTTCAGGGTCTTTATTTCCGAAAGGTATATTGCAACAGTACGTAATTAATAGACGTACATAATTAATGGACAGGATGCAACCGACGTTCAAACCGTACGTAATTAGTAGATATATGGTCACATGGCTGACCTTTGAGTTGTTCAGCCTGGATTTGAACCTCAGCCCAGCTCTAAACTCACAACCATTTGTTTCTCACGCATCGGGATGCATCAACCTTTGCGCCATCCACCGGACATTAACCTGAAGGATCCGTCTGCCAATATTGGTTGTTAATGGACATTAAAGATCCCAGATATGTTTCCCTAAGAGTCGGTGAGTCGTCACTGGAACCATGAACAAATTACAAATTCCAGCCACCTTCAGTCGAGAGTAACCTGAGTGAGAGTGGTGCGAACCTTCAGGTTGGTTGTAGCCTGAAAGTGGTTTGTTCGCAAGTTGAGCTCTATAATGAGTATAGGTCTCTAATTAATATTATTATTCCTTAATTAATTAATGTGTGGTCAGCTTCGCATTCATTTTTATGCATTCCAGTATCTATTTTCTGGTGCAAATATTGGCATCTTGAATTGATTTATAAAAGGGTTTTTCTGGTTTCTATGACAATGATGATAATGGATTGCCTGGAAAAATTGCACATCATGAGACGTTTTTACCATTTTAACATGACAAATGATATTTTCATGAAAATCTTATTTTGTAAAGGCATCATACATTCCGATAAAATATTTAAAGCAATTGTAAATGGCTTTGTAAGTGTTAAATAATTTCAAAATCATGCCATAGGTTTTAGTTTCATTGATACAACAAACAATTAAATTGTTGTATCTGGAATGTCAACCATGTTGCTAATTGAACAGAAAGTGTCGCTTTCTTTATAGGAACAATTAAAGAGGAATTCTTGCATGAGCCTCCAAAGCCAGTCGCCGACTGGGCATCCTCCGTCGTGCGAAGTCCTTCCTCAGCACACCTGAGCTCCTAACCACATACAAGGCTTTCATCCGCAGCTCAATGGAATACTGCTCTCCCCTATGGGCTGGTGCTCCTGCCTCACACCTAGCTCGTCTTCACGCTGTTGAAACCAAAGCTTTCAGAATCATTGAAATCTCCCGCGATGAAGCTAACTCCGAGGGCCTTTCACTCACCGCAGGCAGGTTGGTGGTCTTTCTGTCTTCTACCGACTCCTCTCTGGCCTTGCCCCCCCCCCCCCCAGCCCTGTCTGTGCTCTGTCCCCCAAATACTCCTACAGGTCGCACAAGATCTGCCAGCAACCCTCTTCTGGTGAAACTGCCAAAATCAAGACTCTCTGCTCACCTTCACTCTTTCATTCCTCTTTTCTCCCGCCTCTGGAACAAACTCCCCCACTCTTTTCAATCCAACTCCTCCCTCCAGGTCTTTAAAACAGCTGTTCACCACCATCTCTTATGTTCCCCCATCCAAAACCTTCATCTTTTCTACCCCCGCTAATTCACCCCAGATCCACTTTTCTGAAATACCGACTTCTTTCCTGGAAGTCCTAGCAGTGTCCATGTGGTTTTTACCTCTCCCACTCCTCACCCCACCCCTTCCAATGCCTCCTCCCCCCAAGCCCTATCCCTCCCACAGATCTCCCGATGCCCCTGCTCTCAAATGTTGTACTTGTGTGCTTCCCCCTCTCTCCCCATCTTGTCTGCTGCTCCCATTTATTTTGTCTTATGTGTCCGTTTTTTTTTGTCATTAATGTTAGCTCTTACACGAGCCTCGATCTTGTATGCAACCCCCCCCCCCCCCCAAAAAAAACATATTTTTGTTGCTTTCTAAAAATCGCACCCGTATCCGAAGGAAGTGATGTAGTTTGGCAGTATTTGTGCAATCCATGTAAGTTACAGGACTTTAGAACCCAAACCAAATTACCATTTAGAACCCTTTAGAATTACTCTTTAGAAATGAGCCTTTACAACCCTTTAGAATTACCCTTTAGAACACATCAAAATTACCCTTTTTACATCTTATTATAATTACCCTTCAGAACCCATTAGAACCCATTAGAATTACCCTTTAGTTCCCATTAGAATTACCTTTTAGGATTCCATTAGAATTACCCTTTAGAGGTTAGATCCGATTGGAATTACCCTTCACAAACCATTAAAATCACCCTTTCGATCCTATTAGAATTACCAATTAGATCCTATTCGAATTACCAATTAGATCCTATTACAAATGCCCTTTAGAACCCCTTTGAATTACCCTTTAGATCCCATTAGAATTACCCTTTAGATCCTATTAGAATTACCGTTTAGATCCTATTAGAATTACCCTTTAGAACCCTTAGGCAGGGGGAGTCATTTTATTATCCTTATTATTATTGCCAATTATCTACCATATAAAACACAATGTGTGTTTGTGTATTTGGGTGTTGGTGTGATGTCTGTCCCCCTTCATAAGGGTAGGTTTTAAAGGCTTTGAGTAGCACTTTAGGAGGGTTTTGAGTGGGGTTTTAATGGCAATCTTTGAACACCAACGTGTCCACCGGTTAAAAGACCTAAAAGACTCCAAGGACCCAAAATACCCCAAGGACCCAGAATACCCTAAGGACCCAGAAGACCCCAAGGACTCTAAAGACCCCAAAGACCGAAAAGACCCAATGGACCCCAAACACCCAAAATACCCCGAAGACCCTGAAGACCATTAAAGACCCAAAAGATCACAAAAACCCTGAAGACCCAAAATTCCCCAAAGACCCATAAAGACCATGAAGACCCGAAATACTAAAAAGACCACAAGACCTTTTAAGAACCAAAAGACCACGAAGACTCAAAAGACCATGAAGACCCAAAATTCCCCAAAGACCCTTAAATACCCAGAAGACCCAAAAGACCCCAAATACCCCAAAGACCCAAAATAACCCGAGACCCTTAAAGACCCAAAATACCCCAAATACCAAAAATATCCCAAGACCCTTAAACACCCAAAAGACCACAAAAACCCAAAAGACTATGAAGACCCAAATTTCCCAGAAGACCCAAAAGACTGAAAAGACCCCAAGACCCTTTAAGACCCAAAACACCACGAAGACCCAAAATTGGGGAGGAGGGATATTGTTTTGTAATAACATTAATATTATGCTATTATCATTGGTGTTATTACTTTTGCTATTAGAAATGGCCTCAGGAAAAATGACATGATAAGCCTTAACATGGCATTTTTCCGAGGAGGAATTAAACCCCTTCGGGAGGAGGGATAGCGGCCTTTTAAAAATGGCACTATACGTTATTTATACACATTAACATAACATTATAATATGTCGTGTGGCCTGTGACTGAACACACCCTCAAAGGCTCACCTTGTCCCACTGCCCCCCCCCCCCCCATACCCCTCACAAAGCCACTATTCAGGACTCATCTCCTATATCTACTGCTGCTGATGTTAACTCAGCTTGGGAATTCTTCCACAGAAAACTGGTCTCCTTTATGCACAGATTCATCCCATCTTGTCTTCAATTATCCTACCCTTCTTCCCACCCTTGGTAAACTAAATCCTGTGGTGAGGCAGGTGCTCCAAAACAACTTGCTTTCTCTTCCTGGAAGGCAAGTCCTACTGAAGGTAATCTCAATGCATTCCAAAAACCCACAACAAGTGTCTGTCCACTCACAGAAGAACCAGAAAATAACATCTGTCCAACCTCAATAATGAACTTTCTGTCTTGTCTCCCTCCTCTAAAAACTGGAGGCACCTTGTTGAGTCTGTCTGGTGTATGCTACCTTTCAATCCCTTCCCTCTCTTCAAGTCGCATCAAAGTCAGCTCGAATGCCTCAATTCTGTGTTTGCTTCCGATTCTTGTGTCCCTAATCCCAACTCTCACTACCCACCCTTCCCTGTCGTAATCAACTGCTCCTGGACTCTGTCCTCTGTCCTTTGCACTTGAGAAGGCGGAGAAGGCTCTTTCAACCCTCGACTCTGTCTTTGCAACTGGACCGAGCTGACATCAGCTCACATGTCCTAAAAAAAACCTGTTCTGCTGCTCTTGCACATCATCTCTCTGACCTTTTCACCCAATCGTTTGCCCTATGTCATCATCCATCTGCTTTGAAATCAGTCAACATCACTGCATTATATAAAAACGGAGCGAAAACAGGTCCCCTCAACTACAGACCTATCAGCTTACTTCCAATCAACAGCAGGTCATGGAATCCATCATCACAGTTGATATAAAATCCTTCCTTTTCTTCAACAGCTTCATCTCAGATCACCAATTTGGATTCAGACCGGGTCACTCCACCTTGGACATGCTGCTTCTATTCAATAAACAATGGATGGAGGACCTCAATGTCAGACATGAGATCACGGCCGTCACTCTGGACATATCTTATACTTTTGATGCAGTCTGGCATCCCGCCTTTCTCTCCAAACTGTCCAACTATGGTATCCAAGACCAACTCCACACATGGCCTACAGACTTCCTCTGCTCTCATCGGCAACATGTGGCTCTCATCAATATCCTTTCATATCTTCTCCCTGTTCAAGGCTGGAGTGTGCCATGGCAGTGTTTTTGGGCCCAGTCCTCTTCCTGATATTCATAAATGATCTCTCTCAATCTCTGGAAAATCCCCTTTATCTATTTACTGATGATTCCCCCTCTGCCATAAACAAAACTCATCCTTCAATCAGGCAGTATGCAGCCTGTTCCCTCTCTTAAGACCTTGACAAAATCACAAGCTGGTCAAGCACTTGGAACATGTCTTCCAATCATGACAAATCTCACACTCTCACTATCTCTCTCCGAAAGGACCATTTGGCAAACCTCCACACCCCATCAATTTTCTTAGCAATCCCATTGAGGAAGTTCAGTCACTCAAATTCCTGTGTCTCACTATCAGCCATGTTCCTTTTACAACAACAACATGCATTTTAAAGGCCATTTTCCCTGCTAGAGCGGGGGTTAGCCTTGCAGTCCCCATGACAATCTTCTCCATTTTGCCCTATTTTCTGCATCTCTCCTTGTTAAGCCCCTTGCCCGCATTTCTTCTTCGACCATCTTTAGCCAAGTCTTTCTCGGTCTTCCCCGTCCTCTACTTCCTTACACATTCATTTCCATCACTCTTCTCAACCAGTCACTTTCATCCTTCCTCAACACATGACCAAACCATCTCAACCTGTTCCTCTTCACAGCATCAATCACAGGCTCTATTCCCATCATCTTTCGCAATTTTGTCTTCCTCTCTCTCAACGATACTCCACACATCCACCGAACCATTCGCATTTCCACCCTTTCCAACCTTCTTTGCTGCTCTACGTTCATTACCCATGTCTCGCTCCCATAAATCATAACACTTCTCACACATGCAGCATACACCTTTCCCTTCAGCTTCAACGACACTCCCCTCATCATCAGCACGCCACTCAGTTCCCGAAACTTCTTCCATGCACATCTCACTCTAGCAACCGTTGCCGAGTCTGATCCACCTTCTCCATTCAGCATGTCTCCGAGGTAGCAAAATGTTTTCACACCTTCCAGCTTCACGCCATCTCCAAGATCCAACTCAACATTTCCTCCATCTGCAGCTCCCTCTGTGCACACCTTACATTTGAATGTAGCTGCCACACTGGTTAATGACCCTCTCAGACCACTACATTTTTGATGAACCCACTCAGCGCACATTGTACATTGAATGGAGTTCACTCCGACACCCTTCCTACACACCGCACAGGGCCACTTCCCAGTTCTTTCCACCTCACCACATGCTTTACCACTTTCCATCACCTTCGTCTTTCCGATATTCACCTTCAGACCTTTTGTCTCCATACATTCCTTCCACGTGTTCATCTTTTCCTTCAGTCCATCCATACTTTCCGCAATCAACACCAGATCATCTGCATACAACAACTCCCACGGTAAACCCTCCTTTACGTTCTGAGCCAGCACCTCCATCACAGCTACAAATAGTAGTGGACTTAGTACCGACCCCTGATGCACTCCCACCTTCACCTCAAATTCACCACTGTTCCCGTCCTTTGTCCTTACAGCTGTGCGCGCTCTTTTGTACATTGCCATCACTACTCTGATCAACCATTCCTTTTGGAATGGGCTTTGGGCAACAATATTTCATAGTTGGTTTGCAAAGGCAGCCGCTGACTGGGCATCCTTTGTCGTCTAAAGTTTTTCCTTGGCACACCTGAACTCCTATCCACCTACAAGGCTTTCGTCTGCAGCTTGATGGAGTACTACTCTCCCCTGCCTCACATCTTGCTCAGCTTGACGCCATCGAAACCAAGGCCTTCAATATTATTGGGAATATCCCGTGATTAAGATGAGTCTATGGGCCAATCACTTTTCCATCGCAGATATGTCAGTGGTCTATCTGTCTTCTACCACGTCCTTTCTGGTCTTGCATCTTCTGCCCTTTTCATGCTTGACCCGCCCCCCTCCTCCCCCCGCTACCCCCAGGTTTCTGCATTGTGCACAGGGTCCAACATCAAGCCTCTTCTTGTGAAATTACCTAAATTCAGGATCACTTCCCACATCCACTCATTCGTTCTTCTTTTCCCACCTGTGGAACCAACTTACACATGCCCTTCAATCACATTCTTCCCTCCAGGTCTTCAAGACAGCTGATCACCACCATCTCAAATCATCCCCAATCGAAAACCTTGATCTTTACTACTTTTTATAACTCCCCCCTTCCCACCTCATGCCCCCTCCTTCCAAATTTCCAGTTTTTTCCTCCTGAGAGCTTCTTTCTGTATCCACCTTTTCCACCCCATGAGTCCTTTCCTGCCCCCCCCCCCCCCCTCCAATTCCCCCCCACACCCATTGTTTGTCCAAGTCTCCCTCTATATTGGCCTTCAACTCTGCTGTTGGCGCTTCCCCCCTTTCTCTAATGTTTCTTTCGTCCTGTTATGTGCTGATCCATTCAGTGTATTAAATCTTCCATAAGCCTTGACTCTGTATACAAAAACAAAAACAAAAAACAGAATAATTTTCCTTGGGTTTTCATGATGTTGAGTTTTATGCATAGATATTACATGGGGACACATTTTCTTAACCCTCTAGGATGCATGGCCCGCAGGCATTCTATTGGCAGCCAAGTCCAATGGACCCGGGTCATGCATCCTGGGGTTAATTTACACTGTATCCCTAAATGTTGAAGGCCAAGGTCATATTGTGGTCTGAAAAAATATGGCCATCCTGAATCGCGGGCCAAGGGTAAGTCACGAGTGATCACCTGGGAAAGCCTTCCTCCTGGTGGAAGGATCTTGTGATCTTGCCCTTGCAGGCGATCGCTTTGTGATGTCAGATATCTAGTTTTGGCTGACCTGATGACAATCATGGTGCCTCGGTGCCAAGAGTGACGATGATATGCATAGAAGACCTTTTGGAGCTACAGTCTGAGCCGTCCACCATTACATGCGTAGTGCTTGATGGAGCTGCCAGTCATTTGTTGAGGCAGACAAGGATTTTCTCACAGATTAGGAGCAGGTTCTCAGTACATCACCACAACCTGATGTTTACTCACTTGCCCTATGCAACCATGAAGAGGCAGACACCCGTATGTTACTGCATATAGCACATGCTGCACAACATGGTCATCATCATCACAATATGCTCATATGTCCTGTTGACACTGATGTTATGGTGTTGTCTGTGATGGTGGAGGTTCCAGCTGATAATGAACTATGGTTGGCATTTGGAACAGGGAGAGGTTTCCATTACTTGGCTGCTCATTAAATGTCTGCCTGCCTTGGACCTGAGAAATCCTGTGCCCTTCCAATGTTCCATGCGCTCCAGGGTGTGACATGGTTTTATCATTTGCTGGGAATCGTACGATAACAGACCTGGAATGGAATGAATTACCTGGAATGCCATGTCAGAACTTACCGATTCACTTCTAAGATTGGCATTTGCCACATGTAACATCCCAGAAGAAAGTAGGCATACCATTGAGAGGTTCGTCATTCTGCTCGACGACCAAACAAACACCTGCACTGATGTCGACAACGCCAGGAAGAATCTGTTCGCAAAGAGGAACTCTGTGCAAAGAATTCCACCAACATGAGCTGTTCTCGAGCAGTCTCCCAGGGTGATCACGTCTGGGGCCAGACAGTGCTTTCACGGCCTGCCCGTCCTTCTCCGACAATACGGGGCTTCAGATATGAGCCGCACTGGACGCTTCTCCCAGAAGGCTCTCAGACTTGCGATGAGCTGGTCTCTTGTGGCTGCAAGAAAGGATGACAGAACTGCTCCAAGTGCAAAATGGCTAATCTTCAATGCACAGCTCTGTGCTCTTGTGAGGGAGAATGCTCTCGTAGCAATTACGTTTGATGACCTTAAACATTCTTGTTCAGCACAATGTTGGTGAAATAAAGTCAGAATATCACTTTGTGAACTATGTAATAATTTCTGCTTTTATCTGATATGAGCATCTGCGTATTATATCAGGTTAAAATAGACCTTATTTCAAATGAAAGTGCATGTGCATACATGTATTAGCTATATCAAAAATGGCTAAAATTACATAATTGTTCAAAAAAAAATTACTTGTGTTTTTAGATTCCTTTATGAACTGCATTTATATCATCTTCTTTCATATACTAGGGCATGCCCGTACTATATCTATATCTAAAATTATATCCCCCCCCCCTCTATTTACATGAAATGGTTTGGTCCAAAGCGAACGGCTTGCGAGTACGGTGACAATCCCCCCCCCCCCCCCTCTATTTACATGAAATGGTTTGGTCCAAAGCGAACGGCTTGCGGAGTTTGGTAAAGAAATCGCCATAGCGTGCACAAACGTGCAGGAAAGCGAAAGAATCGCAAATTAGTTTTAATTAGTTTTAAAACATAGTTTAACGCCAACATAGTTTGCCAACGTGAAATAAATGAATACGCTCTCAAATGTGCCGTCCGAGGCAGAGTCTGTTCGGCACACGTGATAGCTCGCTGCTCTCTGATTGGTTGAATCGTTTTTTGGACATAGCTCGGTAACTACTTGTCCGATTAATATGAAACCTTGAAAAGGCACATCCTCGGGTCCCCAGCAATATACCTGGCAAGTTTAAAGTATATCGGACCCGTGGTTGTCGAGAAACAGCGGTCACAGACAAACAAACACACACACACACACACACACACACACACACACACACACACACACACACACACACACACAGAGATTGCTGGAATTATAGATAGATGAGTCACCGTGTGTGATACCAAACTCAAATGGACACATTATTAATTAGAATGCCACTCAGTAGAGCGCATACTCCCGCCGTGGGTCAAGTTGGAATAGTACGATTTCGCAAAAAGTTTGAGGGAGTAGTTCAGTGACAACACAAGACAGACACTGCACAGATATATATTTAGAATATATAGAAAATAATGTTAAAAAAAACAAGGCAATTTCACTTACATTTTCGGATTCAGCGTTCAATTCTATATAAGTGAGTGTATTTTGAGGCATGTGTGACTTCAAATAAAATTGTAAGCCAGGAAAAACGTTCGTTTCATTCCTTAGGGATACAACATGTAAAACTGCCCCAAACGTCAAAACAAAACTCGCTCATTTTAAGTCGTACAAGCTAATGTGACCACTCATTCTTCTGGGAAGAATCCCGTGCACATGCTTGTCACACTTATAACTCACCTAAGTCTTTAAAAGTTCATCAAATACTGCCACCGCGATTGACATTCGCTGAGGTAAATGTTGACATCTCTTCTGAGGTAAAAAACAAAAACCGTTTTAAAGCATTATACGTATCAAACGATACATTTTATGAAACGGGGAAACCGAATACACACTTTGGTGGTTTTAAAATGACAGAATATGTATTTATTAGAAAGAAAAAAAAGAACATTGAAGACGACGCTGCTAAAAAAATACACCGCTCTAACGCATAACCACGAGTTTAAACTACATTTACAACAAATATGAAAACTATTTTCATATCATAATGTTAAATATAGAATATATTGAAGAAAATGTTTAAAAAAAATGAGCCCTATCTTCCAATGGTAAAAAATCCGGAATAATATCCTGAGCTTCACCAAAAACTAATCAATTCTTCCTTATCCCAAGGGCAATCATCCCACCAACTTTCAACCAAATCCGTTCAGAACTTTTCCAGATATCTTGTTCACAAATACACAAACACACACGAACACACACACACACACACACACACACACACACACACACACACACACACACACACGGATGGACACGATCGAATGCATTACTCCCTCGTGGGAGTAATCAACTGGAGGGGTAAATATATTTAATTAAACAACTACTTGTCTGTTCGCTGATCATTAATAATATGCAGGCCATGTAGTCTTTCTTATTTGATTAAGTTGGTTATTATGACTATTTCATTAATAGTTATAATGGTAATATGATTATGCAGTTATGAAAGTTCTGTGGAGCTGTGCTCCCACGTCAAACTCCAACAATATGGACGCGACCACGAGCCGAGTTTCACAGACCTGTTTATTCCGAGCTCGGCACGAATGCACTGAAAATGGCTACCCCGAGCGGCAATATATATTTCAAATTCAAACAGTAAGCCACGCCTCTCAACGGGGCGTGGTATGCAATCCGAGTGACCGCCCGCTGATTACGTCACCGGCCGGTACAAGAGAATTGTGTCCGGTAACCGCTACATGCACCCCCCCAGAATTCACTTGTACAGGGAGAGTCAGTTTGTGGGGGGCCTTAATGACCCGGCCGAAACGAACCCTGGCGATTCGTGTGGGGGTGGGAGGCGGCTTGGCGGCGGATAGTCGGGCGGGGGGCTTGGTCGACGGGGGACGGCCCCGCCGTGGAGGAAGGGCCAACCGTGGAGGTTGGTCGAGGTCCAAATGGGCCGGCTTGAGGCGGTCCACGGAGATATGGTCCGGTTTGCCGCCAATGTCGACGACGAACGACTTGTCGCCCCTCCTCAAGACCCGAAAAGGCCCATCGTACGGCGGCCGGAGCGGTCCCCGGTGCGCCACGTTGCGCACAAAAACGTACTCCGTTGTGCGAAGCGCTGGGGAGACATGGGGCTGAGGACAGCCATGATGAGACGTGGGCACCGGGGCAAATCTCCTGGTGGCCTCCTGGAGGACCGAGCGTTGGCGAGCCGCGGACCAGGGGCCGGTGGCATCGGGGATGAACTCCCCCGGCATGCGCAGTGGTTGGCCGTAGACCAGCTCGGCGGTAGAAGCCTGGAGGTCTTCTTTAGGGGCCATCCGGAGGCCCAATAGCACCCACAGGAGCCTGTCAGCCCAACTGTCGTCCTGGAGGCTGGCCCTGAGAGCGGCCTTCATTGAGCGGTGGAACCTCTCGCACAAGCCGTTGGCCTGGGGGTGGTAGGCCGTGGTGCGGTGAAGTTTGACCCCCAAGGCCTGAGCGACCGCGCCCCAAAGCTCAGAGGTGAACTGTGGGCCTCTGTCAGAGGAGATGTCCGAGGGGGCGCCGAAACGGGCGACCCAGGTGCCGATGAAGGCCTGGGCCACGTCGGCGGACGTCGTTGGCGTCAGCGGGACGGCCTCCGGCCACCTGGTGGTCCTGTCCACCATCGTGAGGAGATGGGTGAAGCCCCGCGAGGGGGGAAGGGGTCCCACCAGGTCCACATTGACGTGGTCGAAATGCCACGCGGGCACGTCGAATGGTGCCAACGGGGCCTGGGTGTGCCGGTGGACCTTCACATGCTGGTAGGCAACACAGGCGTTGGCCCAGTCGCGGACGTCCTTCCAGAGCCCGTGCCAGACGAATTTCGCTGCCACCAGCTTCTGCGACGCTTTCCGGCCCCGCTTTCCGGCCCGGGTGGGAAAGGCCGTGGATGGTGTCAAAAACGAGCCATTGCCATCCAGCGGGCACAATGGGACGAGGTTGGCCCAGGGAAACGTCGCACAGGAGAACTGTGCCTGTGTCCTTGAAGGCGACATCGGACAACCGCAGGCCCGTGTCTGCTGTCCGGAGGGCTTGCACCTCCATGCCGAGGTGGACGGCGCCCGCGACGGACCAGGAGAGTCAATCGGCCACAGCATTGTCCTTGCCCGCGACGTGCCGGATGTCCGTCGTGAATTCGGACACGGCGGAGAGGTGGCGCTGCTGACGAGCCGACCACGGCTCTGAGACCTTGGCCATGGCGAAGACCAGGGGTTTGTGGTCCACAAACGCCGTGAATGGGCGTCCCTCTAAAAGGTGGCGGAAGTGGCGAACCGCCAGGTAAAGGCCGAGGAGCTCGCGGTCGAACGTGCTGTATTTGCGCTCGTTAGGGCGGAGCTGCAGGCTGAAGAAGGCCAGCGGTTGCCAAGCCCCGTTAACCCACTGCTCGTGCACGGCGCCCACCGCATAGTCGGAAGCGTTCGTGGTAAGGGTGATGGGTGCGTCGAGCGCCAGGTGCGCCAGCATGGTTGCATTGGCGAGGGCCAGCTTAGCGCCCGTGAACGCCTCATCCATCTCCTCGGTCCAGGCGATGTCGTGCTTGGCCGGCTTACCCCTGAGGGCCTCGTACAGGGGGCGCATGAGTTGAGCGGCACGAGGCACGAACCGGCGGTAGAAGTTCACCATACCCAAAAACTCCTGCAGGGCCTTGACAGAGCGGGGGCGCGGGAAACTTTTAACGGCCTCCACCTTGGTCGGCAGCGGAACGGCCCCGCGCTTCGTGATGCGGTGTCCGAGGAAGTCGACGGCAGCCACGCCAAACTGGCATTTCGCCGGGTTGATGATGAGGCTGTGCTGGCTGAGGCGCTCAAAAAGCGTGCGCAGGTGAAGGAGGTGCTCCGCCCGGGAAGTGCTGGCGATGAGAATGTCATCCAGGTAGACGAACAGAAAGGTGAGATCGCGCAGCACACTGGACTGTCCATCAGCCGCTGGAAGGCCTGGGCCGCGTTCTTAAGGCCGAACGGCATTCGGAGGAACTCGAAGAGGCCAAAGGGTGTAATTACAGCCGTCTTCGGAACGTCGGCCGGCCGGACAGGTACCTGGTGGTAGCCCCGAATAAGGTCGACCTTGGAGAAGATCACCCGCCCCGCCAAATGGGCGGAAAAGTCCTGGATATGCGGTATCGGGTACCGGTCGGGGGTGGTGGCATCATTGAGGCGGCGATAATCGCCGCACGGTCGCCATCCGCCACCCGGTTTGGGTACGATGTGCAGGGGCGAGGCCCACGCGCTGTTCGAGCGCCGCACAATGCCCAACCGCTCCAGCGCGTCAAATTCCGCCTTTGCCACGGTGAGTTTGGCAGGGTCGAGGCGACGAGCCCTGGCGTAGACCGGTGGACCAGTGGTTGGGATGTGGTGCTCGACGCCTTGTTTGACGGCGACGGCCGAAAACGTCGGCCGCGTGAGGGCGGGGAACTCAGTGAGGAGGCGGCTGAAGTGGTCCGCGGCCGGGAGCGCGCAGGCTAGCTTGGTTGGTGCGGAGCCGCTCAACGAACAAGCGAGAGAGCTGAAGGTCTCTGCGTTGACGAGCCGACGACATTTTACGTCAACCAAAAGTCCATGGGCGCAAAGAAAATCCGCACCCAACAAAGCCATTGGCACGTTCGCCGTGACGAAATCCCACTCGAAACGCTGGCCCCCGAAGCAGAGTGCGACGCTGCATGAACCGAAGGTGCGGATAGAGGAGATGGCTCAGGCATGGCAAATCAATCAGAAGATGGCTCAGGCAGCCTTGAAGGCACTTGGCCGCCACACGTGGTACATGAGCCCAGTACTAGTGGCATTTGCATTCTTTGACACCAGAATTGACAAAGAAAGCAAGATCAATATGATTGAAGCATTGAAAAATGACGGTGAAAACCCCTCTCCAAAGAGACCAGCTATCAAACGAGGAACCGCCCTGTCAATCGCTGGCCTCAACAAAACACACCAAGCATTTCTTCAGCATCCTAGGGACCCCAACTGATTGGATGGATAAGGATCCTGGTTCATGGGAGCAAGAAACCAGCTTTCAGGAAGCAAAGAAAGCCGCCAGTGGCTTAGTCGTGGTGAACGACAGGGCAGAAAGGGGTGTCGCATTGATACAAGACTACAATAAGCTCCTTACAAAGGATGAAGAGCAAAAGCAAGCTCTGCTCCAAGTTGTTGCTGCTCACAGGAAGATGTACCCCGATGCCAAGAAGGCAACAGTGGTGAAACAGGCCCAGAAATAGGAGTTACATTTCTCATTATATTTGGGTTTTTAAATATTATGTGATATGGTGTCTCTTCATTTTATACAACAACAACAACATGCATTTTAAGGCCATGTTCCCTGCTAGAGCGGGGGTTAGCCTTGCGGTCCCCATGACAATCTTCTCCATTTTGCCCTATTTTCTGCATCTCTCCTTGTTAACCCCCTTGCCCGCATTTCTTCTTCCACCATCTTTAGCCAAGTCTTTCTCGGTCTTCCCCGTCCTCTACTTCCTTCTACATTAACTTCCATCACTCTTCTCAACCAGTCACTTTCATCCTTCCTCAATACATGACCAAACCATCTCAACCTGTTCCTCTTCACAGCATCAATCACAGGCAATATTCCCATCATCTTTCACAATTCATCATTTGTCTTCCTCTCTCTCAACGATACTCCGCACATCCATCGAACCATTCGCATTTCCACCCTTTCCAGCCTTCGTTGCTGCTCTACGTTCATTACCCATGTCTCGCTCCCATAAATCATAACACTTCTCACACATGCAGCATACATCTTTCCCTTCAGCTTCAGCGACACTCTCCTCCTCATCAGCACGCCACTCAGTTCCCGAAACTTCTTCCATGCACATCTCACTCGAGCAACCGTTGCCGAGTCTGATCCACCTTCTCCATTCAGCATGTCTCCGAGGTAGCAAAATGTTTTCACACCTTCCAGCTTCACGCCGTCTCCAAGATCCAACTCAACATTTCCTCCATCTGCAGCTCCCTCTGTGCACACCTTACATTTGAATGTAGCTGTCACACTGGTTAATGAACCTCTCAGACCACTACATTTTTGATGAACCCACTCAGCACACATTGTACATTGAATGGAGTTCACTCCGACACCCTTCCTGCACACAGCACACGGCCACTTCCCAGTTCTTTCCACCTCACCACATGCTTTACCACTTTCCATCACCTTTGTCTTTCCGATATTCACCTTCAGACCTTTTGTCTCCATACATTCCTTCCACTTGTTCATCTTTTCCTTCAGTCCATCCATACTTTCCGCAATCAACACCAGATCATCTGCATACAACAACTCCCACGGTAAACCCTCCTTTACGGTTTGAGCCAGCACCTCCATCACAGCTACAAATAGTAGTGGACTTAGTACCGACCCCTGATGCACTCCCACCTTCACCTCAAACTCACCACTGTTCCCGTCCTTCGTCCTTACAGCTGTGCGTGCTCTTTTGTACATTGCCATCACTACTCTGATCAACCATTCCTCCACTCCTAACTTCCTCAATGCCCATGTCAATACTTTGCGTGGTCTGACCAGGGTACACACTGGGAAACGTTTAAAACATGTAAATTCTGGGGGTGGGGGGGGGGGCGCGTCAGCATCACGGCTGCGGTTTAAACATATTCCAACAATTTCCAAACAGAACGATGAAAAAACAATCCGGGAAAAGTCTCCAAGCGAGAACGTGGATTTGAGAAAGAAGGAGCAGAGGCGGAAGAAAATGAGATACAGGGAGCGGGGCACAAGCCGAGACGAGGAGGAGAGCGAACAAGCACGTGTCCGGGAGGAGAGAAAGAATCAATATAGAATTATTTGTCTAGGGAGGTGAGGTGAGGGGGAGAAAACAAAATAAAAGAAACAAGCAATACAGCGAAGGAAATAACCCAAACCGACAAAACACCGACGGGGGGAGGGAAGCCCCAAGTCACCAGGCCGCGCACGAGGTACGACTCAGAAAACGATTAACTACACACAAGTTTGCACGAACCACAAACCAACACCAACTAGAAACACACAATAACACGTACACAGCAAAATAACCAGTGGAAATTTGACAAAGACAAGAATGGGAAAACACTCAAACTTCGATGCCGTGGAGAGCTCGAAGCACGCCTCACTCGCCCGAGGAACCGCAAGTCAAATTTGAGCATATGATGACCAAGCGTGGTGTTACTATCATGCCAGGTTCGGACAGAAGGCCCGGACATGCCGACCCCCGTGCACCTTCGGCAGGCTGGGAAACGGCCGGGCCGGCGTTCATTACCAGCCATGAGCGCCGGCCACACGGGCAACTTACTGTTCATCACGGATAAAGCATCCGGACGGCGCTTCCTGTGCGACACCGGCGCCCAACTGAGCGTCATACCCGCCTCTGACCAGGACAGGCAATCCGCGGTTTGCGGCCAACGGATCGACCATCCGCACCTTCAGCCCGCGCAACGTCACCCTCTGCTTCGGCGGCCAACGCTTTGCTTGGACGTTTGTAACCGCAAACGTGCCCATGGCTCTGCTAGGCGCCGACTTCCTCTGCACACACGGACTGCTGGTGGACGTCCAACGGCGTCGTTTAATCAACGCCGAAACCTTCAGCTCCCTGGTATGCACATTGAGCAGCTCCGCGCCGACCGAGCTGGCATGCGCCGTCCCGGCGGCGAACGAGTTTGCTCGCCTGCTCACGGAGTTCCCGGCCCTCACGCGGCCGACGTTTTCGGCCGTCGCAGTACGGCATGGGATCGAGCACCACATACCAACCACGGGCCCGCCGGTCTACGCCAGGGCCCGCCGCCTCGACCCAGCCAAGCTCGCCGTGGCGAAGGCCGAATTCGACGCGTTGGAGCACCTCGGCATCGTGCGGCGCTCCGATAGCGCGTGGGCCTCGCCACTGCACATCGTGCCAAAGCCGGGGGCTGGATGGCGCCCGTGTGGCGACTACCGCCGTCTCAATGACGCTACCACCCCCGACAGGTACCCGATCCCGCATATCCAAGACTTCTCCGCCCGTCTGGCGGGACGGGTCATTTTTTCGAAAATTGATCTCATACGGGGATATCACCAGGTACCTGTCAGGGCGGCCGACGTCCCTAAAACGGCAGTCATCACGCCGTTCGGCTTATTCGAATTCTTGCGGATGCCGTTTGGTCTCAAGAACGCGGCTCAGGCGTTCCAGCGCTTGATGGACGGCGTGCTGCGTGACCTGCCGTTCCTTTTCGTTTACCTGGACGACATCCTCGTCGCCAGCACGTCCCGGGCCGAGCACCTCCTCCACCTCCGAACACTGTTCGGGCGCCTCAGCGAGCACGGCCTCATCGTCAACCCGGCCAAATGCCACTTCGGCACGACGGCCGTTGATTTTTTGGGCCACCACATCACCAAGAACGGGGCCGTGCCGCTGCCAACCAAGGTCGAGGCCATCACCACATTCCCGCGTCCCCGCACCATAAAGGCCCTGCAGGAATTCCTGGGAATGGTGAATTTTTATCACCGCTTCGTGCCCCGCGCTGCTCAACTCATGCGGCCCCTCTACGAAGCCCTCCGGGGCAAGCCGGCCAAGCACGACATCGCCTGGTCCGCAGCAATGGATGCGGCCTTCCAAAGCTCAAAGCGGGCCCTCGCCGACGCAACACTGCTCGCTCACCCGGTGCTCAACGCTCCCATCGCCCTCACCACGGATGCCTCCGACTACGCGGTGGGCGCCGTACATGAGCAATGGGTGAACGGGGTTTGGCAGCCACTCGCTTTTTTCAGCCGGCAGCTCCGGCCGAACGAGCTCAAATACAGCATGTTCGACCGGGAGCTCCTCGGTCTACACCTGGCCGTCCGCCATTTCCGCCACCTCCTGGAGGGCCGACCTTTCACGGCGTTCGTCGACCACAAGCCGTTGGTTTACGCCATGGCCAAGGTCACGGAGCCGTGGTCGGCCCGCCAACAGCGCCACCTCTCCGCCGTGTCGGAGTTTACCACGGACATCCGGCACGTCGCCGGCAAAAACAACGCCGTGGCCGACTGTCTTTCCCGGGCCAGCGCGAACGCGGTCCACCTGGGCGTGGACTTTGCGCTTATGGCGGCGGACCAAACCACCGACACCACGGTGCAAGCCCTCCGGGCGGCGGACACGGGCCTCCGCCTGGCCGACATCCCCTTCCCGGACACTGTCCTGCTCTGCGACGTCTCCCAAGGCCAGCCTCGCCCCATCGTGCCCGTCACCTGGCAACGCCGCATCTTCGCCTCCCTCCACGGCCTTTCCCACCCGGGCCGGAAAGCTTCCCAGAAGCTGGTGTCGGCGCGATTCGTCTGGCACGCCTTCGTCAGGACGTCCGCGATTGGACCAGCACCTGCACGGCCTGCCAACGGGCCAAGGTCCACCGACACACCCAGGCCCCGCTGGCACCTTTCACCGTGCCCGAACGACGTTTCGACCACGTCAACGTGGATCTGGTGGGCCCCCTCCCCCCATCACGGGGGTTCACACACCTGCTCACCATGGTGGACAGGACCACCAGGTGGCCGGAGGCCGTTCCCCTCGTCTCCACCATCACCGCCGACGTGGCGCAGGCTTTCATCGCCACCTGGGTCGCCCGCTTCGGCGCACCGGCGGACATCTCGTCAGACCGCGGACCACAGTTCACCTCCGAGCTGTGGGGCGCGGTCGCCCGCAACCTGGGGGTCAAGCTCCACCGTACTACGGCCTACCACCCCCAAGCAAACGGGTTGTGCGAGCGATTCCACCGCTCCATGAAGGCCGTGCTCATGGCCGGCCTTCAAGACGGCGGTTGGGCCGACCGGCTGCCGTGGGCCGATAAACGGGCTTTTCAGAGTGCCTGAGTGTTTGGTTTGATTAAAGCAACTCGGATGAATTCCAGCTTTTTGTCGCGTCCATTCTTCCGATCGACGTGGGAGCCCCAGCTCCGCACGGCCCCCAAGGAGGACCTCCAGGCATCCACCGCCGAGCTTGTCTATGGTCAGGCGCTACGCGTCCCGGGCGAATTCGTGCCCGACGCTACCAGTCCCTGGTCCGCAGCTCACCAGCGCTCGGACCTCCAGGAGGCCGCCCGATGGTTTGCCCCCGTGCCAACATCCCACCACGGTGACCCCCAGTCCTACGTCCCCCCAGCACTTCGCACAGCGGAGTATGTTTTTGTGCGTCACGACGCACATCGGGGGCCACTTCGGCCGCCGTAGGACAGGCCCTTCCGGGTGCTGCGACGGGATGACAAGTCGTTCGTGATCGACATCAGCGGCAGGTCGGACCGGATTGCGGTGGACCGCCTCAAGCCGGTGCACGTGGACGTCGACCACCCACCACGGGTGGCCCTTCCGCCGCGGCGAGGCCGCCCCCCGTCCACGGTGCCCCCCACTCGACCGCCCACCACCACCACACCGGACCCCCTCCCACGACCCGCCAGGGGTCGCTTCGGCCGGGTCATCAGGACCCCCCTCAAATTGACCCTGCCGGTGCAAGTCGATTCTGGGGGGACGTGTGTAGCGGCTACCGCTGGGTTTTCACAATCGCCTTGCACCTATCAAGGACGCGGAGCGATCACCATGCCGGGCTCGTCCAGGACGCCCGGGCAGGCCCGCGCTCAATTGCCAGGCCTCGGTCGGGATGTCCGGGCAGGCTCGCCCTCAATTTGCCAGGCCGCAGCCAGGACGCTGGGCCACGCCCCCTCTCGCCTTTCCTGGGCAAACGCTCCGGGATAATATGTATATATATTGCTGCCCGATAAACGGGCTTTTCAGAGTGCCTGAGTGTTTGGTTTGATTAAAGCAACTCGGATGAATTCCAGCTTTTTGTCGCGTCCATTCTTCCGATCGACGTGGGAGCCCCAGCTCCTTCACCCTCAAGTTATGCCAGCACAAGGGACACCCGGCTTTCCGTCCATCAGAGAGCTTTGTGATACAATCTGTGATCGACCAGAACGTTTATAGTCAGTGTCAGGTTGGGGATCACCGATATGGTGTCATCCACAAGCATCTGTAATAATGTTTTCTTCGTTTTTTGAATTGCGAATCTCTTTACCACACGAAGAATAGCCTGTGCGTTCTGCAAACGTAGATCAAGAAATCCTTACCGGTATCGAATCGTCGTAGCAACGGCACGGCCAATCCGCGCAGGCTGCACGCCGCCATGGCCATCCTGCACAAGTCAAGGACAACGAACAAATCCGGTTGAGACGTCCGTCATGACTTTCCTGCAAAATAACCTTTATAACAACGTGGTATCAAATAATTACCTCGTGAGTAGTGTAATAATGTTGCTTCTGGGACACCTCCGTTTAACATGGGAAATCCCTATCTAATGTCATTTACCCCCTTGTCTTTTTCAAAAATCATAAACACCTCTATTTCTCCCACCCTCATCTTTATGAACCTTTTGTCTGTAGTACCTATCCTTAATGTTGTTCATTAGACCACTCAAACACTACAAATATTTGTTTTCTCTTATAGACCTATCATCCTTCTTCTACATATCATCTGGCAGATTAATCTTTGACCCATTCACTTCCATATTGACCCTAAAGACCTCTATTTCTCTCACCCTGTTCTTTACGAACCTTCATACCTTTTGACATGTTATCCTTATTCATTAGACCACTTAAACACCTGTGATCCTTCTGACCTTATGGACCTTTTAACCTTTTACTCTTAATATCATCTGGTGAATATAACCCACTCAAACAACGACCCTACAAATCAAACCTTTTTTTATTAATTCTTCGCTTTTGAGAAATGACGTTGTTTCAATGACTTGGATAACTTCCCAGAAAGATTTCATTGTCTTATTTCCTGTTATTCACACACGCTCAGGGCTTCCCCGAAATGACTGCATGTCGTCATTTCAAGAAAATACATTTTGTTCATTATAAAAGAACGTGTTCAATTCAATTTTGATCATTGGGGATCGACATGTCTTACTACTCCATCCTTTACTCTGATAAAGAAGAAGAATACTCACCAAGGTAAGTTTCATTTAAAATTAAAGTGTTTAAAGCTTTGTATGGGATTAATTATACAACAAATGACTTAATATTCCTTTATCTTTACAGCAATGCGAATATCCTGGCAGAACTTCAAACTGGTTGGAATGAAAATACTGCAGAATCTCAAGAGTTGCAAAACGAAATGAACTTGGTCAACCTGTATGTTTCACCATTCTTGGAAGATTCATATGCAAGGTAAGATACTAAATATTAATACATTTGTGTTAAACGACGCTGCCTTAGTGTGTGTGTGTGTGTGTGTGTGTTCGTGTGTGTATGTGTTTGTGTGTGTTCGTGTGTGTATGTGTGTGTATGTATCTGTGAATGTGTGTGTGTATGTGTATGTGTGTGTTCTTGTGTGTATGTATATATGAATGTGTGTGTGTGTGTGTGTGTGTGTGTATGTGTGTGTGTGTATGTATCTGTGAATGTGTGTATGTGTTTGTGTGTGCGTTCGTGTGTGTATGTGTGTGTGTGTATGTATCTGTGAATGTGTGTGTGTATGTGTATGTGTGTGTTCTTGTGTGTATGTATATATGAATGTGTGTGTGTGTGTGTGTGTATGTATCTGTGAATGTGTGTATGTGTATGTGTGAATGTGTATGTGTGTGTATGTGTGTGTATGTGTGTGTGCGTGTGTGTGATGTTTTGTCAAGCTTACTTCAACATAGTAATTTCTCCTTATTTTGTTTGCAGCCTTGAAGACCAAAGCTTGGAGTGGGACGATTTTGATTTTCCAAAGAGTGGTTATTTCCCGTCAACATGTGGTACCCTAAATTTTCAACTCGACCACTTGAACACAAAGCTCGATTTTTTCGAGGTAAGCATGTGTGTACGTGTGTGTGGTTCACCGTTTATAATAGGTACACCATATCCCTGCGCATCGTAAGAGGTGATTCAGGGTTGGTGTCAGGAAGGGCATCCGACCCTATATTAATAATAATAATAATAATACATTTATTTTGTATAGCGCTTTTCAAGACGCTTTGACATGGAACATAAATATGAAATAAATATCTCTCCCCTCTTGTCTTTAATAGAAAGAGATTCAAAACCTGAAGACATCTGCTGAACCAACCTTTGACTTGTGCTGGGAAGAAATTGATGACTTATGCTGGGGAGAAGTTGAATGTATACCTCAAGAAAAATGTTTTAATAATATAAAGATTTTAATGTTTTCAATATTTATATATATTTGTTTTGTTTACAATTATTTAATTCTTAATTACAAAAAGAGAATAAAGGAGGGAACGGGGAGGTGCACCCCTGCCAAAGACCCTTCACCCCCCTCATCCCACCCCTCCCCTCCCCTTGTGTGTGTGGGGAAGGTGGGGGTGGGATGAGGGGGGTGAAGGGTCAAGGGTGGGGGTGCACGGAGGGTGGGGGATGATGGGTGTGGTCTGTGTGGGCGGGGTCTGTGTGGGCGGGGTCTGTGTGGGCGGGGTCTGTGTGGGCGGGGTCTGTGTGGGCGGGGTCGGTGTGGGCGTGGCTTATGATTTTTTATTTATTTAATTTTTTTTTATTATTACCACTAATTAAATTAGCTAATCTGGGTGGGGTGAATAGAAATGTTGTTTAATGAATTATTAGCTTTGTTTTTTGTAATTCTTGCGAGTAAAATGAACCCAAGATTTCCTCTCCATTTAAATCATATAATTTGTAGGTCCAAGGGACTGTATCCATTACATCAATGATTTTAAATAATTCACGAGTCCATTTTTGTGTATAACCTTTCTCAAAATGGCTTTTCCATTTGTATATCCTTACCATATCACCAACTTTGAACTTGGGCTTTCTCAAATTAATCTCCTTTTCATATTCTAATTTTGTAAATGTTTCTGATGGTTTTGATTGTGTTGATGAATGAACTGTATTATTGTAATTATCTACAATATCCTGAATTAAATACACCCATTTTTGAGAACCGAGTTGTGTGAATTTTTTATATAATTTCTCTTTTAAAGTACGATTAAAACGCTCAATAACAACTGCCTTTCCTTCATTAAAGGTGCTGTATAATTTAATACCCTTCCCCTTAAGAAATTTCATGAATATTTTGTTATAGAACTCTGTTCCCTCATCAGTCCATAACTTCTTTGGTTTCCTTTTATCCCGATCAAATATTAGCTTAAAGGCTAACATTAAAGTATCACCCCTTTTATTTTTTAAAGGGACAACCCAGGCAAATCTACTCCTCAAATCAATAACGGTTAAAGCATACCTGTATCCCCTGTCATTATTCAATTCAATTAAATCAGCGGACCATATGTGGTCAGTGTATTTAGAATAAACCTTCCTTCTTTTAAACTTTGTGATTATAGGTTTGTGTAATTCTTCAGCCAAAAGCTCCTCAGTCTTGATGGCATCATTAGAGCCTAATAGTTTTTTGAGGAATAACCAAGACCAAGTTTCAATTTAGCATTTATCAAATTTCTCACAATAAACCTATCAACTTTCTCTCTCAACGTTGGATTTTGTATCAAAGACAAATTATACAACATTTCGCTGTCGGCTTTATGTTTTTCAGTCAACGTAGTGGTTTTCCCATAAGCAATATCATGCTTCATACACACTTCGTCAACCCTATTTGTAGGTTTAGACCAAGGTTTAGGATTGTCAGCCTCATCTAATCTTTTATCCAAGTTTGTTCCTGGACCACAGAAAGAATACCCTGGAAGGTGTAATTCCCCTGGAATTCCAGTTGTTGTAAATTTACTTCCTGACAGAAACTTTTGTATGTCTCCTCCTCTTTTAGGAGAGATGAATTGGCACTTTTTAGAGCCACATACTTGACATATTCCTTTTTGATAAACTCTATTATTTTTAGCTTTAACATAAGAGATATTTTTAGATTTAGTTTTCTTTTTACATTTGAGACAATAACTCATATTTATTTATCAGAAAAATTCCGACAGAGTATCAAAACCTTTTTGGTTTTCAACATATACATTTCAATCTTTATTTTTAAAACATAAAGAATCCTAAGGAATGCCTTCACTCTCTCCTCCATTTATTTACAAATAAAAACTAACTAAAGTCAATGACACCAACATCATCAATCACATAATCTTTTCCTTCTTCTTCTTCTTCTTCTTCACCACTTTCTCGTTTAAATCTCTGAAATTGAAGACATTGACGTTCTTATTTTTGAAACCATTATCTTCGTAAGAGTTGTTAATTCTTTAATTTCCTCTTCGGTGCGTTGAGATTGATTTATTTGCTTTAATACACTCAATCTTTTATGAATCTCAGTGATTTCCATCTTTTTATATTTTTCCTCCCTCTCTCTTTGCTCCCTCTCCTCCTCCTCCATTTTCTCCCTCTCCTCCTTCTCCTTTTTCTCCCTTTTCTCCCTTTCCTCCTTCTCCCTTTTCTCCCTTTCCTCCTTCTCATTTTTCTCCCTCTCCTCCTTCTCCTCCTTTTTCTCCCTCTCCTCCTTCTCCTCCCTCTCCCTTTCCTCCTTCTCCTTTTTCTCTCTTTCCTCCTTCTCTTCTTCAACTCCTTCCTCATCCCTTGCTACCCTTGAGTTTGAACCCCAAAGAATATTATACATATACTCATCTGGATTTTGAGATATTCTTGTATCTATAATTATTTTTCTCATAATAGGATACCAATAAGATTTGTTGACGATTTCTAAAAGAGTTTTATATTTCATAACTTTGAGAAGTTCATTTTTATTTAATATTTTAAACAAGTCTCTATTTGTGGGTTTAACAATATCAGTATAAGGCCAGTTTTTTATGACAAAATTCCCATGTATATGCTCCAAATCATAAGGTATGTAATACCGAGCACCCTTTTCTTGTAGGTATCCTTGAATACAAAAATTATAATTCTCTTGTAGTCTTCTTCCTGCCATTTATGTATCAGAAATATATGTGAGATTAATATTATGACAGGTAATACCACCCCATCTTCCCACTACCAAATCGGTTTGTATTCCTCGGCTTTCTATCCTTATCTCATTACCTTCCTTCTTTGTCATGCGAACCATCGCTATACTATCATATATTTTTATTTTCTTAAAATCACGTATTTGTTGTTTACTAATTGTACTTCCACATAAATCCTTATCCTCACCAAGTGGATAATATTCTTCTTTACGAGACTGATTTAAATCATGTAGGTCTTCTATGTTTATTGAAAAAGACCAATTATACCCTAAATCAGGCATATCATACCCCCATTTATTAATTCGCATATTAACTAAATGTCCTTCTTTATAAAATTCAATTGTAAGCAGGTAGTTAAATTCAATGAGGAAAGGTGTATGGTCAGTATAACCAGGTGTTGTGGTTGTAAATTTTACTTCTTTCACAAAACGTGCTGTTTTCTTTAAAAATATATATTGTGATAAATCACTTAATCTAATTAAGTCATTCGCATCTGTAGGGTTTGGATAATTGATTAATTTATAAGTATTCTTCATATTAATATTTTTACTTACACTATATTTTTGTCGTTCAGCCTGTGCCTTTGTATAATAATTTGATAAATCAATATCCTGAGAGGATTTTCCAAAGATAGAACCATCTTTTCCAACATAGGTCATTTATATTAGATAAAAAATGATATCATAAAAATTTTCATTATTGTTGAGTTGAAATAATACATATAAACATAATTGGCCACAACATTTAGAATTAATTTCTTGAACTTGGAATGTTTGATAAACACCATTCTGTAAGAATTGTATTACTTCAACAGGTGGTGGCATACCATAACTATCAAAATAATATTTATCCTGACTATTATGAATACAAACCCAATGAGAACCATTCTGTGTGTCTAAATTCATAATAATATTCTTTGTATTCTTATTTATATGTGTTAATTCATCTCTCATACAAATAACCACATTATCAATTTTTAGTGTTTTACAATACTTAGCTAGTTCTATATTTGACGTTGTATTCTTTCCAAATTGTTTAAACCATTTATCCATTTATTTATGAGAAAGATACAATCCATTACCCCGTTTAGTTAGTTTAACACCCGCTTGAGCGATAGAGGAAAGCATATCTCCAACCAACAATCTAGCTTTATCAGGTAGACTTTCAAGTTTTTGAGCAAAATCTACAATTACACCACTTCCACTAATTTGTTTCTCCAACTCCTTGTTATGTCTTTCCAATTCTTTTTGAGCTTTTAGTTGTGCCTTCCTTTCGTTAGCAGTTTTTACCGCTGCTGAAATACCACCAGTCAATGCTCCCGCCGCACTTAAACCAGCAAATAAAGGAATTAGAAACGGGAGAAATCCTCCTCTTGACTCGTCTATTGAATATTTCTTTAACATAGGTTTCGTCATTTTAATTTTAAGTGATCCAACATCATTTAGTGTTTTTACTTGTGTGTGTGTGAGTAAAACATCAATTCTTACAGCTCCTTTTCTTTGAATTGTATTAACATTAATAATACAAGGCTTTTGATTTTGAATACAAGATGTTAATTTATTAAGATTGATTTGATTAACATATACCCCAACCATTTATTTATGAGAAAAAACCTATGTGATATTAATCATAACACCATTATCTGTATTAATCTGTAATTCTGTTTCCTCCAAAAGCAAACAATATGCATTAACCTCTTCACTCTCCCCTCTTTCAATGTATAGAGAAGTATCCACTCGATTAGACTTTATAGTTTCCTTTTGAGAACTCAGGTCAATTGCGTAGATTGTATAAAGTTTTTGAAACGCAACCATATCCAAAATAGGATCATTATTACCATTACTTTCACACACCTTTTGGTAGGACTTGTAGGCTTCCGCATAATCATTTTTTTCCCAATCAATTTCCAATCTATCTCGCGGATAAAATGTGCCATCAAGAGAAACCCGAAGTTGTTTCACCTTTGCATTATCACTCAGGGCATTATTCTTATTAGTACCGTCCTCTCCATCTGGTTTTTTAAAAATGAGCCAGAGGTATCGTGGCTTTCCTTGAAGAACACCTAAATTCCAAGTGTAGGTAGTGTGTTCCAGTTTAACGTGTTGACATCTTCTTTTAAGGTATGATACATTTAGCGGTTTCTTTGAGTTAAGTCTTCTATTTAACATCTCTTCCGTTTTAAGATTAGGAGTATATTCACTGATATACCAACACAAATCATTAATAACAAATTTATTGTTGTCTCCAAAAGCATTTTCATCCCCAAAAAGCAACCTATTTACATTATCATTCCTTTGTAGTTGAAATCTAATTTTAAGACCATACAAAACTTTATCATAATCGCAAAATCCAAATATACCTTTAAGAGGTACTGCTACGGTAAAACTATTCACTGCTTTTGTTTCATCATTATACATTGACTTCCTTTGACTATAACCAGGGTCTGCGTTTGTACCCGTTGACATATCAGGAATAAAACCTTCAACAGCTCCCTTACCCATTCTATCACTAAACGAATATAGTGTAAATTTCATCATTTCAGATGTAGCAGAGACATAATCAACCGCTTCAACCTCTTGTGTTCCAATATACAGGCGGACACTGTCAAACATTTTCCAGAAGAAATCATTTACGAGTGTAGCATTAGTATTATTCGCAGCCTTAGTGAATTTAAATTTACACAGCAAGAAACTATCAGCTATATTCAAGTAAGTTTGTTGATTATTTATTTCAAAACTTTTTGTTCCGTTTGAATTCCAGTCTGTTCCTGTTATAGCATTTACCTTAAAATAGTCTTCCTTTTTAGTGGAGTTTGAAATGATAATCGTATCATCCAAATCATAGATACTATCAATCGCTTCCATACTTGTATTTATATAGCATTAAAATTGTTGAAACCCTGACCCAAGTATTTTAATGATTTTTTGTCGTTCTTGTGAAGATAGTTGAGTTTTACCTTTTTTTATTTCTTTGATTGCTTGTAATTTATGAGACTCCTTTTGAGCATCTTTTATACTCTTTATAGCACCCGCAACGGAGCCCACGGCAGAAGCAGTTGAACCAATTAGGTCTTTATGTTTAAGGATGGTTGAACCAATACCCATTAGAGTATCAATTATCCCATCTCCTTTATTTCGAAATTGATGACCTACACCTCGTTGTCTCTTAGGTTTATAGTATCCTCTACCCACATACCTTGTATAGTCTGGTGAAAGGAACATGCCCTCCCCTGTAATTATTTTATATTTTCCCAACTCGTGTTTTCTCACAATAACCATTATTTATTTATTGAAAAACTTCACGTAGGTGAATTCTGATGGATATAATTTCATCATTAAAGGATATCATACGATTATCTTGGTCGGTTATCCTAAAATTTACTCTGTATATGGTTTTTCCTGACACAGGTAAATAGACAAGATTTTTTGGTTCCATATTAAATTTATAACCAATCGGGGTTGAGTATGCACTGAATGAAAATATTGTATTTGTTCTTATTCCATCGTTATAAGCACCATCAATCAAATCACAATGAATTAATACTGAATTTATACCGGAGGATATTTGGATAACATTATCACTGTAAAACGTCCCGTTATTTTCAATCTTTTTTGAAGAGAAACCCAATAGCTCTCTAAACGAATTTTCAATCGTGAAATCAACTTTATAATTATTTTTAAGTTTAATAGTTGATTTTGAAGTGTGTTTTTGAATATCTATTACAATATTTTTTGGTTCATCACCTTTTTCTTTCATAAGGCGAGAGACTTCTGAAGATATTTGAGAAATCTCGTAAGCTCCAGGTGAAACGGTTATAGTTTTATATCCACTTCCTGGATTATAACTAAACTTGTTGTTTTTCTCTGTGATATTAAACAAGGTATTATAAGTTTCCATCGACAATAAAGATGCCTCATATGAGGTAAGGGGGTCAAGTTGTAGTGGGTAAGGGAATGAAGCTGTGTAATCGCTCGTTGTGAAATTAAAACTAAGAATTGTGCTTCTCATCTTATTTAATATCTAATAAAATATCTTTGTATTGACATTTATTAATTATTTTCATATTCATCAACTGATCTAAAATGGCTGAGGATTCATTAAAACAATTGTTGTTTCCAGCCTTCTTACTACCTAACAACAATAATAGCCTATTAACTAATTGTGATGGGTCATTTGGAAGAAAACTAACACCCGAACCAAGCTTACTTAAAGCATCAATAATATGTTTCTCCTTCTCATTCTTCTTACTTTTACCAGCAACAGAAACTCCATAATCAAGTGCATTTAACAACTCAATATATACCCTATCTTCCTCTCTTTCCATATCAAGTGGTTCCTCAAAATATTTTGAACCGCTGAATCCGGGGTTTGTTAGAAGAAACATTAATCTTGGAGTTAATTTAACATTTGGTTGAGTAGAACTCAAGAACATCAATTCATCATTAAATATCAATACCTTTTCTTCCACAAGATGAAACACTGCTGGTTCTTCTGTTGGAATGAGACCTGCTCTGGTTTTTGAACCCGCCGAATATTCATTGTTTTGAAGAGCTTCCACAACATAATTAGGGGGTTGATTTACCTCCTCAAGTTTCCGAAATAATCCCTCGTCATCATATTCTAATTCACCAAGTTCTTGTTTTGTTATCTGACTAAAATCTTTGAGCATTTGAAGTTTTTTCGGAGTAAATTCTACTGTGGGAACTGTAGGTGAGTGTTGAGTTTTCAAAAGTGGTTTAAAGAATTTCTCTTGTTTTCTTTCAAAGGCTTCTTCACCAGTTAGTTTCTGTCTCCGTTTCTTCTTTATCTCTTCCTGTTGTTTAACAACTTTTGAAACTAATTGTTGATGTTCCTTAAACTTTCTTTCTCTTTCTTCAGTATTCATTTTCTGTATTTATTTATTGAAAAATATCATTTAGTATCTCATCTTGTTTCACAACAATATATTTATATTTTCCAATCGTGTGTTTCATATAATTTTCAAATTCTTTTTTACTACATAACGTAGAGCAATTATCTCTCCAAAAATTATTTACATCTATTGAATTTAACTTAAATAAAATAAAAGTATTGGCATTGTTTCTTATTGAGCGTCGAGGGAGTTGAAAATATGATTGACTAAGATATATACAATTACAAGAAGAATGTCTCCCTCTTGTATAGTAGCTATCCATTACTGTTTGGTTTCTCTCATTAACACAATCATCAAAGATGACGAGGTTCTTTTTTGATTTATCTAAATCTTGAGGTGAAGGTATATCATCCGTATTATCACTGAGAATACAAGTTATGGGTTTCGATTTTGATTTCTGTGTATCACAAAATAATTGTATTATATCTTCAATATTATAATCATTCAGTTTGTTTTGAAGTTTAAATAAACCGATAATGTCTTCCTTTTTAAGACCTGCATTAAAACCCTGTGAGAGTAGTTGATACTCGGGTTGAAAACTTGACTTTGTAAAAATTATTAAATTATCATAATCTAAAAAATTAGGACCAAGGAGCATCTTTAAAAGTAAACAGGTTTTCCCACATCCGCTTGAACCAACTATTAGACATCTCAATGAATTTGGAATGTTTTTATGGTTATTAAATTTTATCTTATTTTCCCAAACGGGTAAAAAATCATTCATTTATATATTTGGAAAACAAGTCATCCAACTTTTTTTGAGCTATTTTAGAAACTCTATATTTTATCCTGAGTTCTGGTTTAATTTCAAAATAATTCATTATTTTATTTATGTAGTATCTTGTATTAACATTTCCATTAAAATTATTTTGAATAATAAATATCATTAAACCCTTATACATTTCCTCAATACAAAGAGTCTCTTTCCTTGTAAGAAATGGTGTATTATCACCATAATGCTTAACATTCATCTCTCTTATTAATCTTGTAAAGTAATTCATTTTTGGTTCTAATTTAAAAGAGTTATATGTTTTTTTATATTTCTTATTATCATTAATTAGAATATAATCACAGAATAAACATTGTTTATATGAATCCTCATCATTAAGCCCCACTCTATCACAAGCCGGACAATTCTCTAATTTATCATATGGAGAGTCTGGAAATTCTAAATATCCTTCAGAACTTATCATATTTATGTGGTAAATTTTTACTTAAACTAAACGCAAGTTTATTCATTAATAAATACAATGTTTCAAAGCACAAAAGACAAATTTCAATCAATCTCTACTTCGGTGGAAGATATAGAAAAATATGTCAAAGATGTTAAATTGAACAAAGATAAATATGGAAATTTTTGGGTAAAACCAGTTATGGAAAATAACATGAGCCCCTCTATTTCATTTAAAGGAAGAGCTCTAACTATACCTGGAAAGACATCCATTAAAGTAAATCTAACAAAAGTTTCTCCTCTACTCCTGGCAATTTATTCAAAGCTTGAAAAAGTGATTGACCACGATACTTTGAAAAAGAATGATAAGACCATTAATAATTCTAGAGGAGACATTTGTATTTTCTTTAATAATCCAAAGGGTGTAGATCTAAGTAAAATGAATGATGTTAATATTTCTGGTGAAATGTCATTTCGTTCTATGATAGTTAGAGATTATTTAAAGATAACTTTTGATATAAAAATTGTAGAGATTGAATCTGTTAATGAAAGAAAGTATATAGATATTGATGGGAATATTTTTCTTGCTAATTAAATATGAGTCAATACAGCAGTGAAGATTTTACTATTTCATTGAACTCGGACGATAGTGATGATAGTATTTCATTGAACTTGGATGATGGTGATGATAGTATTTCATTGAACACAGATGATAGTTATGATACTAATAGTTTGTGCTCAAATGATAGTTATGAGAGTAGCTTTATTGATGACTCTGAGTATGATTCTGAGTATTCATGTGATAGTTATGACTTAGATGATTCTGAGTGAAAAAGTGTTTTAGTTTAAGCACAGTGATATATATAAAACGGAGCTGTAAAGCTCAAAAGTGTTTTATTTTAAGCACAGTGATATATATAAAACACCACGTTTTCTCACGCTATAAATATGGTTTATTGTGATACTTGCGAGAAGGAAGTAAAATATTATAAACAACATATTCTCACCGCAAAACATACATACAACATTTTAAACAAACTTTCCCCTCTTCCACCTGAAACAAAACACTGTTCTACATGTAATAAAAATATCCTCAAGAAAGGCTTCAAAATACATCTTAAAACAAATCTACATTTATCAAATTTTATCACAACTAAAAACTCTGATGGAGCATTCAAAGGACATATTAAAATAAGAGTCTTTAACTTCAAACCTCCTGAACCAGAGTCTATAGTTGATGCTGTAGAAATAGTTAAACCTGCTGTTCAAACGTTGATTGAAAAAACACTAAAGGAAATGAAACCACTTAAATTTTATATGGGAGTAAAATTAGAAATGACAAAGGATGAAGGAGTTATAGATGCACCATACATGAGAACTGAGCCACACTTTATATCTTCATATCAAGATTTTAAAACATCAGGAGTCTATGATGAACTTATTAAACAAGAGCAAGATGTGGATAATTCAATCGTAGGAAGTGGATTCAATATAGGAAAAATTATTTACATAGACATTCATATTCTTAAATCAGATCCTCTAAAAGCTTCTTCTTACATTGATTTACCCAGTGTTATCAAAAATAGAAAAGCAGTTATCAATATCAAAAATAAAGACAATAAATGTTTTCTCTGGTCTATTTTAGCACACTTACATCCTCCACATTTTCATGATGAAAGAGTATCTCATTATAAAAAATATGAGAATACATTAAATACGAAAGATCTAAAGTTTCCAATGACTTTAAATGATATTCCTAAATTTGAAAAGATGAATAATTTATCAGTTAATGTTTATGGTCTAACAGAAACAAACAACATTCAGGTTTTAAAGCTTTCTGACAATTGTAAACAAACTCATATTAATCTTCTATATTTTAATTCAGACGAAAATTCACATTATACATACATCAAAGATATTGCTAAATTAATAAAACCACAAGTCTGTAAGAGAACAAATAAAATATATATTTGTTTGCGTTGTCTTAACTTCTTCAATTCACAAGAAAGATTAGATAAACATTCAAATTATTGTGGCGAACATAAATCAACGGTAATCAATATGCCTAAAGAAGGCTCAAAGATCACATTCAAAGATGAAAATAAAAAGATCAAACATCCATTTGTTATATATGCTGATTTTGAAAGTATTTTAGAAAAAATTGATACTGCTTCTCAAGATCCAAAAGAATCATACACAAATAAATATCAAAAACATACTCCTTGTGGTTTTTGTTATTATATCAAATCATCCGTTGGTGATAAATATAACAAGTTAGAGATGTATAGAGGCTCAAATACCCCAGAGGAGTTTGTGAAACGACTAGAAAAAGACTGTGTTCGATTAACCAAGATAATGAGAGAAACCAATAAACCAATGTCCTTAACAAGTAAAGAAAAAAGGGAATTTATAAAAAACAATGTCTGTCATATTTGTGAGGAGAAAATTGGTAAAGGTCTAAAGGTTAGAGACCATTGTCATCTCACTGGTAAATATAGAGGTCCGGCTCATCAAAGTTGTAATATTAATTATCAACTCCCCTCTTTCATTCCTGTCTTTCTTCATAACAACGCTCATTATGATACACATCTATTTATCAAGGAACTCTCAAAGACTTCTGGAAGTATCTCAGCAATTCCAAACACGGATCAGAAATACATTTCATTCACAAAAACAATTCACACATCTCCTATTACTCATATCAGATTTCTTGATACATTTAAATTCATGGCAAGTCCATTGGTTAACTTGGTTCAAAATCTAAAAGAGTTTCCATGTCTTTCAGAGTATTTTTTAGATAAAGATTTTCTAACACAAAAGGGAATTTACCCCTATGACTATATGGACTCATTTGAGAGATTCAATGAAACACAACTTCCTTCAAAAGAAAATTTCTATAACAAATTAAATAATAGTCATATATCTGATAAAGATTATGTACACGCACAAAATGTTTGGGAAAAATATAACATCAAGAATCTTGGCGAGTATCACGATTTGTATCTCAAAACTGATGTGCTTTTATTGGCCGATGTATTTGAAGCCTTTAGATCTGTTTGTCGCACTGGATATGGATTGGATCCTGCTCACTACTACACAGCACCTGGATTGGCCTGGAGTGCGATGTTGAAAATGACAAAACAAGATTTGGATTTGATAACCGATGTTGATATGCTTTTGATGATTGAAAAGGCAAAAAGAGGTGGAATTTCACAAGTCTGCTCGAGTAGATACGCAAAAGCAAATAACAAATATCTTCCAAATTATGATCCAACGAAAGAGAGTTCTTACTTGATGTACTATGACGCGAACAACCTGTATGGCTGGGCAATGTCTCAGGCTCTTCCTTATGGAAAACTTAGATGGGTAAAGGAAAAAGACTACAAAAACGTTTTACAAGATGTATGTATCTCTACACAAAAAGAATTGGATGAAGAAAAAGTTGGTTATTATTTTGAAATTGATTTAAAATATCCAGAGGAACTCCATAACCTACACAAAGATCTCCCATTTGCTTGTGAGAAAGAAAGTCCAAAGAAAGAATGGTTGAGTGATTATCAACGATCGTTTGATATAGGTGAATCAACAGAAAAATTACTTACTACATTATATAACAAGAAAAATTATGTTCTACACCAAAGAAATTTGCGACAATATTTATCAAAAGGTCTAAGAGTAGAGAAGATCCATAGGGTTCTAAAGTTCAATCAAAGTCATTGGTTAAAGGGGTACATTGATTTTAATACACAAAGAAGAACAGAGTCAAAAACAGATTTTGAGAAAGACTTTTATAAATTGATGAATAATGCGGTCTTTGGTAAGACTATGGAGAATGTGAGGAAAAGACAAAATATCAGACTATCAACATCTTGGGAACAAGCATCAAAATTAATTAATAGACCGAGTTTTACTCGAGCTGAGGTCTTTACTGAGAACTTTTGTGCGATCCATTTGATTAAAGAGAGTATTGAAATGAACAAACCTATTTATATTGGAACAACAATTCTTGATTTATCAAAGTCATTAATGTATGATTACTTTTATAATAACTTGAGGAAGAAATATCAAAATGATGTTAATCTACTTTATATGGATACAGATAGTTTTATTTTGAAAATTAATACCAACGATGTTTATTCAGACATGAAAAGAGACATTAATATCTATGACACGAGTAATTATAGTCCAGAGAGTGAGTTGTTCTCTTCTAAAAATAAAAAGGTGATTGGAAAGTTCAAGGATGAATTAGGAGGAAATGTTATGAGTGAATTTGTGGGATTGAGGTCAAAGGCTTATGCTTATAAATACATTGTGAATAACGTTGAAAAGACTGATAAGAAGTTAAAAGGTGTAAAGAAAAATGTTATTAAAGAAACAATAAACTTTAAGGATTATTATAACTGTTTAACAACAAAGAAAGAAGAGTTTAGAAAGATTAATGGAATAAGAAGTTATAAACATCAATTATATTCAGAAGAGATAAATAAGAAAGCATTGGGGGCTTTTGATGATAAGAGGTTTATTTTAGAAAATGGAATTGATAGTCTCCCTTATGGTTATATAAGTATATAAGTGATAAGATATATATATAAGTGATAAGATATATATAAGTGATAAGATATACATAAGTGATAAGATATATATAAGTGATAAGATATATATAAGTGATAAGTTAAAAAGGGGGGGGGGGGGGGTTGGGGATTTTAACGGGCTACCGCCGCCTTTTTTACTATTATATAAATGATAGAACCAAGTATCAACCAGACTAAAGAGTGGAGGTGTAATCAACCTTGGTATATAAATGGAAAACATAATGAATGTGAAAAATATCAAATAGGTATAATTGAAAAGGCAACTGGTAAAAAAGTTCACAAAACAAATAAGAGAATTAATTTAAATACCGGTGAATTGGGTAAAAAAGATGGAAATATTTTTGAGTGGACGGAAAACTTTGATGGTTGTCAGGAAAATATATACTTTAATTTAAAAATGGTATGTGGCACTGGAGGCGCTCAAATAAGAACATTGAGGGAGGTTTACCATTTTATCTTAGCTCAGTTAAAATATCTTAATAAAGAACCAAACTCAAACATATTTTTTGTTAATGTATTAGACGGTGAGGAGAGTTGTAGGAGAATTAAATTATTTCCCACGCATAAACAAATATTTGTAGGGTCGTTGTTTGAGTGGGTTATATTCACCAGATGATATTAAGAGTAAAAGGTTAAAAGGTCCATAAGGTCAGAAGGATCACAGGTGTTTAAGTGGTCTAATGAATAAGGATAACATGTCAAAAGGTATGAAGGTTCGTAAAGAACAGGGTGAGAGAAATAGAGGTCTTTAGGGTCAATATGGAAGTGAATGGGTCAAAGATTAATCTGCCAGATGATATGTAGAAGAAGGATGATAGGTCTATAAGAGAAAACAAATATTTGTAGTGTTTGAGTGGTCTAATGAACAACATTAAGGATAGGTACTACAGACAAAAGGTTCATAAAGATGAGGGTGGGAGAAATAGAGGTGTTTATGATTTTTGAAAAAGACAAGGGGGTAAATGACATTAGATAGGGATTTCCCATGTTAAACGGAGGTGTCCCAGAAGCAACATTATTACACTACTCTCGTGTAGCTGCATGTTGACGTCATGCAGCACCTGGAGATGGAACAGGAAGGGAGCGCACAGCATGGACGTGGCGTCACCACTGTCGTCGACGGCCGTGGAGATTTATTAATTCGTGATTGCGAGGGGGGGGGGGAGGGGTGGGGTCAAGCCATGGGATAGCCGTCGGTTCCTCCTTACAGGGCACATCATGGGATAGCCGTCGGTTCCTCCTTACAGGGCACATTGCGGGTGGAGTTGGCTGAGATACGGACTCCCAGAGCGCTGCTACGTCTTTTGGTTTCTCCCCACAATTGTTATGCTAATTCGCCCCTTAAGCTGGAATCGAACCCAGGCTGGAGGCAGGGGTTCGGATTTGTTGCGATGTGCACCAGACCTCTCGTCCACCCATACCCCGATTAATTTCATCTGATCTTGCATATTTAACCCCACGGTGACAAATAAATGTGAAATATGCATCGTGTCCATCGGATTTTTCACGAATATCTATTTTGAGTTTCCACGTTCACGAAGAAATTATTTTAACTCGTCAAATGGGTTTCATGAAGAAACCAATTGAGTGAAAATTCTCCAACAACGCACTGGATTAATACACCGCCTAATTAACTGTTGACGTTTGCAAGAACGTACAATTCAAAGTTGTTTTTAAAATGTTTTCTTGAATTAAATATTTCATTGAAAACACGAAAATGATTGACAGGGGGGAGGGGGGAGTCTGGAGTGCGTTTGCGGGTTTTCCCAAAATGTGGAGGTCGTGTGCAAGTTTCACACATCCGTGCGGCAGAACACGATGGTTTACTGTTTACGTCCTGCCCACTGGTGGATAGTTTAAATAACTGACTTGTTGGTGTTCTTTGTCGAGCCGTTCTATTGGCTCTTCGAGATCATATGGCCTGGAGCCTGGAGGTCAGGGTGCAAATCCTCCATTTGGTGATTGATCAAAGAAAGGGTCGTTTACTTCTGGTGCCATCCGCTTCACATTTGTGCTTCGGGAGGCTCTGTCTGGAAGTAAAAGCTTAACATGCTTCATGATCGTTTCAGATATACGATTATTACATGTTGTATGTATTTGAGATGTTATTACTGAGACATGTGCAGGTCGACAAGAACTTAGGCACGGCACCCCGTGATTAGCGATTAGCGATGATCGTGATCAGCGAGAACTTCACCCCGTGATTTCTGACCTGCTCGAGAGGATCAACTGGCTTCGCTTCCTCTCGCCCAATCACAATGTCGTCAACAATATTAACAAGTAGCTCCAGAACGAACTTTACAATGGAAGGTGATAAGCTATCCTTATCTAGTTGATTTCTAGTCCTTTTGGATGGCGTAAGCTTAATTGGAGTAAAAAATGTCGAGAATTTACACTGACAATACGTAACTTTCGAAATGACGTATGGATGCCAACGAAGCCTTTGCGCATGCGCTGTGTGTGCGTTGTCAGTGACTCAGTTCTGCTCGAAGGGCACTTTTAACTTGATGTTGCTCGCACGAAATCAGTGATTCAAATCGTCTTTTACCCATCCCATAGGTTTCAGCATTTAGACAAAAGAGTGGCAATTTCAAGATGGTTAACGAGAATTGTTCTGTTCCTAAATGCAAATCGGACTCACGGATATATCCGTGGAGGAGCAGTGTCTGGTTTGTACAACTTCCTTCTTGTTCAAGTGAGCGGCGGCAGTGGATATAACACAATCACACACACAGACAAATGCTTCTCCTTTCACCAATAGGTACAAAAATATAGTAATATGAATACGCATTGCGAAGAGTGAGAGCTTCGTCCACAATGGTCAGTCGATCGAGTACGCAGCCCTCACAAACATCTGTAGGCCTCGGCCTAGCTAGGCTAGGTTGTTTGATCTTGGGCTTAGAATTAAAATTCAAATTAATTTTATTGAATGGATAGATTGGGATAGAATGCAGGACATACCTACTGTAGGCTATATAGTCGAGACTTCGAGTCGACTGGACCAGGTACGAAGGTCCGACTGGCAGGTACGTACTGAAATCGGTGTACCTGGCGGCTGGCTTAAATGAAGTCGGTGTAGCTGGTGGAAAAAAGAAGTCGGTGTAGCTGGCATAAATGATGAGCGGTTTCGAATTCAAAATCCGTTCTGAACAGTACTGTATTGTTATTTATTGATTTTAATCACCAGGTGAAAATAATTTTAATCACCAGGTGAAAATAATTTATCGGCCGCGCTGGACCAAAGCAAGATCACGTGAGCAAGATGGCGGATCATGGCAGGGACAAGATGGCGGATCATGGAAGGGACATTTGAAATGACAACATGAAATTTTGTTCCCAAGGGAATGGGGAAAAATTTGCATTTTTTTTTTAGTGAAATTTGAAATGAAAGTGAAATTTTGAATGGATTTACATGTACATGCAATTGGCATGGAGGTTCGCTTACGAAGCTCTCTATAATTTCTTGTGTGGCCCCGGAAGCAAACCAAAAATATATGTATTCATAAGGACCCTCGCATCCCACACGGGTCCCACTCCCACCCCACCATCCACCTACTAAAAACATGATTACCGTAATACGACCCAACTTCGACAAAAGGAAGCAAATAACATACCTGAGAAAAATGAGTTAGCAGCCCAATTACATCACAGAGGCAAGTGGCATGCACTGGCACAGAGATTGTTTAATATGATTCTTATTTTAGCTTTAACTGCCATGTCAAATGCAAGTACCAGCACATAACTGATTTCCAATAAAAAAAGGAAGTAAGCAGCCAAACATGTTTTGTAACTTGCTTCCTTTTGTCAAGGTTTGACAGAATAGTAAATATTGTTACGGTTTTGAGAACCCCTCACTTGTAAATATTTCTTGTAAATAATATTCCATCATTTCAAAGGTCAAAGGTCGCACCCATTAATTAGTCCACGTAGGACACCATAGGAACTTCTCAGTTATTTCCTTAGTCTGTGTTTAGTTAAGGCTGTGTTCCCAATAGTTGAATCTGCGTTGCATTAATTAAATAAGATAGGTCCTTTTCAATTCCATTCATTTTGCGGCTTGACTCTCTCCAAATTGTGGTACGCGCCTCTGCTCGCCCAGCACTGGAGCGTTCGCTGCCTGGCTCAAAACGCCATTACGCACGCGGTCAAGCTTGGAGAAGAAGGGGGCGGAGCGCCCAGAACGAGTCGTGGCCCTGTCAATGGCGGAGCCGATTGCCCTCGCTGACCAACCAGGGCTGTGGTGAGCTCACCGGTGGGCTGAGTGCGAGAATACGCGGCTTGATTTCAAAGGGCACGATATAAGCGCAAGCGCGGCGCCTTTACTGAGATGAGAGAGAGAAGCGCAGAGAGAGAGGGCAAGAGAAGAGGGAGACGTGAGGATGGCTTTTTTTTGAGCCTGGTGGTGTTCCGACCAGGTGAGGTTTGGGTCATCAGGCCGGAGACCGAAAGGCTCCGCGCCGAGATGGACCTTGGAATCTCGGCCCGAGTATGCCTCCTCCCCAGAATCGATGCCGGATGGACCCAACCAACAGTAGACCAACCATCCGCACAGATAGCCGGCTTTTGGAAGTCGAGCTATGGAAATGTATTTCCCGCACCGAGGCTCGTAGTGTAGTGGACTGATCATAGTAGTGATGGTGATAGTGATGGTGAATGGTAGTTTTACCATTCACCTCACATCCCTTTTGGGCAGAGGAGCTATAGTTTATGGGGTGGCTGTGCAAACTAGCCCGGGAGAGTTGGGTTAATGTATAGGGACCTGGAAATGACCATAGGTAACACAAGATTTAAGTAGTGACTTTGTACCTGTAGTGGGGACGTATAATAGGTTAGATGGATTATAATGACGAGGGATGTGCATCGTATAATGGATGACCGGGAAGCACGAAGTTAGAGGGGAAACCAGGTAGTTAGATGATGCAGTGTGTTTGTAGTGAGAGTGATGAAATGAGGAATTGGTATGGAAGTTCTTTGTGGTGAGCTTGATAAAATGAGGCAATGCTCGTGAGAATGCTGTGTGTGTGTGTAGAAAGGGTATTGAGCAGAGTGTTGTGAAAGGTGTGATTGTGCATTGAGTGGTTGACTTGCATGGTGGCAAGTGAGAATGGTTGGATGGAATAAATGGAGTATGGAATGAATGGTGTGGAGTGGGAGTGTGGAATACATGGAGTGGAGTGTATGGTGCGAAGGAGTGGATGGGGAAAGGATGGACCCCTTCACGAGTACCCGGGGAGGGTAGTTTAAAAGTAGGTAGAGGGAGTAGGTAAATTGTGGTTGGATATTGACATCTGTGGTGCGTGTAGTAGAATGAAGTGCTTGGATGGGTGCATTAGTGTGAGTGAAATGGCTGGGCGTGTGGCCTGTTAGTAAGAATGGTTGAATGGGCACTCCGCCACTGGAAGTCTGTCGGCCAGGTGAGGCCGCAGGTAGGCTCTGGGAGCCAGTTAGAGTGAAAGTAGTGTTACGGCCTGAAGCACACCAAACCAAGCCTTCAATCACACTGTCTTTATTTATAGATTATCACATGAAAAATCTCTTCCTGCACATAAAACAAAGAAGGGAGGAGAGAGGGAAAAACCCGAATAGGCCAGTCAAGAGTAGGCAGGTCCAAGAGTAGGCAGGTCCAAGATTAGGCAGGTCCAAGAGTAGGCACAACAGTAGGCCCCGGTGCAGGCCCCAAGGCAGGCCCAACAGTAGGCCCCAGGGCAGGCCCAGTGGTAGGCCCCAGGACGAGAGGGTAGGAGTAGGCAAGTCCACGAATAGGCCCCAAGGCAGGCCTAGGGGTAGGCCCCAGTGCAGGCCCAGCACGAGAGGGTAGGAGTAGGCAAGTCCACGAGTAGGCCCCAAGGCGGGCCTAGTGGTAGGCCCCAGTGCAGGCCCAGCACGAGAGGGTAGGAGTAGGCAAGTCCACGAGTAGGCCCCAAGGCGGGCCTAGTGGTAGGCCCCAGTGCAGGCCCAGCACGAGAGGGTAGGAGTAGGCAAGTCCACGATTAGGCCCCAAGGCGGGCCTAGTGGTAGGCCCCAGTGCAGGCCCAGCACGAGAGGGTAGGAGTAGGCAAGTCCATGAGTCGGCCCCAAGGCAGACCCAGTGGTAGGCCCCAGTGCAGGCCTAGTGGTAGGCCCCAGTGCAGGCCCAGCACGAGAGGGTAGGAGTAGGCAACAAGAGTTCGATCAACGTCACCCTTCCGGTAGAGAGATTGCAGCTGGACACTCTACAACCCCCGAAAAGCACTCTGCCATAAGCCCTCTCCCAAAATGGCCACTCACTCCTCTGAATCACCTTCCTGGCCACTCCCCCTGCCCACAGCCAATCATAGGCTTTATACCCATGGATCAAACCACCTGGTCTAACTCACAGGGGGATGTGGGGGAAGGAAGAAGAAAAAGGTCACAAACCATAACAGTAGTTTTCAGTGGGGCCCGAGGATCCTAGGAGAGGACCCGGGTAGCCCAATGCCAGAGAGGGCATCAGAGGGGTGAGAGAGCCAGGAGGGGCCTTCCCCAATTTAGGGTAGTCGCAAGGAGCATGGTAAGCTCGGGTGGCGAATTCAGTGGCGGAGGTGCACAGGTAGGTAGACCTGCTGGTAGAGCCACACGACCCAGCCCTGAAATTGTGCGAAGGAAAAATTGGGGAGTGAGACCCAAATTGGAAGGCACCACATTGTGGGTCAATGGGAATTGGTTTTTAGAACCACATAGTTGAAAGATGCCAATTGGCAGGGCATGACCCCGGGTAGTTGAAGAGTTAATGTTATTAGAGTATAGTTAGGATGAAAGTCTCTTCGCACCATCCACATCCACTCACCAGGGGAGACGGAACTCCACACCAGGTTTTGCAAACGATTTGAGTGGGTGAGACGCATCTCGACGGGATGAGACAATGTGTTTTTTCCATCTCTTCCTTCTTGGGAGGGATTGGACGATGAATTCGGAGTAGAGGGGGGATAGAAAAGACAAGACGTAGTGACGAATTTGTAAATTGTAAATACAGGGAAGGGCAAGGGTAGTATAGGCTGACATGGGGGGTTACGTACGGCTAGTGACGAGCTTTGTCTGCTCGCTCTCCCTCTCCCCTCATGTTGCATTGCCTTGTGTTTGTGTGTACCTTTGCACCCTTCCTCCGCTAACACTCTGCTTTGTCTTATCTCCCCACCCATGAACCCATTTTTTTGTTGAGGGGAGTGTGCAGGTACCCTGAACTGTGCGGCTGCACTTTGCCACACTTGTGCAGCTGCACTCTGATACCTTTTGCTGCACCAATACACCCTATTCAGTGGGGCCCGAGGATCCTAGGAGAGGACCCGGGTAGCCCAATGCCAGAGAGGGCATCAGAGGGGTGAGAGAGCCAGGAGGGGCCTTCCCCAATTTAGGGTAGTCGCAAAGAGCATGGTAAGCTCGGGTGGCGACGTTCCACACGTTCTGTGGCCTGGCATCTTGGCTGAGCAGACATTTGCTACAAACATTACCTTGCCCTGTGGACCCCTGGTTTTTTAAGTGGCGTCAAAGTCACGCAGATGGACCATGAGATTGGCCCTGCTAATAAATAAAAACGGACACGGTCGTGCATTTTTATTTATTCCGGTGTGTCAGGAAGGAAGACTGCAAGTTTTATTACGGCACACCGAAGACGAAGCAGGAAGACGCGAGAAGCAGCAGCCCAGCAGCAGCCAAGCAGCAAAAGCCAGCATTTATTGTGAAATGTGCATTTTGGATGATTGTGCATTTTTGTGCATTTTTGGTGCATTTATTATGGTGTATTGGTGCAGTGCATTCTGTTTCTTTCCTCTCATAATTCTTTCCCACACAAAAGAACAGGTCCTGGGTTGTAGAACTGTAAATAATTAGATTAGTCTTGTAAATAACATGCTCCCCACCGGCTTTATGTATAGTTTGAGAATTCTTTCCATAATTCGGTTAGCCGTGGGTGTGAGTCTGTTAGTTAGTACACAACGCAGTAGGTGGGACATATCTAGTGTTGTAAAACTGTCACACACAGGGTGTTAGATTAAATGTAGAGGGGAACCACACCTAAGTGTCACACATAATTTAAAGAGTAGTCCTGACCCTTGCTCAAAACCGGTCGTTCTCACTTGTGTGGGTTCGGCTCGGGGATGAGCATGGCGAAGGAGGGGGGCAGTGTTGCGGTTTTGAGATTGTAAATATGACATCATTAAAGGTTAAAGGTTTGCCCCCCATAGTTAGTCCACAAGCAACACTTAGGCCCACTTAGAGTATTAGTTATGTCATAGTATGTGTAAGAGTAGGCCATTTCCCTAGTAATATCTGCGTTGTGTAAAGAAATGAGCTTAGGTCCTTTCATCTTTGTGCCACCCCCCAATTACATCAGTGGGCAAAATCGATCCCGCGCCCCATTTGGCATCCCTCAAGATTGTTACGCTTTGACTACCCGCAATTTGTTACGCTTTGGCTGCCAGCAGTGTTGGCTGCCCTTTGTTGGCTCGAAACTAGCCAAGTGACACGAGGTAGGCCTGAAAAGAGGGAGGAGCGCGAGGTCGGGGTGTGGCAGAGTCGAGGAGCACGTCAGAGGCGGTGACGGGAAGGGCTCCCAGCCAACCAGGGCTCCGAGGGCATGGCGCGATAGGGCGTGGTAAGAGGCGTCTAGCAAGTGCTGGAAGGTTCGCTGGGCAAGGCTATATAAGCGAGTGCACAAAGCCCTTGAAAGGACTCGTGTGACAGGACTTGCTACCAGAGGACTGCCCTTAAAACGACTTATGAGGAGGACTGAGAGAACTGACCTGGAGTTAAGAGAGAGGACTTGTTGCAGAACTTACGAGGGCTCGCGTGCACACGACAGTATCGAGAGGATTTGTCGGAGGACTTGAAGGAATTGGAAAGTGCATTGTTAGCGCCTATTCGCTTATTACATACGCAGCCGCCAGTGTAACCGCCAGAGCCCAGCCCTACCGTTCGCCCCGTAATTATCCCGTGCGCACCAACGACACGCGGAGAGCTCCTGCCGTCTCGACTATTTCATCTACTTCGTGGTGCGAGCTGGGGACCGGAGGAAGAGCTGCCCGGACGCCATCCCTGGACATGCTGACCTGTTCATCTGCAAACCCCATGTGAGTGTGTCTGAGTGCGAACGGGCCCGTTTGTCCAGGGAATAGGTTAAGACTGTGATTAAGGACTGCACTGTGTCTTCTTCTTCTGATTATTGTACAAAGTGTAAATAAACCTTGTTATGCCTTTTCTTCCAATTCGACCGTTTCTGTGATTTCCATCATTGGGTAAGCGTGGAACGAATAAGAACCGCTTGGATCGGGGTCTATTAATTGCTAACGGCTCGGATCACGGGTCGCTACCGCTCGGCGTATCCACCAACACCCGTGATTTGTGCGGGGCTTATTTCCTCGTTTCTGGGCAGCGCGAGTAATTAGGTAATAGCGAATTCTTAGTCCTAAAACCATATTTCGCACTGTCCCGGGAAGGACGTCATAGGTCCCGGGTCCTGTCGGTCAGTCAAAGACAAGGGGACTAATCCCCCCTTGGTAAGGGGAAAAGGCCGGCGCTGAGATCCGCAACAATATCTATATATATCTATATATATATATATATATATATATATATATATATATATATATATATTGTTGCGGATATGGGATTTGGCCTCCATCCATATCCGCTTGTAAATATTCCCCTATTTCCCCAATACTCCCCAACTATCCCCAATCCCCCATTCCCTAGTCCCATTGTCTGTAAACAACACTCTGTAGAACCGACCTTCCCCTTTTTCCCCCATTAAATGTCGTGCCCAGGTTCACCGCATCTCACGTAGACAACTATAGGACATCTTGCTAGTTATTCTTAGTCTATGTCAGTTAAGGACTCGTTTCCATTAATTCTGACTCTTCGTTGCACCAGAATGTGATTGTATGGCACCAGTAGTGAGTTTAGGACCTCCCCATACCTCCTCCCATCTTCCTCATGAAACTACAACAACAACAACAACAACTACAACAACAGCGCGCGGGGAGTGGGCGTCCTCACTCCGGCTTGGTTAGCCGCCATTGCCCATGTGCTCCGACGGGGTTACCACGAAGGGGCTGACTGTCAGCTCCTCATCAAGGGCGGAGCCCGGTAACCCCCCCGCACCCAATAAGAAGCGGCGGGCCGATTCCATCTGGGGCGGAGCTAACGAGCCGAGGGCGTGTCACTCCCCGCTGGATATACGCAGCCACTTACCGGAGGTGACGTGAGAGATGCGCCCCCAGCTTGAAGAGAACCAGTCGCCACCTCCGAGCGCTGAGAGACCTCCCTGCATCTTTTGGACGTGCTATCCTGTCCCTGAGCCAAGGTGCACCTTGTGCTGACCATCGACTACCTGCCCTTCCTTGCCATCAATCCCTGTGTGAGTCAGTTTTGTCCTGTTTATCTGTGGTCTGTCGGGGCTACTATAAGACCGTGATTAAGTGCCCACCTTCCTATGCTGTCCCTCTTGTCCTTGTAATCTAAACGTTCCGCATATCCCATATTATAACCTCCTCCGGAGGTCTTGAGAACTGTACCCCTGGTGTCGTGTCATCTAACCCAGCCGTTGTGTCCTTTCCTTAATTGATTTAGCATAGCGCGACTCGGCCAACGTTCGAGTATAATCGGGTAAACTGTTCAGACGCGGTCATACCAAACCGCTCGGTAAACTAACATCCACAACCGCGTCTGTAACATTTGGTGTCGAGGAGTTGGATTCGGACCTGGGACTAAATTTGTTAGGCCCAAATTTTGGAACACCAATTGTACTATTAGAGTAACATTTGGTGTCGGGAAGTGGGATTCGATCCGGAGCGCGTTTCACGCGCTCGAAATTATAACGGCGAAATTTGATTGTGTTTTACAAAAAAAATAAAAACCCGAATTTTGAAAGTCGCGCTATGGCAGACCAAGACGGCTGGGTTCCGGTAGAAGAGAGTGAGGCAGGGTCGATCCAGGACCAAAATGAGGGACATAAGGAGAGCGAAGCAGTGAGGGTGGCAGGTTCGCAAAATAGCGTCGTCGCGCACGAGGTTACGGGCGCGCAAAACGGCGCCTCGCACATGGCCACGGCGACCACGCCCGCGACCGTAGTGGCGCCGCTGGTAGATTTGGACCTTTTTTTCATACAAATGAAGGCCCTTATGGCCCAGAATAGCGAGAAAATGAGGGAGGAAATGAGGGCTGATAGTGAGCGATTGAGTGAGCGATTGGAGGGCCAATTGGGGGTAATGGGAAACCAAATGGGGGTAATGAGGGACGAACGAGGGGTACCGGTGAGGCGTTAGACAATGGGATAAAAGAGGTAAAGAATGGGTTAATGAGGGTAGAAAACAGAATGGCCGCTCAAGAGAATCAAATGGAAGGGATGCAAAAGGGGTTAGAGGGGTTAGAAAACAGGATGGAAGGCAAATTGAGGGACCAAGCGGAAAGGGAAGTTAACCAAATGGGGCAGCAGATAGAGGGGGTCAGAATGGGGGTAGAAACCAAACTGGATGCTCACAGGGAGGAAATGGAGCAGATGAGGGTGGCATCTGGGCAGGAGATGCAAGTGATGGGAGAAGAGATCAGAAGAGGTGTGAGTGAGGAGGTCGGAGGAGTGCGCGAGGAGGTGAGGCACTGTAAGGAGCACATGGAGAAGGAGGTGAGAAAGGGGACTGTAAAGTTACAAGGGGGCATAGAGGACCTGACGCAGGAGGTGGAACAGCTGACGGAGGGACAAAAAGGACTAACGGAGCAGGTTCAAAGGAACACTGCGGTATTAGGAGGGTTAAAAGCGACACAGAAAGAACTAAAAGATGACTTGATAGCGACGAAGAGGGAATGTCAGATGGTACGTGAGGGACTGACAACGAGGTTGGACGAGGTGACAGAGGTAATGGAGACCAAGGACCGGCAGGTGAGGACGCACATGGAAACGGTCAAGGTAGCCTTGGAGGACGAGCTTGAGGAGACGTACCGGGGAATAAAAGAGGTGAAGCAGAAATTAGAAGAAGTGGAAGAAGGGGTGAGCGAAATTAAGAAGCGACGGAGAGGGGATAAGAAAGAGATAAAAGAGGAGATAAAAGAATTGGTCCGAAGTCTGTGTTCGGATCGTGATGATGTGCTCATTAACCGGATGAGGGATTCGCAGGTGATGGAGGAGAAGCGAAGAGGAAAAGGACCCGGTGTAAGTGGTGACCAATATGGTCGTGCGTATGATGCGCCAGGGGATTTAAGAAGCTTGGGGGTCGAGATGGACCCGGGTGTTCGTGAGAGGCCGTTGGTGAAGTGTGCGACAGGTCTGGTGTGCGAGAAAGTCCGACTCTGGGGTGTGTGAGGAAAAAGTGCGTGCCAAGGAGTGAGGTTGCTGGCGAGAGTGAGTCGGTCGTAGCGCGTGTGCGAGGGAGCACATGGAAGCGCGGTGTGGTAAGTGTTACAGAGGGTGTGACGGGAGAGTGTGCGCGAGAAAGGTGTGTGACGGACAGGTGCATGGGGAAAGAGTGCGCTGTCAAAGGCAAGGAAGAATGCACGCCTGTGGTGAGTGTTACAGAGGGTGTGACGGGAGAGTGTGCGCAAGAGTGTGCGCGAGAGAGGTGTGTAACGGACGGGTGCATGAGGAAAGAGTGCGCTGTCAAGAGTAAGGGTGAGTGCGCTGTCAAGAATGGAGGTGAGAGTAGTGAGAGTGACAAGGAGCGTGAGTTGGTTGTGACAGGTGAGAAAGGATGCACACCTGGAATGGTAGAGCGTGAGTGGGAATGCACGCTGGAATTGGTAGTGAGGCACGTGGTTGGGTGTGCGAATGAGAGCACACCTGTGATTGTCACAGAGGAGGTGACCGAGGAGGGGGCGCGAAGAGGTGTGTTGGTGAGGTGTGCGAGCGGCGAATGTGTGCCAAGGTGTTCGGTGGTCAGGTGTGTGACCAAGGCTGGGAGTGGAATGAGTGTGCCGAGGTGTGTAAGGAAAGGTACGAGGAGCATGGAAACGGCTGGATGTGTGAGCAAGGAACGGGCTGCGGGGTGTAAGCATGCAGGTGAGGCATCGAAGGTAACCGGGTTAGAGGTTAGAGCGACTTTTAGCCGAATCGGGCCCTCGGTGCGTGCTGGGCCTCGCTTTGAACGGCCGCGTCCGTGCTCCACTAGGCGGAGCGGGCGGCTGGATAGGAAGGGTCGTCATGGCGACCACTTTTTGTTGAGGCATTCCGGCAGGTCGAGATCGGGCCATGGGATGGCTCCGTGCCGAGATGGTGCGTGGGATCTCGGCCCGGGTAAACCTCCTTCCCTGCACCGAATGCGGGACGTATCCAGCCGCTGGCACCAAACAACCCGCATTCATGGCTTGGCTTTACGAAGCCGGGCTTTGGACGGGAATTGGCGCACCGAGAGGCATTAGTGAGTAGACTGTGTGATGAGATTAGTGTTTTGGCCCCAAAATTAGAGAAAAACAAAATTTGATGATTGGCAAAGGATTGGCAGTAATGATTGGCAGATGATGAGTAGTGATTGGCAAATTTTTGATTTGTTGAAATTTGATGTGCAAAATTGGTAGTGGGAGATGCCCGATGTGGTGGGATGGCAACTCTGTCATCCCTCACAAAAGTGGGGGCAAATGCGCAATAGCTTATGGGGTGTATGGCAGTGAAAACTAGCCCGGGTGGGTTAGGTTATATTGATAGGGCCCTAGAAGATGACATTAGGTGACGATAAGGGTAGTTAGTGACTGATACCTGTAGTGGGGACGCAGGTAGATTAGTGTGGATGATAATGACGTGGGAGCGCAATAGTTTAAAGGGACGACTGGGAAGCGCAAGTTTCAGAGGGGAGTAGTTAGATGAGATGATGCTGTGTGAGAACTGGACAGGTGTGTGGAGCAGTGTATGAGTAGTGAGTGTGTGGATCAGCGCGAATGCGCTTGGGGAGAGAAGGGTGCAGGTGGCACCAGGTGTGAGAGCACAGGTGTGCAAGTACAGGTGTGTGGAATGTATGGAGCAGAGAATGAGTGGTGTGGAGAGAGTTGGAGTAAGTGGTACGGAGTGGTGTGCATGGTGCGAAGGTGTGGATGGGGGAAGAGTGGACCCCTTTCACGAGTACCCGGGGCGGGTAGTGTAAGTGTTAGGTAGAGGGTATAGGTAAATTGTGGTTGGATATTGGCATTTGTGGTGCGGTTGCAGAATGGTATTGTGGATGGGTGCATTAGTGTTGTGGAAATGGCTGGGCGTGTAGCCTGTTAGTGTGTGTAGTTGGTTGGGCACTCCACCACTGTGAGGATGTCGGCCAGGTGAGGCCGCAGGTGGGCTCTGGAGCCGTTAGTGTCAGTGGGGCCCGAGGATCCGGAGGACGGACCCGGGTAGCCCAGTGCCAGAGAGGGCACCGAGTGTGGAGAGCGCCAGAGGGCCTTCCCCAGGTAGTTAGGTTAGAGTAAGGAGCAGTAAGCTCGGAGGCAACTGCAGTGGTGGAGGTGTGCAGGTGGGTAGACCCGCTGGGAGAGGTACACGCCACAGCCCAGAAATTGTGCGAGGGCACCGGGAGATGAATCGGGGGAGTGAGACCCCAAATTGAAAAGCACCACAATTTGGTCAATGGGAATTGGTTTTTAGAACCCATAGTGTAAGTTGGCCAATGGATTGGCAGGGAAAGACCCCGGGTAATGTAAAGTTGTTAAAGTCATTTAGGAAATAGTTAGGATTGATGAGCCTGTCGCACCATACGCAGCACTTACCTGTGGTGATGATGACTCCACACCTGTGTTTCCTTTGTTCTGTGTGCAGGAAAGGAGAATTGCTGTTGGATTTGTGAGACGCATCACGACGTGGATGAGACATTGGGGTGATTCCATCTCTCCCTCCTAGGAGGGACTGATGATGAATTGGTAATGGCAAATTATGATGTTGAGTTGGAGATGGCAAATTGTGATGAGAGTTGGAAATGGCAAATTTGATTGGTTAGGAGGGAGAGAAGACGAATTTGGTTCATGGGAGGAACGGGGAAGAAAGTAGGGACGTTTGTTGATTTGTAAAGTAGATGTTTATGGGTAGTGTTGTGTTTTTGTGGATACAGTAAGGGGTAAGGAGGGGCAATGTAGGTTACCTGGTGGGGGGGGGGGGGGGTGTACGGTATGAACGTACCTGTCTCACCTGGTTCCCATGTGCCCCCAGTGTGCATTACCTTGTATTGCAGTGGCACTTTTGCGCCCTTACCACCTTACTCACTTGTCTTCTTCTTTTGTCTCCCACCTCCGAGGATCTGGCTTTGGGGCAGAGAGAGAGGAGAGAGAGGTGCTGGCTCCGCAGTTGTGGCCTGCACTTTCGCTGCTTGCTGCCGGGATCGATACACCATATGGACCGCAATTTTTGTGGCCACCCACAATGGACCGCAGTTCTTTTGCGGGCAGCACCACCCGTGATGGACCTATGGGTCAACGTGGCACCTATGCCATACAGGTGAACCACTTTTAGTTGGCCCCCTGACGGCCACAAATAGGAAATGGACGCGGTTGGCGCCTTTCTTTATTTTTGAAAGAAGCCAGAAGGCCAAGTGCACCACACGAAGGCAAGACCAGCGGCAGAACATCGGCCGGCTGCGACACCACCGGTGATTGTTGAACACTTTATTGGTGCACCGGATGGTGCTGACTGTGTTATGGGGTGGTGCTTTTGGTGCTTGGATGGGGTGCTCTGCACATTATTAAAGGCCGTAAGGCCACAGAGCACTCGTGGGTTGGTGTATCGATGCTGGCATGCGTGCTCTCTCTATGCATAACATCTGCATGTGTTCCTCCAAAAACAGGTCCTGGATCGTAGTGTAAATATCAGCGTAGTCTTGTGTAAATAATGCTCCCTACCGGCTGTATGTTTAGTTTGAGAATTCTTTCCGCGATTCGGTTATCCTGTGGGTGTGTTTCTGTGAGGAGAAGGGTGCAACGTCGCAGGGGGACATATTTACTCATTTGTGAACATCTGTAAAACTGTCGCACTCAGGGTAGAGTTAATAGTAGAGGGAACTACATCTGAGTGCCACACTAAAGTAGGTAAAAATTTATCGGGTCGGGACGCCCCGAGGGTAGAGAAGGGTGCAATGTTGCGGATATGGGATTTGGCCTCCATCCATATCCGCTTGTAAATATTCCCCTATTTCCCCAATACTCCCCAACTATCCCCAATCCCCCATTCCCTAGTCCCATTGTCTGTAAACAACACTCTGTAGAACCGACCTTCCCCTTTTTCCCCCATTAAATGTCGTGCCCAGGTTCACCGCATCTCACGTAGACAACTATAGGACATCTTGCTAGTTATTCTTAGTCTATGTCAGTTAAGGACTCGTTTCCATTAATTCTGACTCTTCGTTGCACCAGAATGTGATTGTATGGCACCAGTAGTGAGTTTAGGACCTCCCCATACCTCCTCCCATCTTCCTCATGAAACTACAACAACAACAACAACTACAACAACAGCGCGCGGGGAGTGGGCGTCCTCACTCCGGCTTGGTTAGCCGCCATTGCCCATGTGCTCCGACGGGGTTACCACGAAGGGGCTGACTGTCAGCTCCTCGTTAAGGGTGGAGCCCGGTAACCCCCCCGCACCCAATAAGAAGCGGCGGGCCGATTCCATCTGGGGCGGAGCTAATGAGCCGAGGGCGTGTCACTCCCCGCTGGATATACGCAGCCACTTACCGGAGGTGACGTGAGAGATGCGCCCCCAGCTTGAAGAGAACCAGTCGCCACCTCCGAGCGCTGAGAGACCTCCCTGCATCTTTTGGACGCGCTATCCTGTCCCTGAGCCAAGGTGCACCTTGTGCTGACCATCGACTACCTGCCCTTCCTTGCCATCAATCCCTGTGTGAGTCAGTTTTGTCCTGTTTATCTGTGGTCTGTCGGGGCTACTATAAGACCGTGATTAAGTGCCCACCTTCCTATGCTGTCCCTCTTGTCCTTGTAATCTAAACGTTCCGCATATCCCATATTATAACCTCCTCCGGAGGTCTTGAGAACTGTACCCCTGGTGTCGTGTCATCTAACCCAGCCGTTGTGTCCTTTCCTTAATTGATTTAGCATAGCGCGACTCGGCCAACGTTCGAATATAATCGGGTAAACTGTGCAGACGCGGTCATACCAAACCGCTCGGTAAACTAACATCCACAACCGTGTCTGTAACAATATATATATATATACATATATATATATATATATATATATATATATATATATATATATATATATATATATATATATATATATATATATATGTATATACGTATATATATATATACATATATATATACATATATATATACATATATACATATATATATATACATATATATATATATATATATATATATATTGTTACAGATCTCTACGTCGGCCTTCTTCCCCTTAAGAAGGGGGGATTAATCCCCTTGTTCGCGACTGACCGACGTGAGTCCTGGGGGTCCCAACGCTCCTCCCGGTCGGGAGCAGCCAGGGTATTTGGTCTCCAAAAAGTCCCAAGGACCTGAGTGCCACTGCTGACCGCGAGCAAGGGAGGGACTCCCGCTCGAACCCCGGTTTCAGATGTTATGATTGCCGAGCGGTGTTAGCAACACGACGTTCGAGCCATTACCACAGACTAAACCCGATTCTTTACGTTGGCCAAATCGTGCCACAGGTTTTCAATGGGGAAAAGACAAAGACAACGGATGTGAAGAAGAAGAAGACAAAGGCAAAAAATTACTACTATTTACACAATTCAAAGGAACCAAGGAAGGAGGAAAGATAATAAAATAAAGCAGAAAGAGGGACGGACCAGAAGGACACAGTGCAAATTAACTTACCTATAAACAGTCTTACTTAACCCAGGACAAAAACAAACAAAGACAGACTCACACGAATGGGGAATGAAGGCAGGAACGAATGGCGGGAAGGATCCGGGTGGTTGGGATGATTGCGGCTCAAGTTGGGCAGCCGCCGGCTCTCCTCAACCGTCTCTCGTACGGTGACGTTGCTTCGAGGCTGCAACTGCCGTCACCGCTCAAAGCTGCCGTGGTCAAAAACCGGTGGTTTCAAAGCTCCGTTGGTTCAAGCTGCTGTGTCTGCCGCATCTGACATGGGGGCGTTGCGTGACGGGTTCTCTCTCTCTCACGCAGCTCTCTTTCAAAGGCTTCCGGTCGCGCTTATATTGCGCCTCGGGCGATCAAGCCGCCGGCCTCCACGACACGCCCATCGGTGAGCTCGCCTCGGCCTTGATTGGTCGCGAGGGCTCACCGATCCCGCCCCTAGAGGAGGCGTTTGCAAGGCCACGCCTTGTTCCTGGCGCTGGGCTGACTCCTCCCACCTTCTGCTCCGAGATGACCTCGTGCGCAATGGAGTCTTGCAGCGAAAAATCCCACAACCCCAAAGCAGCAGCGGATTGCAGAAAACCGCCCAATGCAGTTTGCAATCGATGACAAAAGGGGAATGTGAAGGGAATCTACCTTATTTGAATTCGGTGCAATGGAGTGTCAATTAATGGAAGACACAGCCTTAATCTAATACACATAATAAGGAGATAACTACTGAACAAGGAGGAAATCTATGATTTGCTACTTAATTGTATATGGAATAACTACGGGCACGACCTTTGACCTTTATACACCAAATGGAGGAAGGAGGGTGATATTTTATAACAATAAAAAAAACACAATTCTCATATCCACAACAATATATATATATATACTGTGTATATATATATATATATATATATATATATATATATATATATATATATATATATATATATCTTGTTTGCACTCCTTGGGATTTGTAATCGAGAATAGGTATGGTCAATGCCACAGGGTCAGAATGCATTGTCGTTCTTTAAGTATTGGGAACCACTGGCCTTTTGAGCTCACCTTAAAAAAAAAACAAGAAAACCAAACATTGTAATAAAGAACATGCACTTCAGCCCCACAGCTAAGGTGCACCATTCAACAAATCTTGTCAAACAAATATACGTATGCATTTCAGCCTGAAGCACATGGTCAAACAAACACATGTCCCATCCCACAGGATTTACAGCCTGACCCAGCTATAAACTGTCATTCCGGTGTTTCACAGGCAGGTTGATTCATCAATGTGTGTGCTGTCCCTCTGATGGACGTTAAATGGGCGTCCCATCCGCCGGCATTAGTTGGTGGATGTTAAAGGCCCCAGATTGTCCTTCATGAAGAGCAGGAGAGCTAATGCTGGCCAAAGTACACAGTCCAACAAAACTTGTCCATCTAGTTATCTAGTGCATGCATGTACTTCAGCCCGAAGGCTGAAGCACATGGTCAACCTAACACTATTTAACCAAATGCCAATTTTGATGGGGATCATCAATGGACTGCAATCTTCAAGTTTCATCATAAATATTAAATTGGGTTCAAGTCAATATTTTGACTGAGGCACTCAGGAACATTTATTTTCCTCTTGTTCAGCCACTCCAGTGTGGCTTTAACTTTGTGCTTCGGATCATTGTCCTGCTGAAATGTGAATCTCCTACCCAGTTTCAGATAGATGGCTGACTCCAGCAGGTTCTCATCAAGGATTCTCCTGCACTTTGCACCGTCTATTGTCCCTTCTATCCTGACAAGCTTGCCAGTCCATGCTGATGAAAAGCAGCCCCATAGCATGATGATGCCACCACCACAATGCTTGACAGTAGGGATGGCGTTGATTGGGTGATACGCAATGTTAGGGTTTTGTCAGACATAACACTTTGAATTTCGACCAAAAAGTTCAATTTTTGTCTTGCCTGACCACGAAACATTTCTCAGCATGCCTGCAGATTCATTAAGATGCTTTTTTTGCAAACTCCCTATCAGCTTTTAGATGTGTCTTTTTAGTAATGGCTTCTTTCTTGCCACCTGTCCATAGAGGTCAGCTTTTGAATGTAATGGAATATTATTGATTGATGAACACTGACCAACATCTCCGACATAGAGCCTTTCAGATTTTTCAAAGTCATTGTTGGATTTATAGTAACATCCCGAACCAGTTTCCTGTTTGCCCGACTGCTCAGTTTAGTTGGGCGACCTGATCTGGGTAGAGCCTGCGTGGTATGATATGTCTTTCACTTCTTAATGATGGATTTCACCATACTCAAAGGGATAATGAGGGACTTTGATATCTTCTTATAACCCTCTCCTGAATGGTGCTTCTCAACCACTTTATGTCTGACTTCTTTGGAAAGCTCCTTGGTCTTCATGTTTGCCTTGTTGGCTAACCAAGTGAGTTGCACCTTAAATCTCCTTAGATATGTAACCGGGTGGTTAAAAAAAACACCGATAATCCGCACCGGGAGTTAGCATCATCCCACGAGAGTTAATGGGCCACGGGAATTTGGGGGGTGTGGGGTGGTCGTTACGTAAGCTGCGGGGAATTGTGGGGCGACACGGTTGAGAGTGAAGTGTCGGCCATTTTGTTGTAAATGCTTGCACACAGGGCCACATGCGGTGCCATCCGAATGGTAAATATACTCGTAGTATTCATTGAAAAACATGATGGAGTATAAAGTAGCATGGCGTCGTGTTTGATTGACGGAATGTTGCGCATAATGGCCGGATTGCTTCGGATCTGGCGGCTGAGTACATGTTGTATGATGTTCCAGGGGGAGATTCTCGGACGAGATTAGTGCTGGTTTGTGAAGAGAAACAGCATGGGGTTCTTTTGTGAGTAAACCAGAGTTTTCTCCACCCGTGATGATTGATGTGTGTGCCAGGAGGTAGGTTTTGACCCGGGGATTGTTCCTTTCCCTTTTGTCAGGCCATCCACACTTTTTGCCTTATATTTTTGCCTATTTTAGTTTTTTTGTTATTCTTACACATTTCTCAACTATTTAGCTTTGTAAAGTTACCACAGTGTGACGGTGACCTTGTTTTGCGAAGTGTTGATTAAAATTCCAAAATCTCAATTTTTCACCTCGACAGCAAAATTATTCCAGTGAGTAACCCTGAGTAATTTGTGTGTCCGAGTGTACTGGGTAACAGATAGTGTAAGAGAGGGAGTAATTCCAAGAGAGGGAATTTTTAGCCACGTCGCAGACGCTGCTCATAGAGTGCCCTCTGCTGTTGTTGTTCTTCTTGTTCTTGTTCTTGCAGAGAAGACAAAACCTCAAAGCTCCACCCATTCTGGGAACCATAGCTCCACCCATTCTGGGAGAGGCTTCATAGAAACAAATATCCACCATTTTATTAACTCGCATAGCTTTGAGGCCTATTTTGTAGGCCCGTGGTGTCTTGCTCTCTCACACAGTTTTATTTCAAATCAAATTCGATATATCATTTCATTTTTCACAGTCGCTAACATAGTTTTAGACTCGGTTGAAACAAAACGGGAAGAAAATCCGATGAAAGTTGCCCTTTATAGAACGAAATGAATTCTCAAAGGCCTGTAACTTCAAGTCCATTGAGATTTATTTTTTTTAAATTGCGGCATGGTCAGTCATACACCACCCGAAATAACAGACGGGAAAATGCCGAGATATATATATTTTGTTTAAATCGCGGCATGGTCAGTCATACACCGCCTGAAATAACAGACGGGAAAATGCCGAGATATATTAAAAATTTGTCCATTTGATGACAATCGTCACGATGAAATATTTAATTTACACGTCGCCACAATAATGTGGAGAGAGGAGCATAGCTTCGTTCACGTGTCGCCACATACGGGAAATTGCCGAGATATATATTTTTTAAATCGCGGCATGGTCAGTCATACACCGCCTGAAATAACAGACGGGAAAATGCCGAGATATATTAAAAATTCGTCCATTTGATGACAATCGTCACGATGAAATATTTAATTTATACGTCGTCACAATAATGTGGAGAGAGGAGCATAGCTTCGTTCACGTCTCGCCACACACGGGAAATTGCCGAGATATATATATATTTTAAATCGCGGCATGGTCATGGCATGGAAAAATAACATCAAGTAATCAAATCAATAGGAATGTCCTGTGCCTATAACATCGACGTTATAGGCACAGCTGCATCTAGGCATTGTGTAACATCGACGCGGCTTTTGTTTTAATTAAAACTTTTTGTACTTGTTTATGTTCAACCACTGATTACATACAGGTGAAACCTATTACACTTATTTTGTAACCTTTCAAACAAATAATTTGCTGCTGAAGTGAATTCGGGTAAATTAGGCAAAGGATTTGAATACGTATGCAACTGAGAACCATCTGATTTGCTCTGTTAATCTAACGTATTAACATTTTATCTACATTTTAAAAAACTTTATCAATTTAGAGAGGTTTATGAAGGCTCTGGGTATTAAGTTTGATTTGAAAGCATCATGAAATAAGCTCTGGTGGCATCAAAATGTGAAAACTTTGGAGGGGGGTGAATACATTTTGTAGGCCACTGTACTTGTTTGCAGTGGATGGTTCTATATTTACAGATAAGTTGGAAGCAGATATTTCAAGGTAATATCTTATTTTCCAGCTGCCGCAATCCTCGATAGGACTGTGTAATTTCAGCTTCGTAAACCTGACTTTGCAAAAAGAAAAAGAAGCTTCTAAAGCATACGTTGGTTGATTGATTCTGTGGTTAGCAGTGTAGTAGCTGATACTGCCCTCATTAAAAAAAATCTTGTCAAATGTTACCACATTTTCTTGACAGAATACTTGATTGATGATGAGTGTTTTTTTGAAAATTATATCCGTGATACGAGAGTGTTTGCAATATTGAGTCTCCAAAGCTGAAACTGCATGCTTTATTCGCATATTGTTTTATTCGATGTGGGTGTAATTTGCATTTCAAAAGTGCTCGTAAAAAAGGCGAAAAATGCGCAATAAAGGAATAAATTATTTCTGCGCTAAAACAAACTTTAAAGGAGACTCATATTTCGTGCATAGCAAAGTGCAAATGAACGTTACGAGAAATTGCAATCGAGGGCTTGCGTCGAACTTCGACAGGAAATGGGAAAGAATTCCAGGGAGGACTTGCTCCCTTGGGAATAGAAACAGAGCGATGGAGAGATGGAATATCGGGTCCCCGTAGTCATTGCTTTGAAAGGCACCATCGGCCTGGCCAAGGTAGAGGCAATCAAAGGTGACATTAAGAAAATAAAGGGCTTTGTGGTTATGATGACCCATGACCTTAGCATAAACACCTTAGCATAAACAGCGAACTGGAGCTGTTAATCTGAATGTGATTCATTTTTTCACAAAATCCACAGTAAGACTCTCTCTCTCTCTCTCTCTCTCTCTCTCTCTCTCTCTCTCTCTCTCTCTCTCTCTCTCTGTCTCTGTCTCTGTCTCTCTCTCTCTCTCTCTCTCTCTCTCTCTCTCTCTCTCTCTCTGTCTGTCTTTCGCCCCCTGCTGGTCGTTGGTGAGTCGTGCGTGGGTGTGGCAATCATGGCTGCTGTGTGTGAGGAGCTGTGAGTACTGTGCTGTGTTGGCGTCTTTCCCATCCTCCATTTCACTCCATTTGTGTCCTTGTACGTGTTTGTGAAGTTTTCCCCGTGTTTCCTTTCTTTGTTGAGACAGGAGAGAGAAAGAGAGCGCACATGGTAAGTGCAGGCCTGTTCAGGACCCCCCTGGTTTGGGCCTGCTCTTCCATTTGCCGTGTTTATACGTTTAGCCTTTTCTTGGCTAAATACTTCATTCATATTATTACTTTTCCTTTTCCTCCACTTGCTAGTTTTGCTTGTGGCAGGTTTGTTTTTGTTTTTTTCAATTTACTTCATTTGTTAATTTTACACAATGGCAAACGTACGTTTGCACAATAGTGTGTACGAGGCACTTACTCCAAAGAACGGGGTCATAGTTTGTCCGCCGGACGGAGTTAGTGTTGACGACGTTGTAATGGGTTTCGGAGAACAAATTGGGCTCGAAAACATTCTCGCAGCGTCGAAAATGAATCAACGTGTCATGCTCTTCCTGTCCGAAGAGCGATACGTTGCTCAGACAGTCAAAACCGGCTTGTCTGTCGCACCGGATCTTTTTCTTACTGTGTGTCCTTTGGACACACCTGCCGTTAAAATTATTATTTCGAATTTACCACCTTTCTTCAAAAGCGAGGAGATTACCTGTGCTTTAAACCGTTTTGGGACGGTCGTGTCACGGATCTCAATGATCCCCTTACGTCTGCGTTCTGGCGCTTCGGTTAGACACATCATGTCTTTCCGGCGTCACTGTTATATTGTTTTAAAGAATAATGCACAATCGCTTAGTGCTGCTGTGACTTTGAAGCACAAAGATCGCAGCTACCAAATTTACATCGCTACTGAGGCAATGACGTGCTTTATTTGTGGCGAGCACGGACATTTAAAGAATGCTTGTCCGAAACCAAATATTCCCGGTGGCGAATCTCAACGTGTGGAACCTAACCGGGAATCTCAACACCTGGAACCCAAACCAAGCACCAGTGGTACATCTAGAGCCGCGGAGCCCAAGCCAAGCACGAGTGGTACATCTAGAGTCGCGGAGCCCAAGCCAGACACGAGTGGCACATCTAGAGCGGAGGAGTGTGCAGACACCTCCCATAATCAGCCCCGCGGTGCGAGTGCAGAACTAAAGGGACCTCAAGCGGATGACGAGGGTTTTATCACCGTTCAATCTCGGAGAAACAAGCGCCCAAACGTCAATGGTCACGATGTAACGGTGAGCGTTCCGAAAAAACTGGCGGCGTCGGGCAAATTAAATGGCTCCCATTTGGATGCAGCTGCCCCGTTTGCTGCCGTGGAAGCGGAAAACAGATTTGCCGTGTTAGCTACGGAGGATAATAATAACGCTCCTGATAACGAGCAAGACAAACACGAGCACGAACAAGAAGGTGGTGTCGTGCCCCAAGAGGTACAAGGAGGTGATGTTGTGCCCCAAGAGGTACAAGGAGGTAGTGTCGTGCCCCAAGAGGTACAAGGAGGTAGTGTCATGCCCCAAGAGGTACAAGGAGGTAGCGTCGTGTTCCAAGAGGTACAAGGAGGTAGTGTCGTGCCCCAAGAGGTACAAGGAGGTAGTGTCGTGCCCCAAGAGGTACAAGGAGGTAGTGTCGTGTTCCAAGAGGTACAAGGAGGTAGCGTCGTGTTCCAAGAGGTACAAGGAGGTAGTGTCGTGCCCCAAGAGGTACAAGGAGGTAGTGTCGTGCCCCAAGAGGTACAAGGAGGTAGCGTCGTGTTCCAAGAGGTACAAGGAGGTAGCGTCATGTTCCAAGAGGTACAAGGAGGTAGTGTCGTGCCCCAAGAGGTACAAGGAGGTAGCGTCGTGTTCCAAGAGGTACAAGGAGGTAGCGTCGTGTTCCAAGAGGTACAAGGAGGTAGCGTCGTGTTCCAAGAGGTACAAGGAGGTAGTGTCGTGCCCCAAGAGGTACAAGGAGGTAGTGTCGTGCCCCAAGAGGTACAAGGAGGTAGTGTCGTGCCCCAAGAGGTACAAGGAGGTAGTGTCGTGCCCCAAGAGGTACAAGGAGGTAGTGTCGTGCCCCAAGAGGTACAAGGAGGTAGTGTCGTGCCCCAAGAGGTACAAGGAGGTAGCGTCGTGTTCCAAGAGGTAGCTGTGACTACCCCTGTGGTTGCCGATACTACAACCATGGACGTCAGTAATGAACCTGTTTTGGTCCCTCTCCCTGCTATTAGGGTGACGTGTCTGAGATGTCTGCGCCACAGACAACCCCGGACATGATGGAAGCAGAGAGTGTATGTTCTGTTTCGGAAATAGTTTTTCCCCTCCTGGCAGAAATGGAAATACCTGCTCCACCGGGGGAGCACGGTACTAATGTAGATCCCCAATTAAACTACGACTCTGATGGCGCGTCGTCGCTTGCCTCTGGTGGTAGCACCGAGGTCTGGAATGATCCAGGCTTATCCCAGGAACCGGAGAGTGGTCCGACTGGGCCCCCCCAGGAGATCCTAAAGTTTTTACATCACACCTTCCGTAAGAGAAATGTTAAAATTCAGGATTCCTTCCCTGATCTGCACAGTTTTATCATCTCCGCAAAGCGACTGCTCCTTCAGTCTGAGCAGTTTGGTATGACTGAACCACAAATGTTTTGTCTCAGGGAATGGGTTCTGAAAGCAAGGAAGCAGCTGCAGGCATATCATGATCCAATTGACTGATACATTTCCCCAAATTCCACACTATGGCTTTTTCTATAGCCACTTTAAACATAAACGGAGGACGATCGTATTTACGAAAAGCTGAAGTGAAGGAGCTTGTTTTGCAGAACCACATCGATATCTTACTTTTACAAGAAACCAGATGTAGTTCCTCCTGTATGAGTGAATGGGAAAGAATAATGAAAGGAAGGTGGTTCTTCAGTAGCTTAGAGTGTCCTCGGGCTGGGGTAGCCATTTATTTACATCCTTCTCTCTGTAATCTCATTGTTGATTTTAATGAAATAATTAAAGGGTACTTAATCTCTCTCACTTTCACTCAATGGTTTTAAACACACGACAGTGAACGTCTATGCACCCAGTGACAGCACGGATAGATTTGCTTTTTTCACACAGTTAGAAACTTCTCTTGCGCATTTTGATTTTAATGGATTTGTTTGTTTAGAAGGGGATTTTAACTGTACGATGGACTCTACCATTGATCGCAATGGGAATGAGCCTCATCCAGCAAGTATTGTGCCTCTGACTAGGACTTTGACAACCTTCTCCCTTGTTGACATCTGGAGAACTCGAAATCCATCCACACGCCAGTATACATGGTGTCGGTGTTTAAATGGCCGTCTGTCCCTCGCAAGGTTAGACCGGTTTTATATTAATAGTGATTTTTTAAACATTGTGACCCATACTGCTATTGTCCTGAGTGGTTTCTCAGATCACCACATGGTTGTGTTTCGCACTTTCTCCCCGATTTGTAATCGTGGTGCTGTTTATTGGACATTCAATGTTAGTCTTCTGGAAGACAAATGTTTTATTGATGCTTTTAAAATCTTCTGGGAGACCTTACTCCTGCGGAAAGCTTCCTTCCCTCTCCTCGGACAGTGGTGGGACAATGCAAAAGTCCAGATAAAAATGTTTTGCCAGCAGTACGGGTCCTTTCATACCAAGAATGATGTTGCTCTTCAATCCCTGCTTACCAAGGAGATTCTAACTTTACAATCCAACCTCTCAGCTTCCAATGCTGAACGGACTAATCTTTTGTTGGCTAAGAAAAAGGCCGTTCTTGCTGAATTGTGTGTAAAGCGAGCTAGAGGAGCTTTGGTCCGGCTCCGAATGGAAAATTTGTGTTTTCTCGATACCTCTTCCAAGTTCTTCTTTGGATTGGAAACCCGAACCAAACGAAGCCAGCAACTAACCTCGCTTCGGACAAAAGAAGGGAGAGTGACATATGATCAAAAATGTATCAGAGGTTCCGCCAAAGAATATTTCTCTGACTTGTACCGTGCCAAGAACATTGATCATGGAATGATTGACTCTCTGGTTGCCTCTTTGCCCACCTTGTCCGAAATGGCACGCCAACAGTTGGATGTGGAAGTTACTTCGGAAGAACCTTTTTCCGCATTGCAAACTTTACCCACTGGCAAGGCGTCAGGCTTAGATGGGATCCCAATGGAACTCTACCGGGCCTTCTGGAACCTTTTGGGTCCTGAACTACTTGGTCTTTTAAACGACAGCTTGCGATCTGGCTCGCTACCCCTCAGTTGTCGCAGGGCTGTACTTGCCCTCATTCCCAAGAAAGGAGACCTTCAGAACTTGAAAAACTGGCGTCCAATCTCGTTACTTTGTACTGACTATAAAATATTTGCCAAAGCTCTTGCAAACCGCCTCAAGCTGGTGATTGGGGAGATTGTACACCCCGACCAATCCTACTGCATTCCCAAAAGGACTATACATGATAGTATTTTTATCGTTCGCGACATTATCAATATTTGTACCATTGAACAAAGGAATGTTGGTTTGGTTTTCCTCGACCAGGAAAAAGCTTTTGATGCAATTGATCATTTTTATCTCTTTTCTGTTTTACGTGGCTTTGGTATCGGGGAAATTTTTATCTCTTACACTAAATTATTGTATAATAATACTTTTAGTTTGTTAAAAGTAAATAATATTTTATGCCAGCCATTCTCTGTTTGTAGAGGAATTCGCCAAGGGTGCCCCTTGTCTGGTCTTTTGTACTCCCTTTCAGTTGAGCCTCTGCTTATTCGATTGCATGCGCGCCTTCTTGGTTTCGCCCCCCTTCCAGCAGTAAACCCGGTCAAGACAATTGCCTACGCAGATGACCTGTGCGTAATTGTTCGCTCTGATGAAGATGTTTCTTCCTTGGTTCATTGTGTCCAGGAGTTTAGCTCAGTAAGCTCTGCAAAAATCAACTGGCTCAAGAGCAATGCTCTCTACTTGGGTCCGCCAAGTGACGCCCCTCCTCCAACCTTCTCCGGCCAGTTTGTGTGGGCACGAGACGGGATACACTATCTCGGGGTCTCTCTTGGCACTCCGGACTTCGTCTCGAAGAACTGGGAAACACTCATAACTAAAACTGAGCAGCGGCTTCTAAAATGGAAAGGTTTACTGAATCAGCTCTCTTATCGGAGTCGCACCCTGATAATAAACAATCTTGCGGCATCAATGCTGTGGCATAAGCTTAAGGCACTACAAGCCCCAGCCTTTATTCTTAAAAAACTCTCAAGTGTTTCATTGACTTTTTTTGGGGGGGGGGGGGGGGGGGGGAAACACTGGCTCCGGTCAGGCGTGCTAAGCCTGCCCGTTGCTGAAGGTGGACAGGGGTTGGTCGATGTCAACAGTAAGGTGATGGCTTTTCGCCTCCTCTCACTACGCCGGCTTTTGTACACGGATGTCCCGTGGAAGGCTTTTGCTCACTGCCTACTTAGACAAGCCGGGAAACTTGGTTTTGACCAGCAACTCTTTCTCATCAACATCAAGAACATTGACTTAACTTTGGTCCCCCTATTCTACAGGAGCATGCTGGAAGCATGGCAGGCGATTCAATTTCAGCGTGATGCATGTGATTATTCCCTCCCAATGTTTTTAAATGAGCCAGTCTTTTTAAACCCAGTTTTTAAAGGGGTCTGTAGTGACCGATCTTTTATGCAAAAATTCATTGATATTGATTGCACTAAGGTCAAAAACTTTCGAGACCCTTTTCTCCATAAATGGAAGTCAGCAGCTGACGTTGCTGTGGCTACTGGTGTTCGTTCTATCAGAGTCATTGGGAGGATCTTCTCTCTGATTTTACGCCTTTTTAAACAAACCGGGCTAAAATGGGACCCACTGGTGGAAGCTAACCCTCCTTTGTCACAATGCCCCTTTCCAAAACTTTTAATTTCTTTCCAAGGTCTTATTCCTTTTAATACAATGGAGAAATCCTCTGTTTATTCCATGTGTGTTGGAATTCTTGTTCCCTGTAAACCGACAGAACCACAAACACACTGGAGACCTCTGCTCCAAATTGGCGCTGCCGCAACAATCAAATGGCTCACCATGTATAGGGCACCCATTGTCAAACGCACTGGGGACCTGCAATGGCGACTGGCACATTATATTTTATCTTCAAACGTTTTATCTCACCGCATATGCCCTGACAACTCGGAAATGTGTCCCTTCTGTGATGTCCCTGAAACTGTTTATCATGCTTTTATTGAATGTACGAGGTTGGCTCCTCTTTTTTCAGTTTTATCACGTGTGATTGAAGGGCTAGGCTTGGTTTTCACACATTGTGTTTTTATATTTGGCTTTAATATTTCTTACCGGTGTAAAGAAGAATGTATTTTAGCCAACTATCTGTTTGCGGAGGCAAAACTTGCTATTTATTTATCAAGAAAGCACAAAATGCAAACCATTCGTGCACTACTTTTATCTGATGATGATGTTTTTATGATTTTCAAAGGTCTAGTTACGTCTCATTTACATCTGGAGCTTGAATTCATTGAATGTACGCTCTTCTCACAGCGATGGTGCGTGAAGGAATCCCTATGCAGCTTGGTTGATGGTGTCCTCCAAGTTCATTTGTAAATTCTAGTCCTTGCCCTCATGTAACCCCCATCCTTATTTATATGAAATGTGTCGTATGACTTTTCATCATGTACACTGACTTCCCAGTAATAAAGAGGAACGAAATGTCTCTCTCTGTCTCTCTCTCTCTCTCTCTCGCTCTCTCTCTCTCTCTCTCTCTCTCTCTCTCTCTCTCTCTCTGTCGCCCCCTGCTGGCCGTTTGTATGCTGGTTGTACTGTCATGGCGTCTGCTTGTGGAGGCCTGTGAGTGCTCTGTGTTGTTGCTCCCTTCCCCACCCCCTCCCCCCCCCCCCCGTTCCCCCCCCTCTGTGTCCTTGTGCCTGTTCGTGGAGTCTTCCTGGTGATTCCCATATACGTTGAGACGGGAGAGAGAGCCGGAGAGCACAGGGTGATTGCTGGTAAGGGTTCGCCGTTTTTGGGCGTCGCCCGATCGGTGTTTGCTCCTTCATCTTAAACCTCTATTTTCCTTTTTTTCCTTTCGTTTTTCTTCAGTTTGTTTTGTTGCCTCCCTTTTCCGAAGTTAGGGAAATCGGAGAGGTCTGATTACTTCCCATTCCCGGAGTTCAGGTAGGGAAGATTATATTATATATTCACCCTCCCCGAGTTGGGGAGGGGTTGTAAGTGCAGCTGTTCCAGCATGGCAGCTGCACTATCTCGATTTACGGCCTTTCAGAGCCTGACCCGTAAGCACGGGTTCTTTTGTGGACCTCCGGAACGTGAGGTTAGTGTCGAGGACGTTGTCCTCGCAACCGGTCGTGTTGTCGGGATCGACAAGGTTGTTGCCGCTTCGCGGATGAACAAGCGGATCGTTATTTTTTTGTCCGAAGTAGATTGTGTCCCACAAATTGTCGAACAGGGTTTGACAATCGATCCAGATTTATTTGTTATGATTTCCCCACTAGATAGCCCAGCGATAAAAGTCGTGATATCCAATTGCCCCCCATTTGTATCCGACGATGTACAAATTAAAGAGTTGTCCCGATACGGTACCATCATGTCTCGTATCTCCATGATTCCCTTCGGGTCACGAAACAACGATTTAAGGCACGTGGTTTCATTCCGGCGGCAAGTGTTTATGATTTTAAAAAATTCCCAGAAGGATTTAAACCTTATAATAAAATTAAAACATCAACAGAACGAATATACAGTGTACGTGTCCACCAACGTTCTAAAATGTTTTGGCTGCGGACAATTTGGGCATGTTAAGCATGACTGCCCCCGAAAAGAGAATTCTCCACAAGTACAACCTCCCCTCCGAACCGGGAATAAGGAACCCCCCCACCTTCCCACCACCGATCCAAACCCTTCCACCACCGACCCAAGCCTTCCCACCACTGACCCAAACCCTTCCATCACCGAACCAAGCCTTCCCACCACCAAACCAAACCTTCCCACCACCGAACCAAACCTTCCCGCCACCGACCCAAGCCCTCCCACCACCGACCCGAACCTTCCCACCATCGACCCAAGCCTTACCACCACTGATCCCAATCTGTCTACCACCGACCCAAGCCCTCCTACCACCGATCCAACCCCCCCCCCCCCGCCGTACCCCCTTCCCCTCCCCTTGAAACAGGGGCCCCTCCCTCTACTGAAGGATCTAATTGCAGCCATCTCCTGTTAACGATAGACCTCACCCCCCAGGCGACATCGTCCAATCACAGCTTGTTGCCTGCTATAACTGATCCTACCTCTCTCGCCGTGGTAGCCGATGGAAATCCCCTCCCGATGATCACGTCCTCCCTCCCCCCCCCCCCCTCCCCCCAAACCCCTGCAATCTCTTCCCACTAACCAGGACGAGTTTCAATTAGTCTACCCAAAAGGAAAAAGACATCTGCAAACAACAGATGAAAACGGTCATCTCTTTAAAAAACCTACAACTGAAAACCGACAGCCCCTCCTCTCTGCCCTAGATTTGTCCCTCGTCACAGAAAATCGTTTCTCGGTATTGGAGGACATAGATGTGGATGAATCCTCGCCCTTGTCTACTGACCTAGAAACTGATATGGTTGAACCGCAAAAATTAGTACCCCCCCCCACCCCCCCTCCCCTGAAGATGGCTCATTTCTCTCCCTCCCCATCCCCTCCCTCTATGGACTATGCCCCATCCGATAACGTGGAGGGATGTGATGACGGTGAGGAGATAAATGATGAAAACCGGTGTGACACACCATCTGAGCCATCTGATATAGATGACTCTGTTAGTGAATGTGGTAGCCTTAAGGAAGAAGAAACCCCTCCAATCCCTCCCTCCGAGATAAAAAGGTTTCTGAAGGACACATTCCGAAAAAGGAATGTTGTTATAGAAACCTTTTTTCCGGAGCTACCTGATTTTATACATTCCGCTAGATTGATGGTAAAACGGCCCCACGTTTTTAATTTCAATTCCTCCCAACGTCACCGTTTAAAGAAGTGGTTGCAAAAAGCTAAGAATGAACTGCTATCAAAAAATTGAGTGGTGGTCACTCCTCCTTGTAGCTGTAATGAGTTTTTCCATTTGTAGTTTGAATATTAACGGAGGATGTAGCTCTGTCCGTAAAGTTCAAGTAAGGGATTTTTTATTACAGAAGAAAGTTGACATTGCCCTCTTACAAGAGACCCATGCCAACGACTGCTGTGTCGCAGAGTGGTATAGGCTCTTCCCCGGCCTGTCCTTTTTTAGTAACGGTGACTCCCGTAAAGGCGGTGTCGCAATAATTCTTAGCCCCTCCTTTTCGCCTTCATCGCTTAAATTCGACGAAATACACAAGTGATCCCTAGCATCCCTAGAATTCCACTACTGTGGAAAATTCTATACTATTTTTAATATCTATGCCCCAAGTACGCCTGTAGCTCGGCGAGTTTTTTTTAATGACCTTGGGACACACCCAACGTCCCTCGACAGCCAAAACGCCCTAAAAACCCAAGACAATCATGTTTGTATTGGTGGAGATTTTAATTGCACCCTCCAACCCCAACTAGACAGGAACAGTGCAGAGCCCCATCCTGCCTCCACAATCTCTCTCACCAAATTTTTAAAACAAATGAATTTGACAGATATATGGCGGGTACAGCACCCATCAATCAGGCAATACACATGGTGTCGATGCATTCAGGATAATATTGTACTTGCTCGCTTGGACAAGTTTTATATTAATCCTCCACTTGAACGCCTCGTTCTGTCATCCAAAATTTGCCCATCAGGATTCTCGGACCACAGCGCAACATTTCTCAAAATTTCTGCCACCTGCCCGAAACACAAGAGTGCTTTTTGGAAATTTAATAACAATTTACTTGATGATAGTACCTTTAAGGACATTTTCCGGAAATTTGGAATATCTTAGTTGCCTCCCAAGGGAATTTCTCAAACCTCAGACAATGGTGGGATAATGCCAAAACGCACATCAGACTGTTCTGCCAACAATATCGTGCGTATGGTGTTCAAGAGGAAAGAAAAACCACAACCTTACTTGAAGATGAAATCCTGGAATTACAGGAACAGCTTCAGGGAACTGCAAGTGTGAGCTACCAGGAAATGAGGCAACAAATTCATGGAAAAACGGCCTTACTGAATTCCATATCTGAAAGGCGAGCACAAAATGCTTTATTGCGCCTGAAGATGAGGTACATACACGACCTTGATGCTCCAACCAAATTCTTCTTCAGCCTTAAAAGGGGGGCCTCTTCGTCAATGATTACACGCTTGCTCCATGATGGGGAACTCCTTTATGAAGATGGCAGAATCAGGGAATGCGCCCGGAAACATTTTAAACAACGGTTTATGCGGCATGACATTAACCAGGATGCAATATCGGAACTTGTTTCTAACCTTCCAACATTGGCGGAGGATCAGAAGCAGCAGTTGGAGGATCCTCTTAGGTTACCTGAGCTCACCACTGCCTTGAAGGCCTTGGAACCTGATAAAGCCCCTGGACTGGATAGGCTGACTAGCGAATTTTTCCAGGTTTTTTGGGACGCCATTGGACCTCACCTACTGCGGGTATTGAATGAATGTTTAGAGGACGGACAACTGCCGTGGAGTTGCCGGAGAGCAGTCACCACCTTAATTCCTAAGAAAGCGGACACAACAAATAGAGAACTGGCGTCCTATTTCTGTTTTATGTACGGATTATAAAATTTTAGCCAAAGCCTTGTCTAATCGAATGAAACCTTTTATGAATGTACTAATAGGAGAACATCAATCCTTTTGTATTCCTGGACGTACTATTTTTAATAATATCTTTCTTATCCGTGATACCATTCGGTTTTGTAACAATTTTAATATGAACGTTGGTCTGTTTTTCATTGACCAAGGAAAAGCCTTTGACTGTATTGACCACATGTACCTTTTTAGAGTTTTAGAGAATTTTGGGTTTGGACCTATTTTTATCTCGTACGTTAAACTTTTGTATTGTAATATATCCAGTGTTCTTAAAATTAATCAAGTATTGTGTAGCCCCATTGCTGTACAACGGGGAGTACGGCAAGGTTGCCCGCTATCTGGACTTTTATACTCTCTTGCCATCGAACCTCTTCTGCTCCAATTACGTACGCACATTTCTGGCTTCACTGGATCAATTCTTACCACACCGCTAAAAGTCTCTGCCTATGCAGATGATGTCTGTATTTATATAAAAAATAGTGCTGACGTCACTGCGGTGGCTCAGGCACTAAAGACATATTGTCAGGCTTGTTCAGGCCAGGTAAACTGGAAGAAGAGTGAAGCCCTTTGGATAGGACCTGGAGATTGCCCGCCAATTGTCCTACCAGGAGGAGTGAACTGGCAGAAAAGTGGCATTAAATACCTCGGTATTTTCCTGGGAGACAACACCTTTGAGCAGCAGAACTGGGTGGGATTACCAGACAAGGTAATGGCAAAACTGGCCCGCTGGAAAGGACTTCTTTCTCAACTTTCGTACCACGGAAGAACTCTCGTCATTAACAATCTTGTCGCCTCTATGCTATGGCATAAGATGATATGCCTACAACCGCCCGGGAGCCTTCTTATTACACTGCAAAAGAGCATTGTCGACTTTTTCTGGAGCGGGAAACACTGGCTCCAACCCCCCGTGGCATACTTACCACTCACTGAAGGTGGCCAAGGTCTTATTGATATCCGCAGCCGAATTATGGTCTTCCGGCTTCATATCGTGCGCCAACTTGTATATGGAGATGAAGCCCTACTCTGGAGGCCTCTGGCTAACTGCATATTGCAGCTTACATGCAAGCTGGGTTATTGCCGAGAGCTTTTCTTGATGAACCCTCATCAAATCGATTCATCCTTGCTGCCCACCTTTTACCAAGGGGTGATGAACGCCTGGCAAGCCCTGTCCTTTTCCTGTGAAATGGCAACATACAACATGGAAATGTTGTTGAATGAGCCCCTATGCTACAACCCCTTCCTGGAAAACAGCTTGAATAATAGGGGACTCGTTCAACGTTTTGTTGATGCCAAGCTGCTGCGAGTGAAAGACCTCATGACAGAGTCTGGGAGCTGCTGGTTGAGTGCTGCCGCTGTGGCACAAAACACCGGAATAAAATCTGTCAGGATCATCTCTCGGTTCCTTCAAGGGATATCCACAACGTATCGTAATACCTGCGAGGAACTTGGCCCTTCCCCCGAGGAAACAGCGGGTGACTTCCCCAAACTCCTAGTCTTCAGCCCGCCACTTAATCTGTCCCCTGGCCTGAACAGCCCTGATGATACTGCATTATCCCTTCCCGCCTTTCCAAAGAAAACTTTATACAACGCGTACGTTAAAATTTTATACGCAAAAACATTTTCTGAGCACCCGAGGCTTCGATGGCGGGATTTTTTACCCCCAATACCCCCCAATTGCCCCAATTGGCGAAGTTTTTATCTCTTGCCTACTCCAAAGTATGTTGGAGATATTCAATGGAAACTTGTACACTGGATTTTACCTTATAATGTTTTACTGAACCGATTTTCTACTGCTAACTCTAATCTATGCCCTTTCTGTGCATCCATTGAAACCCTACCGCATATATACCTTGAGTGTGAACGATTGCAACCTCTTTTTACATTCCTTCAGGAACGCTTTGTGAAGCTTGGTTCCCTCTTCAATCACAATGTTTTTATTTATGGTGTTTTAGGACCGTCCTCCCTTAGAAATGTGGTTTTAATGAATTTTTTAATTGGTCAGGCCAAGTTTGCAATTTACAAATCCAGGAAGAAAAAAATGGGAAACGCTTCTGATTCGTCATATAATGTGCTGCTCACCCTTAAGGCTCTTGTAAATGCAAGATTAAAGCTAGAGTACCGGTTTTTTAAAAATGAACAAGAATTTAACATGTTTTAAAGAAAAGTGGGTTTTTAATGATGTCATATGCACACTTGATGATGATGATTTGATAATAACTTTTCCTTGAGACCATTTTATTGTGTGTTGTTTCTTTGTGACTGAACATAACTGATTTTTTGTACTCTTGTAATAAAAGGAAGAAACAGTCAGTCTCTCTCTCTCTCTCTCGCCCCCTGCAGGCCGTTCGTGTTGGGCGTGGCGTCATGGCAGTTGTGAGCAACTGCTCTGTGTTGTAGTGAGTCCGTTGTGAGATTTCCTCCTCCCCTGCCCCCCCCCTCCCTCTCCCTCTCCTTTCCATCCTGTGTACTTTGGCATTTTGTTTTTCATCCGTTCTACACCTTTGTCTTTGAGAGAGAGAGGATTGAGAGCGGGCCCATTTTGGGTGCGGCCTACTGGCTTTGACGGTGCTTTGTAAGCCATTTTTTGTGCTTATAATGCACGTTTATTACTTACTTTAGTTCGATTATTTAGGTTTCATACCTTCTTGTCCGGTTCGGACAAGTGGGGGGTGTTAAATTCGCTGGTATGGCGAATGCACGCTCTCGGTTAGAGGCGTTCGATAGTCTAACGAGGAAGCATGCATTTGTGTGTGTTCCACCAGAAGGAGTCCTCACTGAGGATGTGGTACTCGCAGTGGGGAAAATAATCGGGTGCGAACATGTCCGAGCTGCCTCACGAATGAATCAAAAAGTTGTTATTTTCGTGTCCGAAGAAAACTTTGTTCACGACGTCATGAGTGCAGGTTTAACCACAGAGTGGTGTTTTTATGTTAGCGTCCCCCATGGATACTCCAGCGATGAAAATCGTCGTATCAAATGTACCACCATTTATATCAAACGACAAACTGATGTCAGTCCTTTCTCGTTATGGAACAGTTGTGTACGTGCTTTCACTGTGGAGCCTTTGGTCACGTTAAACGTTTCTGTCCCAAGGTTTCGTGTTCAAAGTGTCGGGAAAATGGTCACGTAGACACCGATTGTAAAAAGGATAAGAATACTCGTGTTCCTATTAAACTGACTGGAGTTAATCCTGTGAGTTTACCGGTTCCTGCTGTTCCCTCCTGCAGTGAGACGAACAATAGCAGCATCGATGCGCATATCCCGAGTCTTGAAAACGATCGCACTTCACTTCCTGTTACAGAAACCGAAGCGATCCCAACTCGCACAACCTTTGCTGCGATTCCCTCATGCAGTGAAGGAATGGAGGAGGATCCTATTATTGGTTCTAAAAAATGAAGGGCGTCGGTTGATAATTTTTCTACCAGTAATCCAAAAAAGGTGGTATTGGAGAAGGCCAGTGTAGCTGAACACACACCTCAATGTGTTCCTCATGCTTCCATCGGGTTTGGAAAAAAGGATGGTGAATCGGGTGCTGCAATTGAGGATAATATGTCTGAAAGTTTGTGTACAAACTCTGTGGACGCAATTTGCTATATGGGTGAAATAAGTTGCAACGCTGAATATGTTGATAAACCCTCGAACGAACCGTTACGATCATTAGTCAGTGCGAACGAGCAGACAGTGACCGACTCATCCCTCCACAGTGCTGCTCTACCGATGCAGATTCAAAACGGTGTGACCGAGTCGTTTATTGATTCGGTAGATTTTGCTCCACAAGAGTGTGAAACCGAGGTTTAAACTTCTGTTGAGCACAAATATCACCATGGCATCGTGGATTGCACAGTGGAGCTCTCCAGCGAATCCCCAGAGATACTGACAATTCCCATAGTGACCACGGAAGCCGACATCCTCGATCCTGGAGGGACCTTGTCAGACTTGTCGGAATCTGATGAGGATGACGAGGTGCCCGAGTTGTCTCAGTCTCAGTTGAGTCAGCCAATGATATCTCCTCAACTCGTACTCTCTTTTCTGAATGGAACCTATAGACAGCGAAATGTAGTTATCAGGGATACATTTCCTGATTTAGGTTCATCTATCTATAATTCCAGTAATCTCTGTTTGTTTGTACGTTTGTACGTTTGTTTGTCTGTGACCGCTGTTTCTTGACAACCACGGGTCCGATATACTTTTAACTTGCCAGGTATTTTGCTGGGGACCCGAGGATGTGCCTTTTCAAGGTTTCATATTAATCGGACAATTACTTACCGAGCTATGTCCAAAAAACGATTCAACCAATCAGAGAGCAGCGAACTATCGCGTGTGCCGAACGTGGCGGACACACTCTGCCTCGGATGGCACATTTGAGAGCGTATTCATTTATTTCACGTTTGCAAACTATGTTGGCGTTAAACTATGTTTTAAAACTAATAAAAACGAATTTGCGATTCATTCGCTTTCCTGCGCGTTTGTGCACGCGATGGCGATTTCTTTACCAAACTCCGGAAGCCGTTCGCTTTGGACCAAACCATTTCATGTAAATAGAGGGGGGGGATATAATTTTAGATATAGATATAGTACGGGCAATGCCCTAGTTTATTCAATCAGCAAAGGAAATAACAAGAAAGGGCAAAGAATTTCCACTAACAAGGTCACAATTTCACCGACTCAGGAAAATTATTACAAAAGCCGGTCTTGAGATTTCGCAACACCCAATCAAGCCTTTTGATAAGGAATGAAGCAAATTACCTTTGGCACCTTGAACATTAACGGTGGAGGTGCAAACCCAAACCGCCAAGCTCAAGTGCAAAGTTTGTTTCGGCGCAAAAATGTCGATGTACTTTTACTGCAGGAAACGCACATCACCCAAAACGTAGAATATGATTGGTGTCGCGTTTTTGGGGGACAGTGCTTTTTTAGCAACCTGTCTTCCTTTTCGGCAGGTGTTGCTTTCGTACTTCGACCAGGGCTAGTACCTGAGTCAATCCTCTTCCAGGAGATCATTAAAGGCCGATTCAGCTCTCTTGAACTGGAGGTTAATAATTTCCATTTCACATTATTCAATGTGTACGCACCAAGTGAGAGCACAGAACGGAAAGCTTTCTTTGCGTCTGTGATTAATCACCTGCAGACAGTTGATCTAAACCAATGTGTGTGTATCGGGGGTGATTTCAACTGTACCTTTGAACCTGTAATGGACAGGAACTCGGCAGAACCTCATCCCGAATCATGTATTGATTTATCCCTTTTCCTTTCTCGGGTTGGTTTGCTAGATGTATGGAGGGTACTTTTCCCCAATGAACCTCAGTTTACCTGGAGCCGTATCACCAGAGGAAGAGTGTCCTTTGCGAGACTCGACCGATGGTATATAAACTCACCTTTTAGAAACGCGATAGTCTCTCCGGATTATTTTCCATCAATATGCCCAGACCATCATTTAGTAACCATGGGGTTTCTTTTTCCTCAGTCAATAAATAAAAGTGTATACTGCAAAGTTAATACCAATCTTCTAGAAGATGGTCTATTTAAAGAAGCCTTCCAAGTTTTCTGGGCTAATCAAATCCAAAGAAAGCCCTCTTTTTCTTCAGTTAATCTTTGGTGGGACAATACGAAAGCCCAGATTCGGGTGTTTTGTCAACAGTTTAGAGCAAACATTACAAATGTTAAGAATATAACAATGACTTGTTTGGAAGCTGACATTGTACAGCTCGAAGGTAAACTTGCTAAAAATAATAATGCAAGAAACTTCCAGTTATTACTAGAAAAGAAGACTCAGTTGAGAGAGTTAATCCAGGAGAAAGCAGCAGGGTTGTTGCTCAGACTAAGGGTTAAGAACTTAAAGATTTCAGATATCCCTAGTAAAGCTTTTTTTCATCTGGACTCTGTCAGTAAAGCACCCAAGAACATTTTTTCTGTAATTAATCCTGGCGGAGCTGTTGTTGTAAATCCCAGAGACAGACGGTTATGTGTTCAAGACTTCTTTTCCAAACTGTTTTCAAAACAGGTTGTTTGTGATGAAACAATGAGACTTTTAACCTCTTACCTATCCTCGTTAACTGAGTTCCAGCGGCTGGATATGGACTCGCCATTTACGCTCGAGGAGTTAACGCAAGCCCTGGCTGGAGTGGACTCGGGAAGAGCCCCTGGAATCGATGGTCTGCCGGCTGAATTTTAGGTGGAATTTTGGGAACTATTGGGTCCAGAACTGATGCATGTTCTTGAATCATCACTGACTCATGGAGAATTGCCTTTAAGTTTGAGAAGAGCGGTGATGTCCCTTCTTCCAAAGGCTGGTGATTTGCGATACATGAAGAATTGGAGACCTGTTTCTCTACTATGCACTGATTATAAAATCCTTTCAAAAGTTCTGGCGAATCGAGTTAAAAAGGTAATTTGCGATTTGGTTCACCCTGATCAGAGTTATTGTATCCCAGGTAGATCTATGTATGATAACATATTTTTCATTAGAGATCTGATAGATGGCAACTGTGTGCAGAATGACTTTGGTATAATTTTTCTCGATTTAGAAAAGGCTTTGATAGCATCGATCATGTCTTTTTGAATCATGTGCTTGAAGCCTGTGGATTTGGAGATATTTTCAGAACTTATATTGCTTTATTGTACAACAATATATTCAGTTTAGTTAAGGTGAACAATGAGCTTTGTTCCCCCATACAGGTTCAAAGGGGGGTAAGGCAAGGTTGCCCTGTCTCCGGCTTACTGTTCACCCTTGTAATGGAATCACTTCTCGTGTTACTAAGGAATAACGTTTCTGGAATGAGTATATCTCCTGATCATCCTCCAGTTGTCGTATCGGCGTATGCTGATGATGTTGCAGTCATTGTTAAAAACAATAACGACATTGCAGCTCTTGCTAAGTGCCTACATTTGTTTGGTTTAGCTTCCTCGTTGAAGTGCAACTGGGAAAAGAGCAAAGCGTTATGGGTTCCCTCTGTCAGGGACAGTGCATCTAGAATGGCGCAAGGCCCGCCAATACACCTTCCTGCAAGTTTAAAGTGGGTGGATGAAGGTGTTCGCTATCTTGGAGTGTTCCTTGGATCCCCACAGTACGGCCAGAAAAACTGGGAAGGTGTTGCTGAACGCGTAAAAAAGAGATTGAGTAGATGGAGGAGAGCCCTGCCTCACCTTTCGTGTAAGGGCCGAGTTTTGGTAGTCAAGAACCTCGTCGCCTCCTTCTTGTGGCACAGATTCATCTGCCTGCAACCACCAGAAGGCTTGGTGAAGGAAGTGCAAAGGCAACTGTTGGAGTTCTTTTGGGGAGGGCATCACTGGTTACGGCCAAACGTTGTATGCCGTCCATTGGCCGAGGGTGGCCAGAGTATGGTCGACATCAGGAGCCGTATAATGGCCTTTCGGCTATGCTCTGTGCAAAAACTTTTGGTGAAAGAGCAATTACCAAACCATGTTTTGGCCACCCACATTTTGCGGCAAGCTGGCGGGCTGGGATATGGCCGCGAATGTTTCTTGGTCCTGCTTCAACAAGTTGACATATCTCTTCCTGTTTTTTATCAGAGTGTGTTGAATGCTTGGCAGAACCTCACAGTGTGCCATCAAGAAGACAACTACGACATCCATATGTTTGCACAAGAGCCTTTGTTCTGCAATCGGCTTTTCCCAAACATACCCAAAAGTAGGGACCTCTGCCAGCATTTCATAATTGCCGGCATCACAAAAGTATGGCACCTCCGGCAAGTTTCAGGTTGCGGGTGGAAATCAGCTCGAGAGGTAGCCGAGCTAGCAGGAATTCGGTCCGAAAGAGTGACTGCAAAAGTGTTGAGAGAGGTGATACGAATAGGGGTCCGGCTGAGAGTATGCTGGTCCCACGAGCTCGAACCATTGCACGATGAGTGGGTTTTTCCTGGGTTACTGGTGCACTTCAAGTTGGAAGACTTACCCCCGGTTAGCAGGGGGATAAGCCCCTTTCAAGAGACTAGCAGTAAAGAGCTATACAAGTCATGTGTCAAGTTACTGCTGGGGGATACGCCACTAAATGGAGTAATCCGGTGGAAGAGACTGTTGCCTGTGTGACCCCCCTCTGAACTTGTATGGAACTCCATGTATAGCAAGCTCGTAAGTAAAAGATCTGGTGATCTCCAATGGAGACTGATCCACTGGATAGTCCCCTCCAATAAGTTAATCAACCATTTCTCTCCTACATCCACATGTTGCCCATTCTGCATATGTACGGAGGACGTGTTCCACGCCTTCATTAATTGTGTGAGATTGGTTCCTTTGTTTCGGTGGTTTAATCTTGTGGCACACAGAATGAAGGTTGTTTTCTCGTTGCGTTCTTTTATTTTCGGCTTTAATGCCAAGCCAAGCAAGGAGAATATGTTAATGAGGTTTCTTGTCGCAACAGCCAAGCTGGCGATATATCTCTCAAGAAGGGAGAAATTGAACGGTAAACCTGCCGGGGAATGCAATGTTATGTTGTTTTTCAATGCCCTCGTGTCAGCAAGACTTAAACTAGAGTTTTGTTTCTACAAGAATGCAAACAATCTTGATAAATTCACCAATACTTGGTGTCATAAAGGGTTGTGTGAGGTTCGTGAGAACCAACTGGTAATATTTTTGTAGTTTTTTTTTGTAGGTTGTATAAAGTTAATGGTTTATTTTGGCAAATTGTGTGCCGTGATACTTCTGTAACCTTTTCGTTTCATTGCTTTTTCATGTATTTATGGTTGGTGTAAAGATATAAATACATATTTTTTTTGTATTATTTTGATCAAAGTCTCTGTCTGTCTCTCTCTGTCTCTCTCTCTCAAAATATATTCATATGCACCGAGGCCCCAGGCCCACTTTTTGTTGTGTTGTTTAATTTAATTGTGTTGTGTTGTAGAATGTTGGGCCAGTGTACTCTGGCGTGTCCATTTTTATCCATTATCTGCATATATGCACCGACTCTTCACAGAGTGTTGATGCTGCTGAAGCAATCTCTCGGTAAGGTTTAGGCTAGGTGGTTTGCCATTGCAGTTTTTAATTAATTTTTTCCAAATCTTGTAACTTGTAATTTCTTCCCAGTGCCATCGATAGCTCATGTACTCTTCATGAAGGACACCATGGAATCTTTAACGTCCACCAAGTAATGCTGACAGATGGGATGGCCAGCTTGACATCCATTTGAGGGTCTGCACACACGTGATGCGTCACCCTGCCTGCGAAACATCAGGATGACCGTTTGTATCTGGGCCAAGATTCGAACCCAGACTGGAGCCCATACACCTCTCGGCTATTGAGTCAGTGACCTAAAAAGCATTGAGTACATTAAAGGTTGCAAGAAATTCGTATTCCAGCACACGTTGGCAATAAAATAACACAGGGAAAGGACTATTTATTTGCAGGCGAGACTAATACATGTGATCTTTGCCATTTTAACGCTCAAGAAGAAGTACGTTGGTGGTAATTGGAATGGAGGTCGTTGATATCCTGGGTTATAGACACTCAAGGAGCTTCTAACAATCGAACCCCTCTCTTCCTGGTCGCCTCAGGATGACTATGCCCCTACCCTCTTCCTGGTCGCCTCAGGATGACTCTGCCCCTACCCTCTCCCCGGTCGCCTCAAGATGACTCTGCCCCTACCCTCTTCCCGGTCGCCTCAGGATGACTCTGCCCCTACCCTCTTCCTGGTCGCCTCAGGATGACTATTCCCATACCCTCTTCCCGGTCGCCTCAGGATGACTATGCCCCTATCCTCTTCCTGGTCATCTCTAAATGACTCTGCCCCTGCCCTCTTCCCGGTCACCTCAGGATGACTGTGCCTCTACCCTCTTCCTGGTCGCCTCAGGATGACTCTGCCCCTACGCTCTTCCCGGTCGCCTCAGGATGACTCTGCCTCTACCCTCTTCCCGGTCGCTTCAGGATGACTCTGCCCCTACCCTCTCCCCGGTCGCCTCAAGATGACTCTGCCCCGACCCTCTTCCTGGTCGCCTCAGGATGACTATTCCCCTACCCTCTTCCCGGTCGCCTCATGATGACTATGCCCCTACCCTCTTCCTGGTCGCCTCAGGATGACTATGCCCCTACCCTCTTCCCGGTTGCCTCAGGATGACTATGCCCCTACCCTCTTCCCGGTCCCCTCAGGATGACTATGCCCCTACCCTCTTCCTGGTCGCCTCAGGATGACTCTGCCCCTACCCTGTTCCCGGTCGCCTCAGGATGACTCTGCCCCTTACCCTCTTCCCGGTCGCCTCAGGATGACTCTGCCCCTTACCCTCTTCCCGGTCGCCTCAGGATGACTCTGCCCCAACCCTCTTCCCGGTCGCTTCAGGATGACTCTGCCCCTTACCCTCTTCCCGGTCGCCTCAGGATGACTCTGCCCCTACCCTCTTCCTGGTCGCCTCAGGATGACTATTCCCATACCCTCTTCCTGGTCGCCTCAGGATGACTCTGCCCCTACCCTCTTCCTGGTCGCCTCAGGATGACTATTCCCATACCATCTTCCCGGTCGCCTCAGGATGACTATGCCCCTATCCTCTTCCTGGTCATCTCTAGATGACTCTGCCCCTGCCCTCTTCCCGGTCGCCTCAGGATGACTGTGCCTCTACCCTCTTCCTGGTCGCCTCAGGATGACTCTGCCCCTACGCTCTTCCCGGTCGCCTCAGGATGACTCTGCCTCTACCCTCTTCCCGGTCGCTTCAGGATGACTCTGCCCCTACCCTCTCCCCGGTCGCCTCAAGATGACTCTGCCCCGACCCTCTTCCTGGTCGCCTCAGGATGACTATTCCCCTACCCTCTTCCCGGTCGCCTCAGGATGACTATGCCCCTACCCTCTTCCCGGTTGCCTCAGGATGACTATGCCCCTACCCTCTTCCCGGTCCCCTCAGGATGACTATGCCCCTACCCTCTTCCTGGTCGCCTCAGGATGACTCTGCCCCTACCCTGTTCCCGGTCGCCTCAGGATGACTCTGCCCCTTACCCTCTTCCCGGTCGCCTCAGGATGACTCTGCCCCTTACCCTCTTCCCGGTCGCCTCAGGATGACTCTGCCCCAACCCTCTTCCCGGTCGCTTCAGGATGACTCTGCCCCTTACCCTCTTCCCGGTCGCCTCAGGATGACTCTGCCCCTACCCTCTTCCCGGTCGCCTCAGGATGACTCTGCCCCGACCCTCTTTCTGGTCGCCTCAGGATGACTATGCCCCTACCCTCTTCCCGGTCGCCTCAGGATGACTCTGCCCCTTACCCTCTTCCCGGTCGCCTCAGGATGACTCTGCCCCTACCCTCTTCCCGGTCGCCTCAGGATGACTCTGCCCCGACCCTCTTCCTGGTCGCCTCAGGATGACTATTCCCCTACCCTCTTCCCGGTCGCCTCAGGATGACTCTGCCCCTACCCTCTTCCCGGTCGCCTCAGGATGACTCTGCCCCGACCCTCTTTCTGGTCGCCTCAGGATGACTATGCCCCTACCCTCTTCCCGGTCGCCTCAGGATGACTCTGCCCCTTACCCTCTTCCCGGTCGCCTCAGGATGACTCTGCCCCTACCCTCTTCCCGGTCGCCTCAGGATGACTCTGCCCCGACCCTCTTCCTGGTCGCCTCAGGATGACTATTCCCCTACCCTCTTCCCGGTCGCCTCAGGATGACTCTGCCCCTTACCCTCTTCCTGGTCCATTGCCGCCTCACACGAGCAATGCTTGTTTTGCAGGAGCTTGTATCGACGACATTAATCATGGTGCTGATGGGGGAGACACTTCGGCGCGAACGTTGTAATTACTGTCAGGCAGCGGAGGCTGTGCCATATTGATCAGCACCGCGAGCTGCTTTCTCCCGCGCCATTTTGACAAGCGTTTCATTTTACCCCTTCGACGCAATTACGTCCTTGTCGAATTTTGTTTCGTTTTCCGCGTCTCGTGCTGTGTACGTATTTTAAAGGTCGTGCGGACTGTGCATCACAGCTTCTGATTGGGTGGGGGAACAACTTAGTTGTGTAAGAAAGGAAAGTACGTGAGTTTTAATGAAGTCGTATTGGCGGAATTCTCCACGGCCTCACAGCTCCAGCGTCATTTTACTATTGAGGAGACTCGGGGGGGAAACCATAATGAATTTTGCGCAAACCGAACAAGAACCCTGAATTACATAAATTAGACACCATGGATGTGGAATAACAATGTCGTGCAGCTGCTGTGTGTTTATCAGCTTGAATGTTATACATTTGTACATGTGGAGAAACATATACAAAATTATTGTTTTGTCATCTGTAAACAAATTATAAAAATTAGAACGGCACTCAGTAGAGAGCATACTCCGCCTGGTTGGGCGTATCACTCAATGGTGAAGAATCACTTAAAATTATACCAGCTGGATCCGGATTCGGATCTTCACCGAAATTGAATCGATTCTTCCTTGTCACACACACAACCTGTCCACCACGTTTCGTCCAAATCCGTCCAACACTTTTTGAGATATCCTGCCATGTATGTATCGTTTTTGGCCCGATCTCCCAATAGTGAAGAATCACTTAAAATTAAATAATTCTCATATCCGAATCCATATTCAAATCTTCACCAAAATCGAATCAAATCGTCCTTGTCAGACACCCAACCTGTCCACCAAGTTTCGTCCAAATCCGTCCACAACTTTATGAGATATCCTGCTATGTATTGTTTTTGGCCCGATCTCCCAATAGTGAAGAATCACTTAATAAATTAAATAATTCTCATATCCGAATCCATATTCAGATCTTCACCAAAAACGAATCGAATGTTTCTTGTCAGACACCCAACTGCTCCACCAAGTTTCGTCCAAATCCGTCCACAACTTTATGAGATATCCTGCTATGTATTGTTTTTGGCCCGATCTCCCAATAGTGAAGAATCACTTAAGAAATTAAATAATTCTCATATCCGAATCCATATTCAGATCTTCACCAAAAACGAATCGAATGTTTCTTGTCAGACACCCAACTGCTCCATCAAGTTTCATCCAAATCAGTCCACAACTTTATGAGATTTCCTGCTATGTATTGTTTTTGGCCCTATCTCCCAATGGTGAAGAATCACTTAAAATCAAATAATTCTCATATCCGAATCCATATTCAGATCTTCACCAAAATCGAATCAAATCGTCCTTGTCAGACACCCAACCAGTCCACTAAGTTTCGGCCAAATCCGTCCACAGGTTTTTGAGATATCCTGCTATGTATGTATCGTTTTTGGCCCGATCTCCCAATAGTGAAGAATCACTTTAAAATTCTAGTAGCCGGATCCGAATCCGGATCTTCACCAAAATCTAATCATTTCGTCCTTGTCACATACGCTACATCTCTGCCAAATTTCGTTTGAATCCGTCCACAACCTTTTGAGATATTTTGTTTACAAACAAACAGACACACGGACAGACAAACAGACAGGGGTGAAAACATAATCTCCATCCATCTTTGGTGGCGGACGTAATAACTCATGGTTTTATAATACGTTTTATGAAATGTATTTGCAAATACTGCTTACTGTAAATAAATTTCATGTATAACTGCTTATTTGCAATGCAACTGAAGATATCAATCAATCCTAAAAATCAGTATGCATGACATTATCTGAAGATAATAAAAATATAATTGTCAGGTGATCGCAGATATATGTTACTCCCTGCATAACAATGAACTTTCAAAGACATGTTATGAATGAATCAAGATCGACGCCACGTATGAGTTGCGTTACCTTACAAGGAACTCATACACAGGAGGATGAAATTAGCCCCATCCAGCCTACGCAAGCAATAGCTGCCAAGCAACCAATGTTAGCTAACAATGCTCTATCATTTATAAATGCTGAGCTGTGTGTCAAGCAAGGAAGCACGAACTATTTTTACATACATACTATTTTTAAGTCTTTGGTATAACTGTGGCTGGGGTTTGAACCCACCCAGACTCAGAGCAGACGCTCAAAGCATAGCCACCAAGTCAGGTTGAACATTATCTGCAGAAGATCTTTTTTTGCACAACAAAAGTTTTGTCTTTTTTCTTTAAGAAATGCACAGACATCAAAGAAAAAAGAAAAAAAAAGATAAACATGGAAGAAACTAAAACGCACTGAACTAGAAACGAGAACGCCCGGCCGGTATGGGGAGAAAAGTTCCTTACGTCCACCAGGTTAATTAGCCCCTGTTGGACTTAGTCCAACATGGTGGCTTATGGATTGGGTCTCGTCTATCCATGCATGCGCGCATGCGTCCGCAACCATATCTCGCAGATGTATAGACCGATTTTGTTCATACTTGGCCCAAAGACAACACGTGATGGCATACAGTCACGTGAAAAAGTAAGTACACCCCATGTAAAGTTTTGACTTTTTCAACATACAGCTATATTATCTTCATTTCAACAATATTGATAGATAAAGGTGATATAATATAACAAATATCATGAAACATTTACATTTTGTAGTCCATTGTATAATTTAAATAAACACAAATGCAAATTTCGCATGTGGAAAAAGTAAGTACACCCCGACATTTATCACTACTACAAATACCTAAAATTAGAATCAGGTGCACCAGCTCAGGTGCAAATGATTAGACCATCGTCAGAGAGGATCTTGGAGGAACCTGTCTTATTTAAACCTCAGACATTTAGTTTGGTTTGCTCTTTGTTGTTGAAGTGTGCGGCGTCACCATGCTGAGATCAAAAGAGCTCTCTGAGGCCTTCATAAAGAAGGTTATAGATGCCTACGAGTCTGGGAAGGGATTTAAAAAGATCTCCAAACAATTTGAAATCAATCATTCGACTGTCCAGAAGATAATCTACAAGTGGAGAAGATTCCAAACAACTGCCAACTTGTTCAGGCCAGGCCGCCCCAGCAAGTTCAGCCCGAGAGCAGACCGCAAGATGCTGAAAGAAGTCTCTAAGAACCCCAGAATGTCATCACGGGACCTACAGGTAGCTCTTGCCACTGTTAATGTCAAAGTGCACGAGTCTACCATTAGAAAGAGGCTGCACAAATTTGATCTACATGGGAGGTGTGCCAGGAGGAAACCTTTGCTGTCCAGAAAGAACATCAGGGCAAGACTAAAGTTTGCCAATGAATACCTATGCAAAGACCAGCACTTCTGGAACAATGTGCTCTGGACAGATGAGTCAAAGGTAGAGCTATTTGGTCACAGTACCAGAAGACATCTTTGGCGAAAACCAAAGACAGCATTTGACCACAAGAACCTGATACCAACTGCAAAGCATGGTGGTGGAAATATTATGGTTTGGGGCAGCTTTGCTGCATCAGGGCCTGGGCAGCTCACCTTCATAGAATCCACTATGAATTCTTCATTGTACCAGAGGGTTAACACATTCTGTGAGGACAAGCAGACAAACAAAAAAAACAGACAAACAAACAGACCCAAATGCAATACCCTCTCCTCTGGCAGGGGGAAGAAAATAAATGTATTATAGTATTTCGAAAACAAAAAACCCTTTTTTGGAAGTTTTCTGCCGTTTATGTAGTCTTACACCACCTCATTTAACACATTCCATTAGTTCTCTGTGCCTGTTGTTTGTGTTCTCTATGATTTCCTTAAAACGGTAAGTTACTCTCTGGAAAATCCTCTCTATCTCTTTGCTGATGACTACACCCTCTACCACTCCATATTTAATCCCTCAGATTGGCAAGCAGCAGCCTCCTCACTCTCTACAGACCTCTATAAAATCACAAACTGGTCAAACAAGTGGAACATGTCTTTCAATCGTGACAAATCTCACACTCTCACCGTGTCTCTCCAAAAAGACATTCTGGAAAACCCTCCCATCTACTTTCTCAAAAATCCTCTCGAAGAAGTTCTGTCATTCAAGCTTTTGGGTCTCACTATCTGCCATGATCTTTCTTGGGAAAACCACATTTCCAAGCTGGCCTCCAAACCCAGTCACCAACTCGGCATCCTCTGTCATGCGAAGTCCTTCCTTGGCTCGACTGAACTCCTCACCACATACAAGGCTTTCATCCGCAGTTTTATGGAATACTGCTCTCCCCTTTGGGCTGGTGCTCCTGCCTCACACCTAGCTTGGCTTCACATTGTAGAAACCAAAGCTTTCAGAATCATTGGAATCTCCCATGATTAAGCTGATTCTGAGGGTCTTTCTCTCTCTTACTGCAGGCAGGTAGGTGGTCTTTCTGTCTCCTACCGACTCCTCTCTGGCCTTGCTACCCCTACTCTGTCTGTGCTTTGGCCCCCAAATATTCCTGCAGGATGCACAAGATCTGCCAGCAACCCTCTTATGGTGAAACTGCGAAAAATCAAGACTCTCTGCTCACCGTCACTCTTTCATTACGCTTTTTTCCCACCTCTGGAACAAACTCCTACACTCCCTTCAATCCCACTCCTCCCTCCAGGTCTTTAAAACTGTTATTCACCACCATCTCTTCTCTTACCCCATCCAAAACCTTGATCTTTTCTAACCCTGTTAATACACCCCAGATCAACCTCCTTCAAATTCTGCTTTCTTTCCTGAAAGTCCTCCATCTTGTTTATCACATGTACACCACCCCAGCCCTCTCCTTTTCACAGATCTCCCTTAAACTATTTTTAAAAATTGTTAAACTTTGTCAAAATTCATTTTTTTTAAATAATAAAAAGTTTGTCTACCATCTGGAAATAGCACCAAATTATTTCCAGGAATTTCCAGGAATTATTTATTTTCCAAATTATTTCCAGAAAAGAATTTTCTGGAAATTATTTCCAGAAACATCTGGAAATAGGAAATAGCATAAAAGTGAAAATAACCCAAACTTTTGTAAAGTACTGTGTTATGGATTCGTAACTTCCGTTATTGTGGTTTTCCTCCACTTGAAAGATTTCGGATTCTATGTACGATTATTGTCTTCCTAAGGTTTATTGTTTATGAAGTTATTAAAAGTTTAAAAGGTTAACTTAAAATGATACAAGAAGCCGAACGAGAAGACAATGAGGTGAAGAGGGAGAAGCAGCGCGAGCAAAGTCAGAGAGGACGCGTGACGTCAGCGCTCCGTAACGAGCAAGGTTTACCGACAGCTGCAAGGGGATTTTGAGTTCCTGGAAGGGACATCCGGCGATACGAATATTCGCTGGAGTGAAGAAATCTGCATAGACAAATTTGGGGCGCTGAGATTCCGAAGAATCCTCGCCTCGTCGCATCGGCTCAAGCCAGAGCCATCGGCCATTTTGAACCCCGCGTTTCGGACACCTGTGAAGGTTTGCTTCGTGTCATCTTCACCCCAACATCCTACCGTCTGTCGGGGATGTGTGTGTGCGACCGCTTCGTCTCCAATTACGTTGCGGTATTACGTTGCGGTTTGCTGAGTGAGCGGTGAAGGTGCGCCTCTGGAAGGCGCCGTTGTACAGTTTGGTGGGGTGTGCACCCTTGCCCACTGTACACGTTTCGGATATCGACTGGAGAGCGAGATTCGGGCTTCGACAGGATTTCGTTCTATCGACCGCTGGAACGAATCCCATTCGCCTTGGGAAAAGTTATAGAGACATTGAGGAGTGTCCGTTGATTTGCTGGCAGAGCAGTGAGTTACTTGACTTTATATAAGATATATATAGAGTGCACTCTTAATGGCCATCTGTTATCCCGTTATTCCTGTGTGTGAGTTCCAATACAATTTTGTTCATTTATAAATCATTGGTGTGGTTTCACTATTGATTTTCAACACAGGGTAATATATCTTTCTGCCGGGGTTCCTCTCGGGGTTCGGGGGTTACCGAGACCAGGAGATTGTAGAGGACTCCATAACAACTGTATATAAATGGCAAAAGCTCAGTCCTGGATCTATCCTTTTGATTGAAGCAATCATGCATATAGCATAATCAACAACATTACTGGAAGAATAGGGACAGTGAAGCTCAATGCACCAAAGGCTGTTGAGATCAGAAAAGCGTATACATGTATACCCTCCCATGAAAACGATTGGCCATTGGGATTGAATGCAAAATTGTTGAAAGTTCTGTTCATGGCTGTGACAAGAAAATCTTTACGTGTTGGATCAATGGAAGTTCGTGATGTGAATCTCATCGTCTCAAGGTTGCTCGGAGTGCAACAGTCTCATGAAATCAAGTTAAATAAATATATAAATAAGAAAGGTGTGATTATATTTGGTATTTGATAGATCACGATTTCAGCATCAATAGCAGAACAAGATTAGATTGAGCTGGACAACATGCAAGTAGATGCCATAAGCGGAACCTGCGGATTCTGCTGCCAACTCAAAGGGTAGTCTCAAATGTGGCAGAGACCAAGGTTCAAGTGATATAAATTATAAGTCAACATTTGATTGGGGTGGCACGGCAAGCTTGTCGTTACACGTTAGGCATCTTCCCCCATGGAAATGTACCAGGGAGCGAAAATTAAAGAATTACGGCTGTCTGAAAACAGCTCAAGAAGAGGCAGATGTGATTATTATCCAGAAAGTCACTCATTCTGCCAAAGATGGAGCCAAATGTGGCAATATCCTTTGTGTTGATAAAGATGTATTCATCATACTTGTGTATCACTTCACAGAGCTTCATCTTAAGTGCTCTCTTACAATGGAAGGCACAAGTGCAGGGCATGCATTTATAAACACCAGTGGGCCGGTTAGTCTACTGGACCAAATTTTCATTGGACTTCACGACCTTGTAGCATATCTGCCCGCTGTAGTGCTTGAGCATTAGCTTCCCTTTCACCAAGCCCAGATGTGCTTGTATCAGGGTGGGGATTATACATGTGATCATTATTATTATTGCCAAATGATACTCCTATAATTATTGTTGTTAATATTAGTAGTATTAATTAATATATGCTTGTTACAATGTTATCATTATTTATTTTGTCATTGGAATGTCACGTCATGAAAGGACCTATTAAGCAGCTCTATACACCTTAACATGGCGTGCGTTTAGAAACATGGAAATTCTTCTGGATTATTTGGAGTTAATTAACTCAGGAGATCATAACGATCATTTCGGTGAACCACATTCCGCATCAGAAAGCTCCAGTCGAACTCCACAGAAAACACACACACACACACACACACACACACACACACACACACACACACACACACACACACACACACACACACACACACACACACACCTCATCCATTTATAGTAGATACAGTACATATATATATTTCCAAGTGGCTATATATATATTCAGTCACGTGAAAAACTAAGTACACCCCATGTAAAGTTTTGACTTTTTCAACATATTTCAACACACAGCTATTTGATCTTCATTTCAACAATATTGATAGATAACGGTGATATTGAAGGAGCTGGGGCTCCCACGTCGATCGGAAGAATGGACGCGACAAAAGCTGGAATTCAACCGAGTTGCTTTAATCAAACCAAACACTCAGGCACTCTGAAAAGCCCGTTTATCTGGCAGCAATATATATACATATTATCCCGGAGCGTTTGCCCAGGAAAGGCGAGAGGGGGCGTGGCCCAGCGTCCCGACCGAGGCCTGGCAAGTTGAGCGCGGGCCTGCCCGGGCGTCCTGGACGAGCCCGGCATGGTGATCGCTCCCCGTCCTTGATAGGTGCAAGGCGATTGTGAAAACCCAGCGGTAGCCGCTACACACGTCCCCCCAGAATCGACTTGCACCGGCAGGGTCAATTTGAGGGGGGTCCTGATGACCCGGCCGAAGCGACCCCTGGCGGGTCGTGGGAGGGGGTCCGGTGTGGTGGTGGGCGGTCGAGTGGGGGGCACCGTGGACGGGGGGCGGCCTCGCCGCGGCGGAAGGGCCACCCGTGGTGGGTGGTCGACGTCCACGTGCGCCGGCTTGAGGCGGTCCACCGCAATCCGGTCCGACCTGCCGCCGATGTCGATGACGAACGACTTGTCGTCCCGTCGCAGCACCCGGAAGGGCCCGTCGTACGGCGGCCGGAGTGGCCCCCGATGTGCGTCGTGACGCACAAAAACATACTCCGCTGTGCGAAGTGCTGGGGGGACGTAGGATTGGGGTCACCGTGGTGGGACGTTGGCACGGGGGCAAACCGTCGGGCGGCCTCCTGGAGGTCCGAGCGCTGGTGAGCTGCGGACCAGGGACTGGTAGCGTCGGGCACGAATTCGCCCGGGACGCGTAGCGCCTGGCCATAGACAAGCTCGGCGGTGGATGCCTGGAGGTCCTCCTTGGGGGACGTGCGGAGGCCCAAAAGGACCCACGGCAGCCGGTCGGCCCAACCGCCGTCTTGAAGGCCGGCCATGAGCGCGGCCTTCATGGAGCGGTGGAATCGCTCGCACAACCCGTTTGCTTGGGGGTGGTAGGCCGTAGTACGGTGGAGCTTGACCCCCAGGTTGCGGGCGACCGCACCCCACAGCTCGGAGGTGAACTGTGGTCCGCGGTCTGACGAGATGTCCGCCGGTGCACCGAAGCGGGCGACCCAGGTGGCGATGAAAGCCTGCGCCACGTCGGCGGTGGTGGTGGAGACGAGGGGAACGGCCTCAGGCCACCTGGTGGTCCTGTCCACCATGGTGAGCAGGTGTGTGAACCCCCGTGACGGGGGGAGGGGGCCCACCAGATCCACGTTGACGTGGTCGAAACGTCGTTCGGGCACGGTGAAAGGTGCCAGCGGGGCCTGGGTGTGTCGGTGGACCTTGGCCCGTTGGCAGGCCGTGCAGGTGCTGGTCTAATCGCGGACGTCCCGACGAAGGCCGTGCCAGACGAATCTCGCCGACACCAGCTTCTGGGAAGCTTTCCGGCCCGGGTGGGAAAGGCCGTGGAGGGAGGCGAAGATGCGGCGTTGCCAGGTGACGGGCACGATGGGGCGAGGCTGGCCTTGGGAGACGTCGCAGAGCAGGACAGTGTCCGCGAAGGGGATGTCGGCCAGGCGGAGGCCCGTGTCCGCCGCCCGGAGGGCTTGCACCGTGGTGTCGGTGGTTTGGTCCGCCGCCATAAGCGCAAAGTCCACGCCCAGGTGGACCGCGTTCGCGCTGGCCCGGGAAAGACAGTCGGCCACGGCGTTGTTTTTGCCGGCGACGTGCCGGATGTCCGTGGTAAACTCCGACACGGCGGAGAGGTGGCGCTGTTGGCGGGCCGACCACAGCTCCGTGACCTTGGCCATGGCGTAAACCAACGGCTTGTGGTCGACGAACGCCGTGAAAGGTCGGCCCTCCAGGAGGTGGCGGAAATGGCGGACGGCCAGGTGTAGACCGAGGAGCTCCCGGTCAAACGTGCTGTATTTGAGCTCGTTCGGCCGGAGCTGCCGGCTGAAAAAAGCGAGTGGCTGCCAAACCCCGTTCACCCATTGCTCATGTACGGCGCCCACCGCGTAGTCGGAGGCATCCGTGGTGAGGGCGATGGGAGCGTTGAGCACCGGGTGAGCGAGCAGTGTTGTGTCGGCGAGGGCCCGCTTTGAGCTTTGGAAGGCCGCATCCATTGCTGCGGACCAGGCGATGTCGTGCTTGGCCGGCTTGCCCCGGAGGGCTTCGTAGAGGGGCCGCATGAGTTGAGCAGCGCGGGGCACGAAGCGGTGATAAAAATTCACCATTCCCAGGAATTCCTGCAGGGCCTTTATGGTGCGGGGACGCGGGAACGTGGTGATGGCCTCGACCTTGGTTGGCAGCGGCACGGCCCCGTTCTTGGTGATGTGGTGGCCCAAAAAATCAACGGCAGTCGTGCCGAAGTGGCATTTGGCCAGGTTGACGATGAGGCCGTGCTCGCTGAGGCGCCCGAACAGTGTTCGGAGGTGGAGGAGGTGCTCGGCCCGGGACGTGCTGGCGACGAGGATGTCGTCCAGGTAAACGAAAAGGAACGGCAGGTCATGCAGCACGCCGTCCATCAAGCGCTGGAACGCCTGAGCCGCGTTCTTGAGACCAAACGGCATCCGCAAGAATTCGAATAAGCCGAACGGCGTGATGACTGCCATTTTAGGGACGTCGGCCGCCCTGACAGGTACCTGGTGATATCCCCGTATGAGATCAATTTTCGAAAAAATGACCCGTCCCGCCAGACGGGCGGACAAGTCTTGGATATGCGGGATCGGGTACCTGTCGGGGGTGGTAGCGTCATTGAGACGGCGGTAGTCGCCACACGGGCGCCATCCACCCCCCGGCTTTGGCACGATGTGCAGTGGCGAGGCCCACGCGCTATCGGAGCGCCGCACGATGCCGAGGTGCTCCAACGCGTCGAATTCGGCCTTCGCCACGGCGAGCTTGGCTGGGTCGAGGCGGCGGGCCCTGGCGTAGACCGGCGGGCCCGTGGTTGGTATGTGGTGCTCGATCCCATGCCGTACTGCGACGGCCGAAAACGTCGGCCGCGTGAGGGCCGGGAACTCCGTGAGCAGGCGAGCAAACTCGTTCGCCGCCGGGACGGCGCATGCCAGCTCGGTCGGCGCGGAGCTGCTCAATGTGCATACCAGGGAGCTGAAGGTTTCGGCGTTGATTAAATGACGCCGTTGGACGTCCACCAGCAGTCCGTGTGCGCAGAGGAAGTCGGCGCCTAGCAGAGCCATGGGCACGTTTGCGGTTACAAACGTCCAAGCAAAGCGTTGGCCGCCGAAGCAGAGGGTGACGTTGCGCGGGCCGAAGGTGCGGATGGTCGATCCGTTGGCCGCAACCAAGGAGGGGCCGCAAACCGCGGATTGCCTGTCCTGGTCAGAGGCGGGTATGATGCTCAGTTGGGCGCCGGTGTCGCACAGGAAGCGCCGTCCGGACGCTTTATCCATGATGAACAGTAAGTTGCCCGTGTGGCCGGCGCTCATGGCTGGTAATGAACGCCGGCCCGGCCGTTTCCTGGCCTGCCGAAGGTGCACGGGGGTCGGCATGTCCGGGCCTTCTGTCCGAACCTGGCATGATTGTAACACCACGCTTGGTCAGGTGGAGGCCCCGGTCGTCGTGCTGGAGGTGGTCGGCTCGGTGTAGCGGCCGCCAATTGCGTCGGCAGTTCGGTCGTCGACCGTGCCGGGTGCTCGGGCGCCATGGGTGTTGCGTCGGACGGCGGTGGGTCCCATGTCGCCGCTGCGATGCGCTGTCCTGCGGCGGAGATCTTGTCGGCTTCTCTGGCAAGGGCCCGGGGATCTGTGATCGTCGTGCTTGCCAGGGCGAGGCGTACCGGGTTAGGCAGCTGACGGAGGAACAGCTCCCGGAACAGGAATGCCGGAGAGTGCTTTCCGAGCAGTGAAAGCATGTAGTCCATTCGCTCGGAAGGGCGCGTGTCGCCGAGCTCGGGCAGGTCGAGCAGGCGCCGTGCGCGTTCCGCCGATGGGAGGGCGAAAGCGTCGAGGAGAAGCTTCTTAATCGCGCCGTATTTGTCAGCGGCTGGCGGGCTCTCGAGGAGGCTCAGGGCGCGGGCCGCGGTGGCCGAACCGAGCGCTGTTACCACATGGTGGAAGCGGGTGTCGTCGGCCGTGATGCCTCGCAGGGCGAACAGGGAATCCGCCTGTGCGAACCAAACCGCCGCGTGAGCCTCCCAGAAGGTAGGCAGTTTAAGGGTGACTGCCTGTCCATGTCGGTAGGTCACCAATGAAGGAGCTGGGGCTCCCACGTCGATCGGAAGAATGGACGCAACAAAAAGCTGGAATTCATCCGAGTTGCTTTAATCAAACCAAACACTCAGGCACTCTGAAAAGCCCGTTTATCGGGCAGCAATATATATACATATTATCCCGGAGCGTTTGCCCAGGAAAGGCGAGAGGGGGCGTGGCCCAGCGTCCTGGCTGCGGCCTGGCAAGTTGAGGGCGAGCCTGCCCGGGCGTCCTGGACGAGCCCGGCATGGTGATCGCTCCGCGTCCTTGATAGGTGCAAGGCGATTGTGAAAACCCAGCGGTAGCCGCTACAATATAATATAACAAATATCATGAAACATTTACATTTTGTAGTCCATTGTATAATTTAAACGACAACGCCACTCAGTAGAGCGCATACTCCCGCCGTGGGTTTAGTTGGAATAATACGTTTTGTTTAACACCCCCTCTCCCCAAAACAATAAATGATTAATGACAGCCCCTGGCGGGAGTAATAAACATAAATGCAAACTTCGCATGTGGAAAAAGTAAGTACACCCCTACATTCATCACTACTTCAAATACCGAAAATTAGAATCAGGTGCACCAGCTCAGGTGCAAATGATTAGAACATCGTTAGAGAGGATCTTGGAGGAACCTGTCTTATTTAAACCTCAGACATTTAGTTTGGTTTGCCATTTCTTGTTGAAGTGTGCAGCGTCACCACGCCTAGATCAAAAGAGCTCTCTGAGGCCTTCAGAAAGAAGGTTATAGATGACTACGAGTCTGGAAAGGGATTTAAAAAGATCTCCAAACAATTTGAAATCAATCATTCGACTGTCCAGAAGATCATCTCCAAGTGGAGAAGATTCCAAACAACTCCCAACTTGTTCAGGCCAGGCCGCCCCGGCAAGTTCAGCCCGAGAGCAGACCGCAAGATGCTGAAAGAAGTATCTAAGAACCCCAGAATGTCATCACGGGACCTACAGGTAGCTCTTGCCACTGTTGATGTCAAAGTGCACGAGTCTACCATTAGAAAGAGGCTGCCCAAATTTGATCTACATGGGAGGTGTGCCAGGAGGAAACCTTTGCTGTCCAGAAAGAACATCAGGGCAAGACTAAAGTTTGCCAATGAACACCGAGGCAAAGACCAGCACTTCTGAAACAATGTGCTCTGGACAGCTGAGTCAAAGGTAGAGCTATTTGGCCACAGTACCAGAAGACATGTTTGGCAAAAAACCAAAGACAGCATTTGACCACAAGAACCTGATACCAACTGTAAAGCATGGTGGTGGAAATATTATGGATTGGGGCAGCTTTGCTGCATCAGGGCCTGGGCAGCTTTGCTGCATCAGGGCCTGGGCAGCTCACCATCATAGAATCCACTATGAATTCTTCATTGTACCAGAGGGTGCTTGAGGATAATGTGAGGCCATCTGTCAGAAAGTTGAAGCTCAACCGAAGGTGGACCTTGCAACATGACAATGACCCTAAACATACCAGTAAATCCACCAAGGAATGGCTGAAAAGAAAGAAAAATGGAGGGTTCTGGAATGCCCAAGTCAAAGCCCGGATCTAAATCCCATCGAGATGTTGTGGGGGGATTTGAAACGAGCTGTGCATGCAAGAAACCCCTCAAACATCGCATAGCTGAAAGAACTCTGCATGGAGGAGTGGGCAAAAATTTCTCCCAGTCGATGTCAGAGACTGGTAGACAGTTATAAGAAACGCCTACTTGAGGTTGTTTCTGCCAAAGGGGGCAATACCACCTATTAGAGCCAAGGGTGTACTTACTTTTTCCACATGCGAAATTTGCATTTATGTTTATTTAAATTATACAATGGACTACAAAATGTAAATGTTTCATGATATTTCTTATATTATATCACCTTTATCTGTCAATATTGTTGAAATGAAGATCAAATAGCTGTATGTTGAAAAAGTCAAAACTTTGCATGGGGTGTACTTACTTTTTCACGTGACTGTATATATACAGTGCATTCAGAAAGTATTCAGACCCCTTCACTTTTTTCACATTTTGTTATGTTGCAGCCTTTTGCTGAAATCGTTTAAATTCATTTTTTCCCTCACCAATCGACACTCAATACCCCATAATGACAAAGAGAAAACAGGATTTTAGAAAGTTTTGCAAATTTATTAAAAAGAAAAAGCTGAAATATCACATTTACATAAGTATTCAGACCCTTTGCTATGACACTTTAAATTTAGCTCAGGTGCCTCCCATTTCTCTTGATCATCTTTGAGATGTTTCTACACCTTGATTGGAGTCCACCTGTGGTAAATTCAATTGATTGGACATGATTTGGAAAGGCACACACCTGTCCATATAAGGTCTCACAGCTTACAATGCATATCAGAGCAAAAACCAAGCCATGAGGTGGAAGAAACTGCCTGCAGAGCTCAGAGACAGGATTGTGTCGAGGCACAGATCTGGGGAAGCCTACAAAAACATTTCTGCTGCATTGAAGGTTCCCAAGAGCACAGTGGCCTCCATAATTCTTAAATGGAGGAAGTTTGGAACAACCTGGACTCTTCCGAGAGCTGGCCGCCCGGCCAATGAAGGATAATGAAGGATGTTTTGGAGACTGCTGGGCCCGTGGTGGACTGAAGGCCATGCCGTTCGGGGGAGGGACGGAGATAAAGCAAAGAGGGTCATTTTCACAGCTTGCTCGACGGCTCTGTGCGCGTCGCCGTCATCGGCCGTCGCCATTTTGGGCGCTCCGGCACGGGAGGCATTGGGACTGGACCATCGCCATCACCTTTACAAAATAACTCGTTCGGACCAGCTATGTGGCTACGTGATATGAAAAAACAACATTTTATTTCTTTATCTTTCCCCTGTGTGTTGTATTTGTGACTGAGAGGAGACTTCTCACAGTAGGAAATATTCGATTACCTCAGCATTAATTTTATTCTGTGATTTACTTTCATTAAATTATTGGTTGAATTTATTTGTCATGTTGTGTCTTGTCTGTTCATTGTGGGTTCCCGAATAAACCCATGTGCTTCCATTCAGGTAAGCGCCTTCGCTGCCTTCCGTCCCGTGCGCGCCGTAAAAATAACCGACAAGATTTCGGGAGTTCGCCTCCTGAGTAAAAATGTTCGGTCATTCGTCACCCAGTAGTCTTAATCGCTGGGTGACATGACAATACTTAATGTCAGCATGCATTGAACCTTTTATAAAAAACATGAATCTGAAAATCAACTTGTTTTTTCACAAATGTGAACTCTTAATTTATTTTCTGGCATTTCTCTAACCGTTGCATTTATTGCTAATATAACTAAAGAAAAACATTCACCAAAAACGTGGTTTTAAATATGAATGGAACATTAATTTGAATGGCGTGGCATTTCTCAGCTGGTAGACAGTTCAGCACCTTTCTGGGCAAGCTCTGTAAAAAAAATGATGGAGTGAAACATGGAGCTTTGTGGGCGACTCGACATTCATAAAGTGGAAGCAAAACCTCTCTTCACAAAGCACAACCTTCTCAACCAAAGCACATCCCTCTCTCACGTCCACTGCCTTCCTCCTCCCTCCAGCTGGTATGTGTCTCATTCCATCGTAACTGCCGTCCCAGCATGTGAGTAACTTGTCTTTCAACACGCCCCTGCCCCCACCTCGTGCTGTGATGTTGACTGTCATTCTGACAACATAGTTTAGACACACCTGTGCATTCTCCTGTGGCATCTTGCCTGTCAAGGCTCTTGTGTGCGCTTTTCAAAGAGAACATTTAAAGAGATACAGAGGTAAACTAGAGAGTTCATAGAACAAGATACCCTGTGCAGTGTTCAGGTCTATACTTCAATTTTAGTAAAATAATGATTTTAAAGATCGTTAAAAATGCGGAAGTTTAGCGCCACTGAAGCAGTATTATACATCACCCTTATACACTGTAATAAGACGACGTTGATTCACAGATTAGGAGATGGAGGCTTTATAGATCATCCTAGAATGCAGCGTCAATCAGTATCGTATCGTACATAGTCATATCGGCGACCTCTTCTTCACCACATTATTGTACCATCTCACATGCCACACCCCCTCATGCTATGTATTGATATATTACATGGTTCTTGGAAGTATTATGAAGACGATTTGTGTTCTACAGTGTTCAAGTATCTAATTAAATTTTAATAAAGGTTTAAAGGTCGTATAAATAAATTTACTCCAGGTTTTACCACCCGTTTACCCAGTGTCAATTACATCACCCTATTTAACATGTTAAATTAGTTATTTGTGCCTGTTGTTTGGATACTTTATCTCATCCTTAAAACAGTAATTTTCCTGTTAGGAATTATTTTCAATTTTGTTTAACTGCCAGGAAAGCAAGCAGAGTAAAAATATCATATCATTCCTCTATGAGCATGTGTGGTTGGGATGAATCCAGAGCCAACATTCGTAAGCTTGTCTTATTGTAAGCAAGCTTGTCTTCCTATTCATGTTCTGATATGTGTTCAAAATATAACATTCAATTCAAATAAGATGTTCCTCGATCATAAACTGACGATCATGACCTGATAAGACAGACAGACAGATGGACGGACACAAACGAATTGCTTAACCCCGCTTTTTGTTTCACGTGTGCAGTGAAATAATTACTTTAAATTATTTAAAGAATAAAGTAATTAAATAATTATAATTAATTAATTGTAATTAAGTAATTAAATTTTAATTAAGTGATTAAATAAATTAAATAATTACTTTATGCTTATTTTAAACAAATATTAAGGAAATAACTGTTCTATACCAAGAGGTTTTACCCCACTAAGAGTTATCCCCACAACACAATGAATAACTATAATATTAACACGCCACCACGTGTACTTGCACAAGCAGGGCATTGATAATTTTACCTTCGGAGGACATTTTTCTGTTTAGAATGGTACGTTGACAATAATGATAATAGCATAATAATAATAATATTAATGTTATTATGAAAGAATAATATTAATAGTAATATGAACAGTATTAATAGGTCATAATGAGGATAACAACATGGCCGAGTCTAAAGCATTTTGGGCGAAGCGAGTGTGAAAATGTATAATTAAGGTGGAGAGGACATTGAATACAAATGAAGCTCAACTATGTCCAATGGTGTGCACATGCACATACACACCCCACCTTCCTCCCCTAGTTGCTCCTGTTTGAAGCGGGTGTTTCTAGCTTACATTAAATATTTATGACTGGATGGACATTCATTTCTCAAGACAATTCCTCGTGCCTTGTAGAGTCTTTGCCTCATTGAACAAGCCCTTGATTCAGCAAAACAGTTGCCAATTAAGCCAATATTGGTTATCGGTGGTGCATATTACAAATGCAAATGGTCCATGTTTTCTCATAACACATAATAAATGATTATATGGGTATCAAAAAGTTTTCATGAATGACAACTTTGATGATGCATTAGTCCAAATGAAAAATTTGAGCAACTGTGATGGATGCACATTTCTTAGCAATAGCGGATTAATTTATTTGCAATCCCAGCTCAGCTTGAAACCAATAAACTCAGGTAGAAATATACTTATCTGCATGAACCAATAAATTGTTCATGAAAAGAGAAAATATTCAAGTAAAGAAACTCAAAAAATGTTCAAAATAAAAAAGGCACTTTCCCCAAGCTCAGGGGCTGTGTTAAGTATTTGTCTCGTGTGTGTGTGTGTGTGTGTGCGTGCGTGCGTGCGTGTGTGTGCGTGTGTGTGTGTGTGTGTGTGTGTGTGCCAGCCCATGTAATCATAGACTCTGGTTGCATGAATCATAACCAACAATTTCAGGTCTATTCCAAAATGGGTTATGACAGGTCAATAGGGATTTGTGTGATTAATGTTAGCTCTTTCACGAGCCTCAATCTTGTATACAAAAAAAAAAATAAAAAAATAGGGGAGAAATACTGTATTTATATTGTAACAACAACCTAGGAATAATGCTGCAAATAAAATAAATGTTAAATATGTAATTACCTCTGCCACCAAAGGTGGATGGAGGTTATGTTTTCACCCCTGCCTGTTTGTTTGTCTGTCTGTCCGTTTGTGAACAAAATATCTCAAAAGGTTATGGATGGATTCGGACGAAATTTGGCAGAGATGTAGCGTGTGTGACAAGGAGGAAACTATTAGATTTTGGTGAAGATCCGGATTCGGATCCGGCTACTAGATTTCTTAAGTGATTCTTCACCATTGGGAGACAGGGCCAAAAACGATACATAGCAGGATATCTCAAAAAGTTGTGGACGTATTTGGACTAAACTTCGTGGAGAGGTTGTGTGTGTAACAAGGAAGAATCGATTCAATTTCGGTGAAGATCCAGATCCAGCTAGTAGAATTTTTAAGTGATTCTTCACCATTGAGTGATATGGCCAACCAGACGGAGGTTTTTATTTTAATTTTATTTTTTTGTATGCAAGATCGAGGCTCGTTTAAGAGCTAGCACATCAAACACATATTAGCACATAAAACACAAAAAACATAAACGGGCACGTAAAACAATAAAGGGAGGGGGAGACAAGATGGTTGAGAGAGAAGGAAGCACACAAGCACAACAGTAGAGAACAGGGACATCGGGAGATCTGTTCGAAGAGAGAGGGCTGGGGGGAGTGGAGGGGGGGGGGGGGAGTGGGAAGGGGTACACGGTAAAAAATAAATTGACACCAAGGAATTTCAGGAATGAAGTCAGGGATTGAATGATGTGGATTTGGGGTGTTTTAACAGGGGTAGAAAAGATCAAGGTTTTGGATGGGGGAAGATAAGAGATGGTGGCGAACAGCTGTTTTAAAGACCTGGAGGGAGGAGTGGGATTGAAGAGAGTGAAGGAGTTTGTTCCAGAGGCGGGAGAAAAGAGGAATGAAAGAGTGATGGTGAGCAGAGAGTCTTGATTTTGGCAGTTTCACCAGAAGAGGGTTGCTGGCAGATCTTGTGCGACCTGTAGGAATATTTGGGGGACAGAGCCCAGACAGAGCTGGGGGAGCTAGGCCGGAGAGGAGTCGGTAGAAGACAGAAAGACCACCAACCCGCCTACGGTGAGTGAGTGAAAGGCCCTCACAATCAGCTTCATCGCAGGAGATTCCAATGATCATGAAAGCTTTGGTTTCAACAGCGTGAAGCCGAGCCAGGTGTGAGGCAGGAGCACCAGTATGCTCTCTACTGAGTGCCGTTCTAGTTTTAAAATGTTATTAGCCCTTGTGCGAGCTGTTAGAAGCTTCTTAATTTGATCTACCATTGGATTTATCCAATTGTCCATATCTTCTGTCAATAGCCAATAATCACATCCATTGTGGTGCATTTGAAAAAAAAAGAGCAAATCACAAACATTCCAAAATCACCAGTACATCCATTTACGCAATCATCACAGACAAGGATGTGCTGGAAAACACTTGGAATGCTGTAGCTGTATACACATCATGCACATACATCAGCATTCTCTCAAGTTACTCCTTTAAGAGGCAGGATGAATTGCATCAAAATATAAAATCGTAAGTTGGCATCCTTTGTGATACTGCCATACTATTTAATGACTGGCTGATATACTGTGCATAATTATGCATTGTGTACACATCAATTGCATTCTCATAATTTTGTATTCAGGAGCAGACAGAATGTTCCAGGAGACAATGTGGTAAATTACGCCCACATTGTACAAAACTAGTTGGCCAAACCTCTAGTTTCTCTCAACATTTTATTAGGCTATCACAATCTGTGGAATATTTAAGAATAGTACATTATTGGTATATACACAGCTATACTTTGTATTCTGTAACAACAATCCCATGTTCTGATAAAATTGTGTAAAGTATTTCCTTATTTCCATCTGGACAAATGAAAAGAAATCAAATGTATCATCAAATTTAATTTTGGAACAGCCCATGGCACTGATGTCTATGTCACAAAATACAACCTTGAGTTGGGAGAACACACCCAACCAATGAAAAGTTGTGTTTGATACACCCAACCAATGAAAAGTTGTGTTTGATACACCCAACCAATGAAAAGTTGTGTTTGATACACCCAACCAATGAAAAGTTGTGTTTGATACACCCAACCAATGAAAAGTTGTGTTTGATACACCCAACCAATGAAAAGTTGTGTTTGATACACCCAACCAATGAAAAGTTGTGTTTGATACACCCAACCAATGAAAAGTTGTGTTTGATACACCCAACCAATGAAAAGTTGTGTTTGATACACCCAACCAATGAAAAGTTGTGTTTGATACACCCAACCAATGAAAAGTTGTGTTTGATACACCCAACCAATGAAAAGTTGTGTTTGATACACCCAACCAATGAAAAGTTGTGTTTGATACACCCAACCAATGAAAAGTTGTGTTTGATACACCCAACCAATGAAAAGTTGTGTTTGATACACCCAACCAATGAAAAGTTGTGTTTGATACACCCAACCAATGAAAAGTTGTGTTTGATACACCCAACCAATGAAAAGTTGTGTTTGATACACCCAACCAATGAAAAGTTGTGTTTGATACACCCAACCAATGAAAAGTTGTGTTTGATACACCCAACCAATGAAAAGTTGTGTTTGATACACCCAACCAATGAAAAGTTGTGTTTGATACACCCAACCAATGAAAAGTTGTGTTTGATACACCCAACCAATGAAAAGTTGTGTTTGATACACCCAACCAATGAAAAGTTGTGTTTGATACACCCAACCAATGAAAAGTTGTGTTTGATACACCCAACCAATGAAAAGTTGTGTTTGATACACCCAACCAATGAAAAGTTGTGTTTGATACACCCAACCAATGAAAAGTTGTGTTTGATACACCCAACCAATGAAAAGTTGTGTTTGATACACCCAACCAATGAAAAGTTGTGTTTGATACACCCAACCAATGAAAAGTTGTGTTTGATACACCCAACCAATGAAAAGTTGTGTTTGATACACTCAACCAATGAAAAGTTGTGTTTGATACACCCAACCAATGAAAAGTTGTGTTTGATACACTCAACCAATGAAAAGTTGTGTTTGATACACCCAACCAATGAAAAGTTGTGTTTGATACACCCAACCAATGAAAAGTTGTGTTTGATACACTCAACCAATGAAAAGTTGTGTTTGATACACTCAACCAATGAAAAGTTGTGTTTGATACACCCAACCAATGAAAAGTTGTGTTTGATACACCCAACCAATGAAAAGTTGTGTTTGATACACCCAACCAATGAAAAGTTGTGTTTAAGTTAGAGGATTGTCACCTGTGGTGTCGTTCTGCTTGGTTGCGCTTAATTTAGACTACTAATATTTTTTCAGTCAATTGTTTTATTTTATGCATTTTTCCCTCTTTTTGATGTCCACCTCCTGTTTTTGCAAAAATCTACAGAGCTACAAGAATATTCAAAACCAGCAGGGGTGGCCGGCATTGCCCGGTCTATTTTTCTGAGGGTCTACAACACTTCCCTACATCCACTAAGGAATCGGGTCGGTGATCATCTAATATTACCTTGCACATAACTACAAAGGTATAGGCACTATTGAGAAATTTATAAAGAAAATCCCCCAAAAATCCAAAAAAAAAATTCAAAATTCTCAAAAAAATGTTTGCCAAAAACATTCTCGGACACTCACTGATGGACTTCTGAAAGTTTGACAAAGATCCGTTCAGTCATCTGAGAAAAATGGCAACACACGGATAGACACACAAACGGCTTTCTTATTATGCCTCTGTTGACAAAGGTTGTCCGTCCGGCTGTCCATCCGTCCGTCCATGATAGGTTTTCGTTACCGCGATAACTTGAGAACGGCTAAAGGGATCTTAGGTAAACTTGGTGCAGGAATGTATAATGAGGTAAAAATGAACTGATTAGATTTTGGGGTCAAGAGGTCAAAGTCTGTAATATGTCTACAACTTGAGAAAGGCTGAAGGGATCTTAGGTAAACTTGGTGCAGGAATGTATAATGAGGTAAAAATGAACTGATTAGATTTTGGGGTCAAGAGGTCAAAGTCTGTAATATGTCTACAACTTGAGAAAGGCTGAAGGGATCCAATTCAAACTTGGTGCAAGTATGTATAATGATGTAAAGATGAACTGGTTAGACTTTGGGGTCAAAGGTCAAAGGTAAAAGTCTGTAATATGTCTATAACTTGAGAAAGGCTGAAGGGATCTTAGGTAAACTTGGTGCAGGAATGTATAATGAGGTAAAAATGAACTGATTAGATTTTGGGGTCAAGAGGTCAAAGTCTGTAATATGTCTACAACTTGAGAACGGCTAAAGGGATCTAATTCAAACTTGGTACTGATATGTATAATGATGTAAACATGAACTGATTGCATTTTGAGGTCCTGAGGTCAAAGGTCAGAGGTCATATCAGGTAAAAATGTGGTAACTTGTGAACAGCTGAAGGGATTTAAATTAAAACTTGGTACAGGTATGTAAAATGATGTAAACATGAACTGATTAAATTTGGGGGTGGAGGGGTCAAAGGTCGGAGGTCATGTCAGGTAAAAAATGTGATAAATTGAGAACAGCTGTATGGATTTAAAGCAAACTTGGTACAAGTATTATAATGATGTAATAATGTGGGCGGAGGCATGTCGGTCGACGTCGTGATGTCGAAGAGTATCGTTCTAGTAGTATAGATATGGAATCGGCAACATTGAATCATTTTCATTTTGAACATTTTTGTACAAGGAGTTTGAAACACAAGTGGACTTTTTATTTTTGTTCATTTCAGCCTGGTGTTGGGCTAGCGGCTCGGGTGCCAGCTTAGGATCCTCGGATCCTGGGTTCGAATCTCGGTCGATCGCTGAATTAACGCCAGGGGGGTTGACTCAGCCTGTCATCCTTCCGAGGTCGGCTAATTGAGTACCAGTTCACTGGTAATTCCCTGTTTGTCGTTAAAGGCGGCAAAAAGGGTTGGCATCAGGAAGGGCATCCGGCCGTAAAACATTGCTTCAAAAAGGGGACCAAAAAACAACAACAACCACGGTCCCCGAAAAAGGCCAACCCCTGCTTGCGGGGAAAAATGGCCTCTAAAGGTGGTTTTTCAGCCATATCCTGTTTACCAATGTTATAGGCAGACATTTTATAACACGTGAAACGAAAAGCGGGGTTAAGCAATTTGTTAATGTCTGTCCATCCATCTGTCTGTCTGTCTACACAAGTCAGTTGTAGATCGAGAACAACTTATTTAAATTGAATATCATAATTTGAAATTCTGTTCCTGTGATCTCATTTAGTTTATATATTTTCGCCTTTTTCATTTAGAGCTTCGCCTTCACAACTGATGTAGTTGTTGGCATTGTTGTTGTTGGGGTTCTTGGTGAGGGTAGATTTTTGAAATGTGCACCCATTGTACATCTGGATTTGGCGAGTTTCTCCCATTCTTCCTTGCAGATTTGCTCAAGCTCTGTCAAGTTGATGGAGAGCATTGGTGAACAGCAATCTTCAATTCTTTCCACAGAATCTCAATGGGATTCAAGTCTGGGCTTTGGCTGGGCCACTTAAGGCCTTTCACAATTTTGTTCTGAAGATATTCTAATGTTGCAAAATTTAATTACATGGGCTGGCTGTATGCTTGGGGACATTGGCTTGTTCAAACCTAAATCTTTGCCACAGTCTAAGGTCTTTTGCACTCTGAAGCAATTATGTATAATGATAATTATACATAATTGTCTGTATTTACTTAATTAATTAATTAATTGTTTGTATTTAATGTATTATACTTAATGATTTGTCTGTATTTGGCTCCATTCATTGTTCCCTCCATCCTTACATGTCTCCCAGTCCCTGCTGCTGAAAAGCATCCCCATAGCATGATGCTGCCACTACCATGCTTCTTGGTCGAGATGGTGTTAGATGCATGATGAGCTGTGCTTGGTTTCCGCCACATGTAACGCTTTGCATTCAGGCCAAAGTAGCCTAAAGGTAGCCCAAATCTCGGAGTTATATAGACAGTTCCTTGGACTTCATGGTAGAGTTTCTGTTCTGACATGCACTGTCAACTGTGCGACCTTATATAGAAAGGTGTGTTTCTTTCTAAACCATGTCCATTCAATTGAAGTAGCCACAGGTGGACTCCAATCAAGTTGTAGAGACATCTCAAGGATGATCAATGGAAATTGGATGCACCTGAGCTCAATTTGGAGTGTCATAGCAAAGGGGTTGAATACTTAATGGCTCAAGACATTTCCGCTTTTCATTTTTAATTATTTTGTAAAAATTTCTAAAAACAAAATTACACTTTGTGACATTAGGAAGTATTATGTGTAGATCAGTGTCAAAAAATCTCAATTTAACCATTTTAAATTCAGGCTTTAACTCAACAAAATGTGCAAAAAAGTCGAGGGCTGTGAATACTTTCGTTAAGGCACTGTATGTAGCTTCTGCAGCCACAGTAAATTAGTGATGACCTTCAGACATTATAAGTCACTTGTAGGTCTTTCTACACTCCAAGACACATTGTGCTGACATTCCAGCTACCAAGCCAGAAGATTTTGGTTTTCGTCTTGCTATGAACTCTTTCATTTTGCTTCTTAGGAAGAATCTCTAAATCCCAATGCAGGCATGCCATGTTAGGTAAGTTCACTATTGTTTGGGCGCTGCCCAGCTCTATGACGGGTGGTGACTGTCCAATAGGACGAGATGTTCCCTCCCACTGTCTGAGGCAACCCGTGGCATCCTTGTTCTACACTAATCGAGTTGGACCTATAACCCACAACTTCTGCCTCCCATGTTGATATCCAGGCTTGTGAAAGGAAGGATGAAGTGTCCTCTCCATGGTTTGCTGCAAAAGGTCTGCAGGGTTCTCCGTTTCTCAAGAGATGCAAAAGGAACTCTGTGCTAACAGCAGACTCGGTGATATAGACGTACACACAGTTATCAAGATAATTTTTCACCAAACAATCAGCTATAAAGATCATTGCATTCGTGTAATAGGATATGCCAGGGAGAATTATCCTGATGATTGACTATGTGCCTCACAAAAGTACAATCCCTGCAGGTGAATTTTATGCAAAATGTTGTTGTGCAAAAATTTTATGAGGTGCAAAAATTGCAGCAGCCCTTCAAGGACAAACAAGGGATGTAGGATGTTGAACAAAGTATTGTTCAACGAGGGACATTGACCAAAGTTTTTCTCTGTTTCATTACAACGTGCCTGTGCATACGACATGTGTTGCACAAACTTCTACTATAGGAGCTGGGGGGAGTTTGTGTACATGACTCTTTTAGAGCATAACCTTCAATTTTCTTGTTCTATATGCCAAGACATTTAGAAAAAGTTTGGGTAACATCTACAGGTCAAGTACGTTTTTTCTGCAGAGCCTACCTAGGATATTTGTTTGGGCGCCAAGGGCCTGAAATGATGGTAATGGAGTTTCATGGAATAAGTCATTATTAAGCATCCATAAATTATTCATTTTGATTTATTTCTATTGCTTGGGTATTGCTAACAACCTTTTAGCATGATTCATTGCCCTAAACCTTGGTTTACGGTACAAAATGGCCATATTTTACTTAAATTTAGCCAAAAATCGCTTTCAGTTTAAAAGTAGCCCAAAGTTTGATGGTTTCTCATTCACCCAATATTGTAAGTAGAGCTATCAAATTTGGCCAAAAGTTTCCTCATTAAGTGCTCTGAGCAATCCAATTTTCATATTGATACATCAGGGCCCTGTATGATGCCCATGGGGCCCACTGTAACCCAATGTCAACCCTACCCCTAAATAGCCGCTTCTAAGGCAGTTCGTCAAATGACCATATCTCCAAAAGTAAATGCCATAGAAAGTTGATCTCTGTGTCTATATATAGGTTTTAGACCCCAAGGAATTGAATGGCACCATTATTGTAATTTTTGGAGTTAATCTAATTGGTATAATTCCAAGATGTCCACCAAAATGGCTGCCGAAATAGAAAATTAGATGTAACCTAACATATAGATAAGAACAAAAAATTTAAGGTGACGATCTATCCCTATGTATTGCGATGATGGGGTGTACTGCATCGTCAAGGAAATTCAAATGATGCGACCTCAGGAATTTTGCAATCTCGTCCCGTTATGGGAACATTTCATTTGGTGAAAATTGTCCTAAAGTGCAATGAAAAAGCCTTAGGTGGAAGTGGAGCTGACATCACTTAGCTGCAGGCCGGTGTCTTCGGTCCAACCATCATCCAGAACTCGGTTCTCAATGGAGGTCATTACAGCCGCTGTCTTGAAGGCATGCAATTTCTTGCTGAAGCATTCAAGCGTCTTCTCTACAAGGAATTCTTCACTGAAAAAGGTGTCGAGCCATATGCACCAGAGCTTGCAATCCTGGCAAAGCTCAAGTCAAGTGTCACAAAGAAGAACATCAGTGAAAGTCAGAAGTACATGGCAGAGTTTGCAACTGCATCCAACAAGTTGACAGAAGATCTAAATAGCTTCATCAAAACTCGCTCCACTGTAAATGAGAACTTCCAATTCTGGACTCAATTCCTCCGCATGATGGATGTGGTGCATGATCTGTTGAGAGGTGATCGCGAGGGGATATGGGAGCTCCATCTTGATGCTGTACAACGTGCTCTCTCTATTCGCTGCATTTGATTCCACCAACTACCTGCGCTGGTGCTCTGTCTACCTGGAAGACATGCAACACCTGCCTCAAACTGCACCATCAGTCTATGAGAACTTCTCAAATGGGAATTTTTCTATCAAGGACAAACCTGGCCGCTTCACTGCCGTTGGTGGTGACCAGAAACTAGAGCAGAGTATCAACCTCTCATCTAAATGCAGTGACGGAGTCATCGGACATGCCAAGCAGAAGCAGTACTTCGCTCAATGGGACCTGATTTATCATGAAATGATGGCAGTAAAGAATCTGCATCGTGAATACGCTGGCATGATGGAGAGCACACATGAATCGTGTAACCACCATCAGTCATCCCAAGCCACGACAATCCGCCATGAGTCCCATATCCAGGCAATGATCAAATTCATTGAGGAGAAGGGCTCTCCCCTGTCTCTAAATGCTTCTCCAACACTGCAAAATTTCGTGACAAAAGAGATCATGGCAACAGACATCAGAAATGACATGCTGAATGTCTTTGCAAAAGGAGATGAAAAGAACCTGAAATTTCGGCTCGAAAGGTTTGTCCAGAAAAGCACAAGACTCAGTGAATGCATTCACCGAACAAATCTCAAAACAATGAAAACCATCAGAAACAAACCATAGAAGACAATCAAGAAGGCAGTGAAGGAGATGAATATTGCGGAGAAAACCATTGAAATTGCCTGTGATCGTGGCCTCACTACCAAGGACCTTTTGAAATTTGATGTTGCACCCTCCCCTCTCCTCTTCAATGATGACGGGATGATGACTAGCCCGGCAAAGAGTCAACTACTCCAAGCGTTGGAGACTCATCTCAAACCTGAGGACTATAAATATGGACATCAGAGAAACTCTTCATTTGTCAGAGACATTATGGCCAATGTTTGCAAGGTTTGTGTTACTAGCCTCTCCAACTTCCAGGACCTTGTCTCAGTTTTGGTATCCTTTTCAGATGTATACCATCAGTTTGGGCGATGTGTCTATGTGTTTGACATGTACTCAGAAGATCCCTCAGTGAATGATAGTGAGAGAATGAGGCGTACTGATACTGTACCAATCGAGCACAGTTCTATTGAACCAGGGACACCTCTACCAAAAAAGATGGAAACCTTCTGGCCTTCAAACAATAACAAGCTTCTTTTGGAGAAACTTGTCTATTGTCATCTTCATGGAAATGCTCCTGAAACTCAACAATACCCCACTGTAGTCGGCCAGGTGACCAGAGATGAAGAGAACTGGCAGTGCAACAGGGTTTATAAAGGGAAAAAGAATGCACTGGCCCACCTTCAATCATCATTTGAAGAAGCTGACTTTCGTATACCCCTTCATGTCTTGGACTCTCTTGAGGCAGGACACAAAGTATGTGTCATTATCTCCAATGATACTGATGTAATTGTTGCCCTGCTCCACCACATCCCTGTCTTTCTGCAGCACGATCTTGAGCAGCTGTGGGTGCGAGCTGGAGTGGGAAATACCACTCGGTATGTGCCCCTTCATACCCTGTTCCAGCGCCTGGGTCGTCGGCTCTGTGCAGTACTGCCAGCTCTGCACAGCCTTACAGGGTGCGACATCACTAGCAGAGTTGGCACAAAGAAGGCAGCTTTAAAGGCAGAGCCCGAGAAGTATCTCAAGCACTTCGGGAGGTCAGCAACCCTCTCTCCAGCCATGATTCGCAATGCTGAGCATTACTTGGTGAAGGTGCTGAGAAAAGGAAGCGATGCTACAAATTTCTCTGATCTCCGAGCTGAGGTTTTTCCACTTCAGCAAATGCAGCTCTCTCCACAACTTGCCTCCGACCAGCCAGGGCCTCCTGCCTCATATCCACCGTGGGTTCTATAATGCCTACACTACCATGCACACCTTGGAAAGCTACCTCGGCCCTGAAACTGTTGAGTCACTGAAGCCAGAAGATTGTGGCTATGAGCATGAACATGGTCAGCTAATACCTTCAACATCGTGGAATACCCTTGAAGTTCTTTGGTCAGTCTTCTGCTCATGTGATAAGTGTGTCAGGTCAACTTGCCCTTGCATGATGGCTGGGGTCAAATGTGGCAAATTCCATAGGTGCAAAAAAACATCACCCCATACATGTAGAAATCCAATTGCTTGATAAGATTAGCTCGAGTTCTGCATTATATTGTTACAGTTGATATATGTGTAGTATTAGTATGTGTAGTATTATTAGTACAAGAAGTATGCATTATGAGTAGTGTAGTATTTATGACAACTTATCCAGGATGAATGATAATTAATGAACATTCTTCAATGATAGTTCATGAAAAGTTCACCTGTAGTGTATTAACTAACATGTATGTACCTGAGAATATTTTCAATGTTTGAGCATTACAATTTCTCAAATCAACGTGGCCTTTGACTAGATGTTTGATAGTTAAGCTTGGGGAGAGGGAGGGGGGGGGGGGGGTTCATGTACATGACTCTTTTAGATCGCCACCTTAAATTTTTTGTTCTTATCTATATGTTAGGTTACATCTAATTTTCTATTTTGGCAGCCATTTTGGTGGACATCTTGGAATTATACTAACTAGGGCATGCCCGTACTATATATAAGCTAGGACGTGCCCGTACCCGTTCCTTGCCAAAAAAAAAAAAAAAAAAAAATTTGTGTAGGGGTGTGTGTGTGTAAACATCCTAGGGCGTGCCCGTACGTGGGTGCAAAAAAACATGCGTGCAAACAACAACAACAAAAAAAAACTTTGAAACCACGTGGCAGTAACGACCACAGAACCCCCCCCCCCCCCTCTATTTACATGAATGGTTTGGTCCATTCGCAACGACCACAGAACCCCCCCCCTCTATTTACATGCAATGGTTTGGTCCAAAGCGAACGGCTTGCAGTGTTTGGTAAAGAAATCGCCATAGCTCGGTAAGTACTTGTCCGATTAATATGAAACCTTGAAAAGGCACATCCTCGGGTCCCCAGCAATATACCTGGCAAGTTTAAAGTATATCGGACCCGTGGTTGTCGAGAAACAGCGGTCACAGACAAACATACACACATACACACATACACACATACACACATACACACATACAAACACACATACACACAGAGATTAATGGAATTATAGATAGATTAGATTAACTCCAAAAATTACAATAATGGTGCCAATCAATTCCTTGGGGGTCTAAAACCTATATATAGATACAGAGATCAACTTTCTATGGCATTTACTTTAGGAGATATGGCCATTTGACGAAATGCCTTAGAAGCGGCTATTTAGGGTAAGGTTGACATTGGGTTACAGTGGGCCCCATGGGCATCATACAGGGCCCTGATGTATCAATATGAAAATTGGATTGCTCAGAGCACTTAATGAGAAAACTTTTGGCCAAATTTGATAGCTCTACTTACAATATTGGGTGAATGAGAAACCATCAAACTTTGGGCTACTTTTAAACTGAAAGCGATTTTTGGCTAAATTTAAGTAAAATATGGCCATTTTGTACCGTAAACCAAGGTTTAGGGCAATGAATCATGCTAAAAGGTTGTTAGCAATACCCAAGCAATAGAAATAAATCAAAATGAATAATTTATGGATGCTTAATAATGATTTATTCCATGAAACTCCATTACCATCATTTCAGCCCCTTGGCACCCAAACAAAAATCCTAGATAGGCTCTGCAGAAAAAACGTACTTGACCTGCAGGTGTTACCCAAACTTTTTCTAAATGTGTTGGCATATAGAACAAGAAAATTGAAGGTTATGCTCTAAAAGAGTCATGTACACAAACTCCCCCCAGCTCCAGGACTATTACACATGTGACTGTTTTGTAGAGCAGCTCAATCACCGCCCACACATGTTGGGCCTGGCCATCAGTAACTATAATCTGTTTCGACACTTTTAGACCCACTTGCATGCTCACTGAAGCAACTAAGATGTGGCAACTGAGGGAAACATCTTAAAACTTATATTTGACTGGAATAAATGGTTTGAAGAGCAAATGGAGCAAATGCATTGAAATCAAAGGACATCATTTGTTGTTGTTCTTTAACGGCCACTGTCATCCCACCTTGTGGGGTCGGTCGGGAGAAGCTTGGCTCAACAACCGGCCAAGCCCAGACCTGACATTCGCCTAGCTAGTGCCGAAATTTGGAATTTGGCTTTGGTGCCGGCGATACTCGCCTACTCATTGCGAAGGACACCATGGAATCTTTAATGTCCACCAACGAATACTGCCAGACGGGACTCCCAGTTTAACGTCCATCCAAGGGATGGCATACATTGATGAATCACCCAGCCTGTGAAACACCGGAATGACAGTTTATAGCTGGGTCGGGATTCAAACCCAGGCTAGACAGGTTAGAGGTGAATGTGCGTTCCTCCAGGCCATCCTGTCAGCAAATCAAAGGACATCATATTGCAAAAAATAAAATAAACAAGTACAGATACATTCAAAGTGCACCAACCCCATGCCAAATAACTAAATAACATATCTTGCAGTGCGCAGCGTTGCTGGGGCACCGCGCCGTGCCCGGCGATGCTGCCGTGCAGCACATAGACACGGTATTGGGAGGGAGAGGTGTACAATAATTGATTGATTAATTGTGTAATTAAAATAAATAAATAGTAATCATAAATAATTAATTTATTGATCAATTGTCTCATAGAATACATAAACCACCAGTTTCATCTGAATTTGTAACTCA